>NC_053044.1:14067536-14375875 GCF_003473485.1 Medicago truncatula | reverse complement strand
AAGAACTTATTGAGTCTCTTAAAGAACTTCTTACACACTTTGAATATAGAACCAATGAGTTGAAAGATTTAAAAGAAAGATATGTTGTTTTGATGAAACAACAAGAATCAACTCTATTGGATCTGAAAGCTTCTTAGGAAGGACTTAAAGGGTTTGACTTCATCTGTAGAACTTATGAAGAAAAACTCAAGCATCTTTGTTAGAAGCTACAAGAAAAGTGTAATGGAAAGTCTTTAAGTAATTAAGAAATTGCTCTTTAGGAGTTTATTATGTCTGGTATTGATAGAAGGAAAGTTGCTTATAGGATTTACAACATTTACAGAAACAATGGTAAATGTATTGGATTTTCAGAAGGGAAACCTAATGAAATCAGTCTTAAAGCATGTTGTGTGTAACACCCCGTATTCCCAACAATATAAATCATACATAAAATCAGAGTATTTCAACATATACGGAATGTCACACTGCTTTTCATAAATTCATAAATAGAATAAAATTACTATTTATTGTTCAACTTCAACAACATATCATTTATTACATCGCAGCGGAAATTTTTCAACATTTAAACAACTTTGGCACAAAGGTCTCAACGTAAAATCTCATAAAATTTATTCCAACAACATGTTCATGAAAGTTCCTAGAATAATACGTAATGAATAGAAAGCAACAACTAAATTCCCATCCTGTTACGTATCAGAGCACCTAAGACACACATGAGAGAATCCATTCACAACTGCAACTATTCTTGGTCACCTGCAAGTTACCGATGCAAAGGCAACAATTTCCAAGCAGAAGGGGTGAGATTCACAAACAATAATAATAGATATATAAATCATCAACTGCATCTAACAACATAATTAACAACAAATATTCAATAGTAATGTTTCATACTTCATCAACAACAACAACACCGACAACTCAACCAACAACAACACTGACAACTCAACCAACAACAACGATAACAACGGCTATACAATGACACAACATTTAATGCGACAATGCAACATTGATGAGATAAAACCACAAGTGCACGGTCTTACCGAAGTAGTATGAAAAGAGTATCGTTGCGACAGGTAGTAGTTTAATTCAATTAACTTTTGATGATGATCAGAGTAGTATGAAAGCGTTTGAAAGATAATAATAAAAGGAGCCTTGGGATCGTTGGTTCATCTAAATGACAAGTCCTTCACAAACCAAACTAAAAGCTTATAACTTTATGTTAGACCTAATTTCTCAAGACAGTTTCTCTTATGTTCCTCTAGCAACAAAGCCTATTTCGCTGACATGATTACTATTAGATTTTGGTTCCTCTAACAACCAAGTCTATTTCGCTGACTTGATTATTATTAGTTCCCTTGAAGATCGAAACTATATGTCTCAAAGATTGGAAAGACTATTTTGCTGCCTTTGCAATACTTGTCTAAATTCACTTTCGTTTTATGAATTGATATTTGGAATGATGGATAAACAATTATCAAACCCTCCACTTTCGTTTCTACAGTTTGATAATGGTTGATCCATGTTAAAGCGGTGAATTTAGATAAGAAATTAGGGTTACATAAGATTAAGGCTTAGAGCTTGGCTTGATTAGGATTATGTCATTTAGACTTATCCAACAATCCCAAGACAAGGAGAAGTCTACTCACTCATGTTCATCGTAGACATGGGGAAGAAGATGAGGTAAATCTGTACCTGGAGTCGGGCACGGCTGTGCCAACCTTAGCACGGGCCGTGCCAAGTCCGTGGAGTTTTGGGGGTTTTTTGAAGGCAAGGTCTGGCACGGCCGTGCCAAGGTTCTGGATAAAGGGACTTCAAATTTTCCGTTTTCTCGAATCATACTCGGACAATTACCTACAAAACAACAAAACAAAAGCAGTTAAATGCGTGGTTTGCCTCCCACGAAGCGCTTCTTTATAGTCATTAGCTTGATGTTAAGAAAGTGTCCTTAGAAGGGATCAAAGAGGTCATATTGTGTAGATGACGCTAATGAGCGTTCTTTCACATCATGACCTTTAATCATGTTACAAGAATAAAGAGCGGCACCTTTCATAAAATTCTCCAACTCAAATCCTATCAGCTCATCACTCACTTGAAAAACAATCCTATCATTCTGAACATCTACTATAGCACCCGCAGTGGCGAGAAAGGGTCGTCCTAAAATTATAGGGCACTCATTGTCCCCATCTATGTCAAGCACCATGAAATCAGTTGGGATGTATATCCCTTCTATTTTAACGGGGATGTCATCAACATATCCAACAGGTTGGATATCAGAACGATCGAATAACTTCAATGTTGTTTCGGTAGGCTTTAGCTCCCCCATCCCCAACCTTACAATTTAGCAATGTCCTATATGCACAAACATCAAACAAAATAACATTAGTCCACATAAGATATTGTGAATATGGATTACTAAAATTTAGGGTTAAATATATTTTTAGCCCCTATAAATATACCAACTTTTCGTTTTAGTTCCTCTAATAATTTTCTTCAACTTTTAATCCGTATAAAATTTTCAATCACTATTTTTGGTCCCTATTTTTAAGTTAATTTTGTATTTTTTCAATAAAATTGTGCAAAAATGTGTAGAATATTGTAAAAAAAATTCCCTAAAAAAATTAAATTTTTAACAAAACAAAAATTAAATATGAATTTTTAACCGTATGCTCTGTGGGTGTGAGGCCTCTATGTGGTGGCGCGATATAACGATCTTGCGTCGGGAGGAGTGGTTTAGTGATCATGTTAGTCACTCTGTGGGAAACAGGAAACATATGCTCATTTGGTCGAACGTGTGGGTTGGTGGTGTGTTCTTTAGAGACAGGTTTAGCAGATTATTTGAGTTGTCGATGTTAAAGGGGGAGTCAGTGTTTGATATGTGTCAGCTAGGGTGGGAGAATGAGAGAGAGGCTTGGAGATGGAGGCGGAGGTTGTTTGCGTGGGAACAAGATTTGGTAGGGGAACTTAGGTTATTACTTCAAAATGTGATTTTACAGGTTTACAAGGATGATAGGTGGATATGGAGTTTGGTATCATCTCCTGCTTATACAGTTCGTAGTGCTTATAATTACCTGAATTTTTAGCCTCATATTGCTTCTGTAGTGCTTGTGTCATATCCTTGGCATAAGGATATCCCTCTGAAGGTTGTCTTGTTTGCTTAGCGCCTGTTTCGCGATCGGCTCCCTACTAAGGATAACCTTCTTCGTCGTGGAGTTATTGATAATGCTTCCCAGATGTGTGTTGGAGGGTGTGGTTCGGTGGAAACGTCTTCTCATTTACTCTTACATTGTAATAGTTTTGGGTCCGTTTGACACTTTATTTTTTGGTGGCTGGGCATTTCTATAGTCATCACTTTTTATGTTGCGGATCATTTTAATTAGTTCAACTTTGGTGGTGGTTCCACTAAGGTGCGACGCTCAAACTTGCAGGTTATTTGCTTTGCAAGCGTGTGTGAAATTTGTAAAGAAAGAAATAATAGGTTATTTAATGGCAGAGAATATCCGATTGTGTAGGTGGTTAACAAGATTAAGTCTCTAGCATTCATGTGGTTGAAGGTGAAATTTTTTTCTCTTTCCTTCAATTATCATGGTTGGTGGTTTAGTCCGTTTACCATGCTCGACATAGGCTAATAGTATTTCTTTTCTGGTTTTGTTTTTGTTCAGTTTCTACCTTGTAAACATTGTTTGGACTATGTTGTCTCTTCTCTGGTAAACCTTGTTCTAGGGAAGGACATTTTGATTTGGTAATATATTTCATTTAGCCTCTTAAAAAAAAATATGATCAATAATTATGCTCGGTTTTAATGATTTTGAATTTGTGTCGTCAGATG
Source organism: Medicago truncatula (assembly GCF_003473485.1). Lineage (NCBI taxonomy): Eukaryota > Viridiplantae > Streptophyta > Magnoliopsida > Fabales > Fabaceae > Medicago > Medicago truncatula. The sequence goes on along the minus strand of NC_053044.1, from coordinate 14,372,049 downwards.
TATGCGATTCAATGTTGTTTTTTATTTTTTTTTTTGCAAGGTTGTTTTTTTAGTTTTTTTTTTAGGGTAGGTTGTTTTTTTAGTTAAAAGGTAAAAATAGTGTCATATAAGACACGAGCCTTGTCTTTTCAGTTATAAGACGAAAACACGCCGAAAAGAGATTTTATAAAACATTGTCAACTATTGTACCAGAGTGAATATTTATTTATTTTTTGATGAAAGGGAATGAAACAATTTTAATTTCATGAGGTAGCTATAGTGTCAGTTAGTATATGGACCTCTCTATAAATTATTAAATATAGCCATTTCACTTTTCCTAATAATTAACGTAGGGAGCTATAGTGTCTGCTTGTATATGCACCTCTCTATAAATTGTTGCATGTAACAATGAACTAATGCAACACTAAGCTAAGTTCATAATAAATAATTTTAGCTTATTCTTTCTTTTGATCAAACAATGACTTATGTTAAGCTTGTTACTTTGGCTGTCTTCATGCTCACCACATTCTGTATGTATATTTTTTTTTAACATTGCGCTCATCTTTCTCACCGATATATTTATATGTTAGGAACTCGTAAAATATTCTTAATTAATGAAAAATTAGTATACTACATTCTCAATTTAATACCAAACTCTCCTAAATATATACGTTATATGCATAGATGTGTATTGGTTTCAACTTTAACTTCCTTTGCCATTTGCAGTAATCGTCCAGACGAAGAACGTTGAAGCAGGGAAATGTCCATCCGCGGGTATGGTTTGTTCACCATTTAATCCGAATCAATGCGGCAACGTCATACAGTGTCGTTGTATCCCTGGGTTTGTTATTGAAGCCGGTATTTGCGGTGACAATTTTACATAGAAGATCATGGCCTCTAACTCTAACATTGTGTTTGGTTGTAGAGAAATAATGGAGAGAGAAACTGCTGAGAGAGAAATTGGAGAGAGAGGTCAAACTTCTCCTGTTTGATATGCCAAGAAACAAGGAAGAGAGAAAGTATAATGGTTGGACCCACCACCTTTACCTTTCTTCACTGATGTGCGAAGATATACGGGAGAAAGCTCATTCCTATTTTCATCCATAAATTTGGTTTTTTTTTACGATAAGTATGGTTTATTTTTCTTCTCAGTAACACACAAATAGTTTTTTTCAAAGGATAGTAACAAACATCTTATTTTGAAAGACGGAGAGTAGTTCACATAAATAATTGTTTGAATAATTTAATTATACTTTAGATTACCAAATAAAAAAAACGATGACTTAATTAATTAATTGAAATTAGTTAAAGTAAAATAAAAATGTGAGATTGATAGTTTTTAAATGAAGGGTACTTGAATGTATTCTTGGATTGAATTTCTTGCTGGGAGTCATCTTGAGTGTCATCATAAGCATTTTCATCTTGTGCTTCTGAAGTTGGTTTAGCTTCTGGAGTGGGTTCAGATTTAGGACTATCTTCAGATTCAGCTATCTGATCAGGTTCTGGAGTATCTTCAGTAACCTGTATATCTACAAAAATATCTACAAAAATTTCATCTTGCATTGATTCTTCAACGCAGAGTGTCTATGAATTATACACTCTGTATGTCATTGACCTTTCAGAGTAACCTAAAAAGATTCCCTTTTGGGCCTTGTCATCAAATTTCTTTAGGTAGAGCTTGTTATTTAGAATGTAAAAGGTACATCCAAATTGATGAAAGTAAGAGATATTGGGTCTTCTTCCCTTAAAGAGTTCATATACTGTTTTCTCCAAGATAGGTCTAATATAGATTCTATTTTGGACATAACATGTTGTATTCACTGCTTCTGCCCAAAAATGTTTAGCCAAATTGTTTTCATGAATCATGGTTCTAGCCATTTCTTGTAAAGTTCTATTCTTTCTCTCTACAACCCCATTTTGTTGTGGAGTTCTAGGAGAAGAGAATTCATGGACAATTCCATGTTTTTCACAAAAAGATTCAAATGGCTCATTTTCAAATTCTCCACCATGATCACTTCTGACTTTTAAAATTTTCATTTCTTTTTCAGACTGTATTTGAGTGCAGAAGTTACTGAATACATCATATGCATTATCCTTACTTCTCAGAAATTTTACCCATGTCCATCTGCTATAATCATCAACAATGACAAATCCATATTTACTTCCATATAAGGATGCAGTGTTAACTGGTCCAAATAAATCAATATGAAGTAATTCTAAGGGTCTGGAGGTTGAGACAATGTATTTTGTTTTAAAAGATGATTTCACAATCTTCCCTTTCTGGTATGAAGTAATTCTAAGTGCATCTGAATGATAATCAATGTCAGGTAAGCCTTTCACCAGTTGTAACTTACTAAGCTTAGAGATTAATCTCCAGTTAGCATGTCCCAACCTTCTGATGAGTCATTCATTGCTTACTTTTATATGCATTTTAGTTTAATTTTAATTAGATTTTATTTTATTTTATATTAGTATTATTTCCTTTTTAGGATAGTTTACTACAAATTGCATTTTATTTTATTTCAGGAATGAATATTGGATGGATTGAGTATTGGAGCAAAAGAAAGGGACTTGGGGCTGATTGAATGCGAAATACGAAGATTCGGAGACAAAAATACGTCTCCCTCCAGAGTCGCTTTTGCTTAGATTTTAAGCTACTCTATTTTTAGCCCGAATGTAATTGCTTAGATTTTAAGTCGAATGTATGCTATAAATAGAGTAGCCATCCATCACAAATATTCATCTTTACTTGGAATTCAATAAGTGACAATTGCTTTTCTAATTAAAGTTCTTTTCTTTTCCTTTATTTTCTTGTCGTTTACTTTTATGCTTTCTCTCTTCTCCCCCATGTGTACGATGAACATGAGTGAGTAGACTTCTCCTTGTCTTGGGATTGTTGGATAAGTCTAAATGACATAATCCTAATCAAGCTAAGCTCTAAGCCTTAATCTTATGTAACCCTAATTTTTTATCTAAATTCACCGCTTTAACATGGATCAACCATTATCAAATTGTGGAAACGAAAGTGGAGGGTTTGATAATTGTTTATCCATTATTCCAAATATCAATTCATAAAACGAAAGTGGAGCTTTGATATTCGAACAAGTGAATTTAGACAAGGATTGCAAAGGCAGCGAAATAGTCTTTGCAATCTTTGAGACATATAGTTTCGATCTTCAAGGGAACTAATAATAATCAAGTCAGCGAAATAGGCTTGGTTGTTAGAGGAACCAAAATCTAATAGTAATCAATTCAGCGAAATAGGCTTGGTTGCTAGAGGAACATAAGAGAAACTGTCTTGAGAAATTAGGTCTAACATAAAGTTAGAAGCTTTTAGTTTGGTTTGTGAAGGACTTGTCATTTAGATGAACCAACGATCCCAAGGCTCCTTTTATTATTATTATTTTTCAAACGCTTGAAAACCCCAACTTGCAATTCTTTTCTTCTCTAATCATTTCCAAAGGTTAATTGAATTAAACTACTCCCTGTCGGAACGATACTCTTTTCATACTACTTCGGTAAGACCGTGCACTTGCGGTTTTATCTCATCAAGTTTTTGGCGCCGCTGCCGGGGAGTAAACTAATTTAATTAACTCTTTCTTTTTGATTAGAACTCCTTCTTCTCCCTCTTTTCTTCTACCTCTTTCTTTCTTTTTATTACCATTAACTTCTTGGGTTCTCGATTTCTTATGGGAAAAGTAAAAGTCTCGGAGAATTTATTCCTGAGATCGAAAGATATTTGCATAAGAAAAAGAGAGAGGCATAAAATAATATTGCTATGGCTGAACGCACTCTCAAAGAGTATGCTACTCCTTCAACGGAAGAGCCACAGGCTATTATCGTGTACCCAATGGTTGAGGGTAACAACTTTGAGATCAAGCCTGCACTACTCAATTTGGTGCAGCAAAATCAGTTTTCTGGATCACCCACTGAGGATCCAAATCTCCATATTTCTTCCTTCCTTAGACTCAGTGGCACTATAAAAGAGAACCAAGAAGCCGTAAGACTTCATCTCTTTCCCTTTTCCTTAAGGGATAGAGCTAGCGCTTGGTTCCATTCCCTAGAAGTCGGTTCCATCACTTCATGGGATCAAATGAGGCGAGTATTCCTTGCCCGATTCTTTCCCCCTTCTAAAACCGCCAAACTACGAGACCAAATCACACGGTTCAACCAAAAAGATGGGGAGTCTCTCTATGATGCGTAGGAGCGTTTCAAGGAAATGCTTAGACTTTGTCCCCACCATGGTTTAGAAAAATGGCTCATAGTCCACACTTTTTATAATGGCCTAACATATACCACTAAGATGTCTGTTGATGCAGCTGCAGGTGGAGAACTAATGAACAAGAATTATACGGAGGTTTACGCATTGATTGAAGATATGGCTCAGAATCACTACCAATGGACCAACGAAAGAGCCATCACCGCCTCTACACCCTCCAAAAAGGAGGTAGGTATGTACGAGGTCTCCGATTATGATCACCTCGCTGCTAAGGTTGATGCCTTAACTCAAAAATTCGAAAAACTTAATGTCAATGTTGTCACACCTTCTCCTACATCTCCTCCTTGTGAAATCTGTGGTATATTTGGTCATATTGGTGTTGATTGTCAGTTAGGTAGTGCTACTAACAGTATTGAGCAATTAAACTATGCTCAATACAACCAAGGAACGAGGCCAAATCAAAACTTTTACAAAAACCCTCAAGGTTCCTATGGGCAAGTAGCACCACCTGGCTATACAAACAACCAGAGGGTGGCTCAGAAATCTAGTTTGGAAATTCTGTTGGAAAATTGCATGATGAATCAGAATAAACAACTCCAAGAGCTAAAAAACCAAACAGGATTTCTGAACGACTCTCTCTCCAAACTCACTACCAAGGTTGATTCAATCGCCACTCACACCAAAATGCTCGAAACCCAAATCTCCCAAGTGGCCCAACAAGTGGCCACCTCTTCTCAAACACCAAGAGTCTTTCTTGGTCAACCTGAAACAAACCCCAAAGCTCATGTCAATGTTATTTCTCTTGGGGGTAGTAAGTTAAAAGAGACCGTTTCTAAAGCAAAAAGTGTCAAGGGAGAGAGTGTTAAGCTTCTAGGTGAGAAGGATGCGATAGAGAAATCACTTGAAGAGAACAAAGCCCTTTCCCCATTAAGGCTCGTTAAGCTTAACTTGGGGGCTCGATTTAATAAATTCTTAAACATACTTAAAAAGATTTGCATTCAGATTCCCTTTGCTGAAGCTTTGTCTCGTATGCCTCTTTATGCCAAGTTTTTAAAAGACATTTTTTCCAAGAAAAAGGCTATAGTGCAAAATGAGACAATAGCTTTGACAAGAGAAAAAAGTGCAATCATCAAGAAGCCACCTCCAAAGCTTAGAGAGCCAGGAAGTTTTGCCATCCCTTGTCTGATAGGGAGTGAAGCCTTAAACCGAGCCTTATGTGATTTAGGAGCTAGTGTTAGTCTGTTGCCCTTAACCCTCTTTAAAAGGCTGGGAATAGGGGAGTTAAAACCTACCGAAACAACATTGAAGTTAGCCGATCGTTCTGATATCCAACCTGTCGGATATGTTGAGGACATCCCCGTAAAAATAGAAGGGATACATAGCCCAACTGATTTCATGGTGCTTGACATAGATGAGGAGAATAATTGCCCTATAATTTTAGGACGACCCTTTCTCGCTACTGCGGGTGGTATAGTAGATGTCTAGAATGGTAGGATTGTTTTTTAAGTGAGTGATGAGCTGATAGGGTTTGAGTTGGAGAATTTTATGAAAGGTCCTGCTCTCTATTCTTGTAACATGATTAAAGGTCATGATGTGAAAGAACGCTCATTAACGTCATCTACACAATATGACCTCTTTCATCCCTTCTAAGGACACTTTCTTAAAACGTCAAGCTAATGACTATAAAGAAGCGCTTCGTGGGAGGCAACCCACGCATTTAACTGCTTTTGTTTTGTTTTGTTGTTTTGTTTTTAATTGTTTTGTAGGTAATTGTCCGAGTATGATTCGGAAAAACGGAAAAATTTGAAGCCAATTTATCCAGAACCTTGGCACGGCCCGTGCTCACACTGGCACGGCCGTGCCATACCTTGCCTTCCAAAAACCATTCCACAGTCCAGGAAGTTGGCACGGCTCGTGCTAAGGCTGGCACGACCGTGCCCAACTCCAGGTATAGTTTTTCCTCACCTTTTATCTTCTTCATCCCCCATTCTCAACCACAAATATCTCTCATCCTTCTATTTTTCTCTAAAACCTCCATAACAACAAAACCTCAAACCTCCATATCTCCCTCAAAACTTCACCAATTCACACCATTTCTTCACCCCATCAATCACAAACATCATTCCAATCATAACACACCATTCAAAAACAACTTTCATCCATCCAAACCAAAATCACCCAAATTTGTCACCCCCATTAACCTAACCCAAAACCCACAAATTCATCACTAAACTCCACAACCCAACTCTTAAAACTCACTTAACCCTTAACCCCATCACTAAACCAACCTTTACCACCATCACAAAAGGTCAAACCAAGGTTAAGGATAATGGCATCTAGAAAAGGTGGAGCAAGCTCTTCCGGAGGACCACAATCAAAGAAGAAAATGCAAGCCAAGAATCATGGCATAATCTTCAAGGACACCAAGCAAAGGGACAGGTATAAGATTCTTATCTCTAAACCTTTGCACCCTTGTCGATATCTCGATTCTTATACTTTGAGTGTGCTAGGACTAAGGGATAATGTGTTTAGATTTCTAGAAAATTTAGGATGGATTGATATGCTTAGACCTATGAAAGGTTTTGAAAATTTCACTTATGAATTCTTAAGTTCTATTGAATTTACGAAGGATAAAGTGAACTTTGATAACCCCGACCATAGAGTCTCCTTCCGACTTTTGAATATGGATTACGAGATGTCTCTTGAAAAATTTTGTTTAGAGATGGACTTCGCAAATGCGGGGTTCATCCATGACTCGTTGAATCCAAATCTAAAGTCGGAAGACTATGACCCCGCTCTCTTTTGGAAACTCATTATCGGGTTAAGGCAATATAATCCTCGCAACAATAAGGCTAGTAACATTCACAACCCAGTGCTTAGATACCTCCAAAGAGTCATGGCTTGTACCATTTGGGGTAGAAAAGAGGTAGGAACAACTAGGACGGATGAACTCTTTATGCTTTGGGCAATGCTTAGTAACAATCCCGTTAATACTTGCTTCTACCTACTTGATTACCTTTCCTCCATAGGTGCTAGACCTGATAATAGAGCTGAGATAGTAGTCGGTGGTATCATCACCTTCATCGGTAGGAAGTTTGGAGTGAGTGAAGCCGAAGGAATAAATCCGATTGAGGGCAACAATAGGCTTAATATTGAAACCCTTGTATCTATGAATTTCATTAAGCTTCATCCACCCATGACTTATGCACTTCAACTTCGTATACCACTTTTGTTTCTGCTTCCTAACCCATCTCGGACTAACACCGAGGTGGAGGAAAATTTGTTGTATTTTGGTGATGGATTATAGGTACATGAAGAGCATAATCAAGGTGAAGAAGACGGTGCAAACATGCACCATGAAGAGGAGCCCCATGACCATAATGCCAACAATGAAAGATGGGCATGGATACAAACTGAGGTACAAAGGATAAGCACCGAGCAACAAAGGCAAGGTGTTGAATTATCCGGGCTAAGAAATGATGTCCTAAGGGGCAACCGCATATTTGAAGAAAATAACCAAATGCTTCGAAACATGATGCAACACTTCCACCTCGAAGGTCCTCCCTCTGGACCTCAATAAAAATGTGAGTTTTCCTCTTCCTCTTTTTCACCTTATCTCTTCAATCTCTATCTCGTTCTTCTCCTTCTTCTTTTTCTTCTATCTTGAATCATTGAGGACAATGCTTCTCCTAAGTGTGGGGGGAGCCTAATAAAGTGTCTTTAGTCGTAGTGTTTCCAAACTCCCTTGAACTTTATTCTTTTTGTTTTGTTTTATTGTGAAAGGCATGATTAAGTAGCTAGTTTTTATTGAAAAATCATGACATAAATTTTTATTGTCTCCTCTTATTGGTCGTTTCTTGTACATGAAAGTAAACTCTAAGTTGTCCTTATATACCCACATCTTGTTTTAAAGTGAATAAAAAAGGCACAAGTTGCTTCCCTTGAGTAAATGTATGAATAGATATTTTAAGGAAATGCGTTCTAATTTTAGTGGTACGTTAACCTTTAAAAATTCTCAAAGTAGAAATAATATAAGTTAGTATAAAGGAGTTTATAAAAAGCCAAAGCTTAAAATTTATTTCAAGGTTGCATTATTGAATTTAGATTGGGGAAGGAGGTAGGCCCTCCGACTTCCTACGTGAAGATAATGTAATCTTAGAAAAGAAACTTTAAAAGGCATCATTGAATCTAGATTGGGGAAGGGGGTAGGCCCTCCGACTTCCTACGTGAAGATGATGTTTTTAAGGGGCACCATTGAATCTAGATTGGGAAAGGGGGTAGCCCCTCCAACCTCCTACGTGAAGGTGTTGTTCCTTAAATAAAGTATCCAAAATGTAATTGGCGAAATATCAAAAATATCACAAAAACTCCCATCTCTCTTATATGAATTGAAAGAAGAATTTTTCTTGGTTAATTTAGTACTAGGCTTAGAACATATTCCTCATTATATCTATCTTATACAGGAGCAAGAAAAGGGTTGGACTACACACACTCACTTAAGACTTGATTGTAGGGTTGAAAAAGGATTATAAGAAATGCTTGAGTTTGTCATTAGTGTACTCTTTGAAATAAAAGCCTTTGAGGAGACATGTGCTTCAATGTAATTGTCATATGATAATATTATTTTATGCTACCATGTTTTTGCTTGAGGACAAGCAAAGATTCAAGTGTGGGGGAGTTTGATGAGTCATTTATTGCTTACTTTTATATGTTTTTTAGTTTAATTTTAATTAGATTTTATTTTATTTTATATTAGTATTATTTCCTTTTTAGGATAGTTTACTACAAATTGCATTTTATTTTATTTCAGGAATGAATATTGATTTATTGAGTCTTGGAGCAAAAGAAAGGGACTTGGAGCTGATTGAATGCGAAAAGACGAAGATTCGGAGACAAAAATACGTCTCCCCAAGTCAGAAACTTGGCACGGCCGTGCCACCCTCCAGAGTCGCTTTTGCTGCTTTTACTTAGATTTTAAGCTACTCTATTTTTTGCCCGAATGTAATTGCTTAGATTTTAAGTCGAATGTATGCTATAAATAGAGTAGCCATCCATCACAAATATTCATCTTTACTTGGAATTCAATAAGTGACAATTGCTTTTCTAATTAAAGTTCTTTTCTTTTCCTTTATTTTCTTGTCGTTTACTTTTATGCTTTCTCTCTTCTCCCCCATGTCTACGATGAACATGAGTGAGTAGACTTCTCCTTGTCTTGGGATTGTTGGATAAGTCTAAATGACATAATCCCAATCAAGCTAAGCTCTAAGCCTTAATCTTATGTAACCCTAATTTCTTATCTAAATTCACCGCTTTAACATGGATCAACCATTATCAAATTGTGGAAACGAAAGTGGAGGATTTGATAATTGTTTATCCATTATTCCAAATATCAATTCATAAAACGAAAGTGGAGCTTTGATATTCGAACAAGTGAATTTAGACAAGGATTGCAAAGGCAGCGAAATAGTCTTTGCAATATTTGAGACATATAATTTCGATCTTCAAGGGAACTAATAATAATCAAGTCAGCGAAATAGGCTTGGGTGTTAGAGGAACCAAAATCTAATAGTAATCAAGTCAGCGAAATAGGCTTGGTTTCTAGAGGAACATAAGAGAAACTGTCTTGAGAAATTAGGTCTAACATAAAGTTATAAGCTTTTAGTTTGGTTTGTGAAGGACTTGTCATTTAGATGAACCAACGATCCCAAGGCTCCTTTTATTATTATTATTTTTCAAACGCTTGAAAACCCCAACTTGCAATTATTTTCTTCTCTAATCATTTCTAAAGGTTAATTGAATTAAACTACTCCCTGTCGGAACGATACTCTTTTCATACTACTTCGGTAAGACCGTGCACTTGCGGTTTTATCTCATCACCTTCTGTGCAACATCCATTTCTTATCATTCACTCATAGAAGACAAATTACCTTTTGATCAACCAGTTCAGAGAAATTAATTTTATAGACATTCTCTACTCTCTTTCCCTTGAATACTATGAATTTGTCATCCTTTTTGATTATTGTGCAGTTGGTCTTTCCAAACATCACATCATAACCATAATTACAAAACTGACTGATACTTAAGAGGTTATGTTCAAGACCATCTACCAACAACACATTATTAATTGAGATAGAGGAGTTACTAATAGTTCCGGTACCAATAATTTTGCCAGGTTGGTTGCCTCCAAACTTCACACTTCCTCCTTCTTTCATTGTAAGGGTGAGGAACATAGACTTCTCTCCTGTCATATGCCTTGAGCAACCACTATCTAGGTATCATGATTTTTGCTTTACTTTTGTTCTTAAACGTATCTGCAATATTGACATTTTCATATTTAGGTACCCATTATTTTATGGTTCCTTTGAGGTTAGTACTAGAAGTTTTACTCTTCACTTCTTGTACCTTGTGCTGAGAGTTTGATTTCTTCTGGTTACTCATTGCCTGAGGTTTAATACCTCTTGGTTCTGATACCCAAGTAGCAACAACTATTTTCTTCTTCTGAAACTTAGACTTTAAGATACCAGCTTCTGGTTTCAACAGACTCTGAGGAACAGGTTCTGATCTCTTCAGAATCTTAATCTCTGAAGTCTTAGAATCAGAGTTTATCATTGCCTTTGGCTTAGAGTTCTTTGGCTTTGAAGTAATTTTAGATTGAGAGCTAGTAGCTTCAGATTCTGACTTGTCATACCCCAATTTTTTACCTAAGAACCTACATTCATACACCCTCTAACCCATAATATTCTCTGGCTTTTTAGAGAAAAATTCGGCAGAAAGGTATTTTAAATTACCTCATCTTTGTACCGATTCCGACCCTTCTTCTCACTTTTTTTATTTTTTTTATTTTTTTATTAGTCTTTTAGTTTTTATCTTACCTTTTATTTTCCATCTTTTAATTTTATTTTACTTTACGTAATTTAGTTTAATTTGTTTTTATTTTATTTCGTATTAGATTTTTTTTTTATTTCTTTTTTATCATTTAGTGTCCAAAAAAAAACAAAGTGTCAATAGGTCCAAAAATAAAATGTCCAATGTCTAAAAACAATTCAAGTCAAGTGTCAACTTTAACATTCCTTTTTCAAAATTCACCATAATTGTCCATCATTTCCATTAAACCAATTTTCCTTTTTTCATCAACCTCCTCACCTATGAATAGAGCTCTCATTCCACACAATTTGACACACAAAAAGTTCTCTTGAGTTGTCAAAGAACTTTTCTTTCTTCTCCCTATTTAGCTTGTGTTGACGAGCTTTTCTATTCTTCTCCCTCTTTTTTCTGTCCCTTCGGAATAAGTCCCTTCGGAAAAGTCCCTTCAGAATTTTGTCCCTTCGGTTGTCCCTTTCTTTTATTTTCTTGCATTTTATTTCTTTTTAGCATTTTTTCATTTTATTTTATTTCTATTTACCATTTTAATTATTGTTATTTATTTTCCAGCAATTAGAATGTATTTAGGTCCAATGTAAATATAAATGAGAAAAGTGTGCGTGTGTGTCCTTTTATTTCTTTACGGCATTATATATATATATATCCAAAAATGCAAAAAAACTTAGATTAAAGATTTTGTGGTGATCCAATGTCACTACAAAAATCCACGTGCTTTTATTTTTATTGCTCTGTTAGTTTAATTTTCATTTTTTATTCCAAAAATAACAAAAACATGCAAATAATCAAAAATCACAAAAATATTTTCATAATAAACCTTGATTCCAAAATCAAGTGATCCTTTTTTGTTTTTTTCTTAATCAAACTTTCAACAATTTAATCATACCTTGAGTTCATTTTCTTTTAAATTAAAAAATACAAACCAAATCTTATTTGCCACTTGGCTTTTCTCTTTAAAACTTTTTCAAAACTTATAAAAAACACAAAACCAATCAAACGTCAATTTCTACCCCGAACTACAAAGTTTTGATCCCTTACGGGTACGTAGGCAAAGGACTATGTCCTTCCAAATCAATAAAAAATGTAAAGAAAAACGTTCCTTTTCTTTTAATCACTACTTTTTAATTCCTTCTTTTAAATAAAAAAAGCAAGCAAGTTATAGCACGAAAAATAAATAAAATCAAGAGGTTCTCGTAGAGTACTACGAATATTTAGGGTGCTAATACCTTCTCTAAATATAACAAACCCCCGAACCCTAAATCCTTTCAATATGGGGTATTTTGAAATTTTTTCCCCTTTTTCTTAAAAATTAAATGTTCAGTCGTGAAATAAATGACGCGACATGACTGAACAACAGTTTCACTCTTAGCACCTTCAGGTACAAAGAAGGTTTTCAACCCTTCCTTAATGCATTCACAATGTAACGCCCTATTTAATTATTTAATTATTTTGGTTGATTTAAAGTCTTTTATATGACTTATATGAATTACGTTGATTTTGTGGTGTGTTGTATTTTATTAAATGATGTATTTTTATTATTTATTAGAATATGGGGGAATTAGAAATAATTGGAGTTTAGGGGCTGAATTAGAAATAAGGAGAGTTGTGTGGATTTAATTAAATAATTGGTAGTTAAGTTAAGGGATTAGAAAATTGAGAAGTCAGAAAAACAGTTTCACGTAAAGACAAGCTTTTGGGAGAAAAGGGGAGAAAAGCCAAGGTAGCCAAGTGAAGAACCGGAGAGATTGTAGAGCTTTGTTCATCTAAATTAAGGTAAGGGTGAGACTAACTTTCAATAATTATAGTGTATGTAAATTCTGAAATTGATTTAACATGAGGGTTGTTCTTGATTTTGGGAATTGGGAATTAAGTTTTCCATTGTTGAGTTCGATTAGAAAAGTGTAGAAACCATGGCAATTGAGTTAAGAATTGATGTTCAGGTTGTAGAATAATCATAGGTTAAGTTTCCTATCAAATTTGGGATTTGGGTAGATGAAATTTAGTTTTTTTGGGTGAAAAATGTTCGGAAATCGTAACAGCAAGGGAAAAACTCGCCAGAAGTTTGCTATTGGCGAAACACTCTGTAACAATTTCGCTATTAGCTAACTGTTCGCCATTAGCAAAATTGCTCAGTGACATCATACCCTGTTTTATGTTCTTGCGTCTTTTTCACACGTTTCTGTTTTGAATTGGCCTTTGGTGTAAACATGAAAGTTGTAGATAATTGCGTTAGCTTTCCAGTGGTTTTGGTTTGACTTGAAAATGATTTTTGGTTTTTGAGATATGATGAATTATTATGAGAATATATACTACGTTGATGAATTTCGTTGTTAAGAGTCGTTCTGTCACAGTTGACCAAGTTGTGGAGTAAGTCATAATTATTTATGCATAGTTGTTGTTGTCGTTGTCGTTGTCTACGTTGTCAATGATGTTGCCGAGTTGTATGTTGATATACACAAAGTTGAGTCCATTGCATACTTATAAATCGTTGATGGCTTATGCCCTGTGAATGCTTAGTCATTCAAATATGTCGATAAATTGTTGGGGGCTCATGCCCTGTGAATGCTAGTTCATTCAAAACCGTTGAGGGCTTATGCCCTGTGAATGCCTTGTCATTCAACATGTTGATTTTAAGTTGGGGGCTCATTGTAACACCCCGTTTTCCCAACTTGAAATTTTTTGCATAAATCAGAGTAAACAACTAAAACAGGATGCTACACTTCTTTCAAATACAAATATAGTAAAGTTACTATTCATTTCAATCATCTCATGTCATCAATTTAAATCTCAAATGTAGTGGATAACATTTAAATTCAACATCGTGTTGGCACAATCGCCCCAATTTAAACAACTTATTAAAATCCAGTCTAGATAAATCTTTAAATCAAATCAACAACTTATTCATGAAAATTCATAAAGTAATACGTAAGGAATAGTAAATAGCAACAAACTTCCATTCCGTTACGTATCAGAGCACCTAAGACACACGTGAGAGAATTCACTCACGACCGCGACTATTCTTGGTTACCTGCAAGTTACCCACGTATAGAGGCACATTTCCAAGCAGAAGAGGTGAGATTTCACAAACAATAATAATAAGTATTTAATTCATCAAATGCATTTAAAAACTTAAACTTCATCTATTAGTAATAATAATTCTTCACGTAATACTTCTTTAACAACTCATAAACAACATCATGTAGCACATAATAATCAGATCATAAACATCATCATATAACGACATAATCTTCACATCATAAACATTATCTTATAACAACATAAACGATACATCATAAACATCATCTTATAATAACATAAACAACACATCATAAACAACATCATAAAATCTTCATAAGCACTTCATAACACGTGAATAGAAGACAACTCAACAACTTAACAACTCATGGATGACAACTCATCAACAACTTAACAACCCATGCATGACAACTCATCAACAACTTAACAACTCATGAATGATAACTCATCAACAACGATTTTGACTCGACAATGCAACTTCGACTTCTTAATCATGCATGTGGTACCAATCAAGGGCATCAAGCCCCCAACATATTCAGCATAAATACACTCCAAGGGCATCAAGCCCTCAACTTAAAGAGCAAAAGCTCACAGGGCATCAAGCCCTCAACGTATTGAGCATAAATGCACTCCCAACGCATCAAGCCCTTAACTTAAAGAGCAAAAGCTCACAGGACATCAAGCCCTCAACGTATTGAGCATAAATAGACTCCCAGGGCATCCAACCCTCAACTTAAAGAGCAAAAGCTCACAGGGCATCAAGCCCTCAACGTGAATGAGTATGCATGGACTCAACAACTAATGCAACGATAACCAACAACTTCAACGACATCGACAATACATTACAACTTTAACAACTTGACAAACATATGCAACTTAATGATTTAATAATCAATACAACAGACAACAACATACAACAACTTCACAACATAGCATTATTAATAATAACAACTTAAAAGGTATAACAACATTATTTTCTATATCATACCTTTTCCACATAAATATATGTAACTCAAATTATTCAACAACAACATTCACATAATATATGTATTTCAAATTATCCAACAAAGATATTCACGTCAAACCAAATTAGATCCATCACAACATAGGTCAAATAATCTTAAACATCCTAATTGAACTCATAGTACTTCACGTTTCATAAGATTTCACTAAGACCTCCTTGGAGTATTTTCATCATATCTCAAGTACCAAAAATCATTTTCACGTCCAACCAAAACCACTGGAAAGCTAACTCAATTATCTACAACTTTCATGTTTACACCAAAGACCAATTCAAAACAGAAACGTGTGAAAAAGACGCAAGAACATGAAACAGGATATGCTGTCACTATTCAGCTCTTGGGAAAAACTCACTTTTCACCACAAAATCCCAATTTTAACTTCCCTATGCCGAAATTTGATCCAAAAACTTGTCTAACCATTTATATACATGTTAAGGCACTCAAAACCATATAAAAAATTGCACTAAAAATAACCCATGATCTGAACATCAATTCTACACAAATTCAACAGATTTTCTACTCTATTAACAACCAATTACAACTTCAAAACCTAATTCCCAAATTCCCATAACTACAACCTACAACATGCTAAACTCAATTTCAGAATTATACAACTTAGAATTAGAGAAAGTTAGTCCCACCCTTACCTTAGATTGATTGACGAAGGACTCTGCCGCTTTCTCTCCTCTGACTCTTCTCTTCTCTTGGTTTTCTCCCTTTTTCTCCAAAAACAGGTTTCACCTAATCCTTATTTTCTAATTCTAACTCTCCCCTTTTATATAAATCCTTAACCTACTTATTTTATATTATTTCCAAATCTTCCCTCCAAGTCTCAATATTCTATTTTAATATATATATATATATATATATATATATATATATATATATATAATATTTCTATAACAAATAACAAATATATCTCCATAACAAATATATTTCTATAACATATATATATATTTCTACACCAAATAAGAAATATATTTCTACACCAGATAACATATATTTCTACACAAAATAACATATATTTTTACACCAAATAGCATATATTTCTACACCAAATAACATAATATTTCTACACAAAATAACATAATATTATACTAATAAATACCAACATATAACATAACAAAATATCACTCATCAAAACAAATCGACTAAATTATAAAAAGATATCTAAACTCAATAAAATAAAAAAATAAAAAAATAGGGCGCTACACTCATGCCCTGTGAATGCTAGTTCATTCAAAACCGTTGAGGGCTTATGCCCTGTGAATGCCTTGTCATTCAACACGTTCATTTTAAGTTTAGGGCTCATGCCCTGTGAATGCTAGTTCATTCAAAATTGTTGAGGGCTAATGCCTTGTAAATGTTTGTTCATTCAAACACGTTGAAATGGTACCACATGCATGTTGCATTGTCGCATTAATCGTTGTGTCGTTGCATAGCCGTTGTTGTCATTGTTGTTGGTTGAGTTGTCAGTGTTGTTGTTGGTTGAGTTGTCGATGTTGTTGTTGTTGATGAAGTATGAAACATTACTGTTGAATATTTGTTGTTAATTATGTTGTTAGATGTAGTTGATGATTTATATATCTATTATTATTGTTTATGAATCTCACCCCTTATGCTGGGAAATTGTTGCCTTTGCATGGGTAACTTGCAGGTGACCAAGAATAGTTGCAGTCGTGAGTGGATTCTCTCACGTGTGTCTTAGGTACTCTGATACGTAACGGGATGAGAATTTTGTTGTTGCTTTCTATTCCTTACGTATTATTCTCTGAACTTTCATGAACATGTTGTTGGAATAAATTTTATTAGATTTTACATTGAGGCCTTTGTGCCAACGTTGTTTAAATGTTGAAATATTTCCGCTGTTATGTAATAAATGATATGTTGTTGAAGTTGAACAATATATAATAATTTTGTTCTATTGATGAATTTATGAAAAGTAGTGTGACATTCCGTATATGTTGAAATACTCTAATTTTATATATGATTTACATTGTTGGGAATACGGGGTGTTACAATTGGTATCAGAGCAGGTCGGTCCGTCCGGCCAAGTAGTTGAGTCGTGTTGAGTCTTGTGATAGTTAATATTGCCTTGTTGTTGTCCTGATTGTTGTTTGTTGTGTAGAACTTTGAGATGGCTGAAAGAAACGATGCTGCTATTGCTGCTGCACTTGAAGCTGTAGCTTAAGCTGTGGGACAACAGCCGAATGTTGGTGCTGGTGCGAATTGTAACGCCCTCTTTGAATTATTTAATTATTTAATTGAGTCTAGAATTTATTAAGATGAGTTTATACTATATTTATATGATATATGTGTGATTTAAGAGGTTTATATGATTGAGGTGATTTTATGTGATTTATGAGGAGTTGTGACTTATTTTATTGTTTAATAAAATAAGATTTGAAAATAAAATAAATATTGAGTTTAGGGGTTGTTTTGAGATTTTAGAGAGTTTGGGGGAGAAAAAGAAATAAGATAAGATAGTTGGAGGAGATATAAATAGGGAAACCTAGTTTCGAGAAAAACATAACGTACGATTAATTTTGGAGAAAAGGGAGAAAGACAAGAGAAGAGCAAGAGAGACCTAGAGGCTGCGGTTTTGATCTATAAGGTAAAGGTGGGACTAACTTTGCAATTCTATTAAGCCTGTGATTCAATGGTTAGGTTTAACATGATGTAGGACGAGTTTTGAAGGAATTGGAAACTAGGTCAAAATTGTAGAATTGATGATTAAACGGTGGAAACTTGTTAGATTGATGTAGAAATTGTTCCTAGACCTTAGATAATGATTATGATGAATTCTGGAATCAAAGTTAGGCTTAAAACCATGAGAATTAGTGAATTTTATAAATAAAAAAAAAACTGCACTTCTGCCCGTAGCGACATTCATCGCCTCCCGAGCCATAATCCTCGCCACGACGAGTGATGAACTTCATCGCTCGCCTCGCGAGCAAACCTTACCCGCCTCGTGAGTTGCACCTTGCAGCTCGCCATAGCGAGCAGATGAACTCGCCTAGCGAGCTTGACCAGAGAGCTTGCAAGATTTCATGATTTTGACTTTTTAGTTGATCCTTAGATGCTTTTGAGTGCCTGAACATGTCTAATAATGATTAGGTAAGAATGTAGGATGAAATTGAACCTGAAAAGATTTTAGAATGAACTTTTGGAATCTGACCTGCACTCGCCAGGAGAGCAGAGGCTCTCGCCTCGCGAGTGACCTAGAAACAGAGTGCCTTGTTAGGATTTTGCGATCTGTGTCGCACAAGTTGTTAAGGGTTGAACCTTAGGGTAGTATTGAGACTTAATGATGATGTTAATTATAATCTGTGAAGCTGTTTAAGATGTGTTGATGTTGATTATGATGTGATATAATGTTATACGCATTACTTGAGTTATGATTGTATAATTGAGATGTTGTTGACTTGCATTTGATATTATTATGTCATGCTGTTTTTCGTATATTGCCTATGTTGCCGTTGTTATTTAACTAAGCTGCATGAGTCGGTCTAAGTTGATGAAGATGATGATGTTCCAAATTATTGGATTATATAAGAGGTTGTTGTTCTAAAATATAAAAAAAACTGATGCATGGTCCTGTGAACTTAGCTCAGTTGGTACGGACAAATGCATATTATATGCAGGGGCCGAGGTTCGAACCCCAGACATCCCACTTCTCCACATTAAAAATACGTGAGATCCAAATAGACGCATACGTTTGGCCACCAACATTAATGACAGTAAAACATTGTTTTTTTTAAATGACCATGAAACCCCGTTTTGGTTTCCGATTTTAATTTTAACTTGTTAACATGGGACCTTAGTTTTTACATTTGGCATTAATTCTTATTTTCATTTCTTAAAGTACCTTAAAAATCATTTTTACATTTCATTTGGCATTTCATTTATTGGATTATATAAAAGAATTTTCAGCAATATTTTTAGTCACCAACGGTTGCTCAGTAGAGGGGGCTTCAAAGGCTTTGGAGGAACTAGTACCCGAGGGGTTGTCCTTCAACGACATCCACGCAGATTTTTTCATCGGAACTTTCTCTTTCCCCTTACCATCTGTATCTTTATTATTAGAATCATACTTTCTAGGGTACAGCCAACGGCACTTAGGGTACAACGTACCAACGACACTTGGAAACATCATTACCAATACTTTTACAATGCTTGCAAAAATCGGGAAGTCCCTCATATTCATCGCCAATGGAAACGCAAAGCCTTCACGTTCCACCAAGATCGCATAAAAAAGATCCTTCGAGGGATCCAGGTCGACAAGAATGCGGGCATAGTGACCATAAAGTCTGTTACGAGTCACATTATCGATGAGTAACGGAATTCCCACCACCCCGGCAATCTCATACTAGGTCCTCTCCATCCAATATTCTTGTGGTAATTCCCATAATTCAAATAATCTAAGTAACCCTGGCTTCAAACTGACCGTACCGGCTGCCCAAACGGTTTTCATATCCTCTTGTGAGTTAAAGAAAAATTCATAAAACCCTCGCCCAAGGGATGTTAGATGCCATGACCCTTTCACTTTCCACAACTTCTGTAATTTGGCAGCGAGATCCTTGGAGGAGAAAGGCTTATCTCCCTTGTTCAAAACTAATCGACCTCCAAGGTTGGTTTTGCAAAAATCCAGTCCACGAACGTAAACATCGTCAGTGATTTTAACAGATAGCATATCACCATGAATGGAGGGCACCGGGAGTGGGTTCGAGAGAGTTGAATTACCCCGTAGGGCCTGAACAAAGGAAGGTTTCGGTGCAGCTGTTATCATTTGAGCAGCAGAAGCGGCGGTGAGAATCACTGGAGGGAGCACGGAAGTATCAGTGATTCCAAGTTTGATGGGCGAAGGCGCACGCTCCGCCTGCCAGTCAAACATGGCTGGGGCAGGCAAAACCACACCGGAAGGCAGGAGCGCGTAAACAGCAGTAGCAGACCTTCAAGGATATCACAAAGCCCTTCTTAAACCAATTTAAAAGTCACCACCGTTTGGAAACAAACGTGATGAGTTCCAACTCTCACCAATTGGAAAATGAGCACAACAAGAATTGGTGAATTGGGACACTTTCCCAGCACAACAATCGAGAAAGATAATTGTGAGAGAACAACCAAATACATCCGTAACAATTGAAGGATGTGAGATGAAATTGAATTTTTCAAGTATACGATCGAATGATGATTTGGGCGACTCTCATGCTAGAGGACAAACCATAGCACATATATTCAAAAAAACCAAAAAATTCTATGTACGGTATCTGCGAAATTTTTTTTATCGCGGATTGGTAGGGGCCGAATACCTTAATAGGTACACACGAATAGAATAACATAAACCATATTATAAATGCTCGTAAATTTATAGATGCACATACATATAAAATTAAGGGTTAATGGTGCTTTACCCCCCTGTAATATAGGTCATTTTTTGTTTACCCCCCTGTAAAATATGTTTTTTGATTTACCCCCTGTAAAAAAAAATTTTTTTAGAATACCCCGCTAATAGGTTATTTTTAATGGACTTTATTTTTTTTTTGCAGAAATTTTTCGTTTTTTTATGACCTATTAGGGGGGTATTCCAAAAAAAAAAAATATTTTACAGGGGGGAAAACCAAAAATGACCTATATTACAGGGGGGTAAAACACCATTAACCCTAAAATTAATTGGATTTAGTAAAAATATTAACACATACTTATAGAATAAAATTAGTTTTTTAAGATTTTGGACTCGCATAAATCCGTACCCATTATTAAATTAATAAAATTATACAATTGTTGTGTTACATGAAAAATAATCTTCTCTTCATGAAATAAAATATAACTCGAATTAATTATTTTTGTTTGATTAATAATTTGTGAATACATGCTTTGGAGTTGTTGAACTTCATGAATAGCATCGTTAATTATTAGTTTTGATTTATTATAGGCTGTGTTTGATACTCCCATTTTTCCTAAAATTCCAAAATATAAAATAATTAAACATTTGCAAATAATTTTTAATATATACAATAAACTTTAATTTGAAACACGTAAGAATTTCTTAAGAAAAATACCTCTATATAATTTAAACTTAGCCAATTGTAATATCAAAGTAATTGGTACATCTGGATTTTCAGACATAAAGCTAATAAGTTAATTTGCATATTCTTCTGATAGTGTGCACCTGAGTTTCTCCCCTCCTCTGCAAATAAATTAAATAAAAAATCACATAAGTTTATCAACGTGAAACAAAAACATTAAATAATATTTTCTCAAGATCATCTAACTCCAGAGACATATAATTGGTTGAATGGACACCGCTTTTGTAGTCTCCGGGTTCTCCCTTTGCAGCTAATACTCCAATAATATCTTTAAATTAAAAAAAAAATTAAAGGTGAAGTTAATATCCAATGCAATAAAAAAGATATAAGAATAAATAGGCAATAGGTATAAAAATTAACTCCGTAAAAAAAAAATACCAATTTAGGTGTGAATCTTCATTCTTAACTTTAAAAATTTCATCATATGAGCAGCTGTTAAGAGCAACTTCTCAAAAAAAAAAAAATTAGAGTAGAGAGAAAATATGATTTAAAAGATTGAACTAATTTTGTAACAAAAAATCCCTTTTATATAGTCGTATCCAAACTAACTAAATTATTTGTTTTAAAAAAAGTGATTTTTACTACGGTAAACAAACGTAAACTAGATTATGTTTTTTCATAAATTCTCTAAAATATTTCTTTAAACTATTTTATGTAGAAATCAATTTTATTTTAATCCGTAACAAACGAGCCCTGAATTTTGCTCCCCTAAAATATTAGAAACAACAAAAGTCAACAAAAATTATGAATAACTATACATACAAACGTTCTAAAAACAATAATAAAACATAACAAATAAAAACTGTAACAGCCCGATTTTTAGCTAGATTTATTTAATTACTTTTATTATGTGTTTGTGTGTGATTATTTGTGCTTGTGTGTATTTAATTGTCATTGGGTGCATTTACATGGATTACCGTATTAGAAGGGTATTTTGGTCATTTGGCGGGTAAGAGTAAAATGGTAATTTTGGTGCGAATTATTTTAATATTTAGTGAGAACCCTTATTTTACTCAGTTACTAGTGTAGTGATTATATTTTACCGTTAGTGACCGTTCGTTATATTTTACCGTTGTTAGTAATTACCGTTGAGTGTATAGAAACTTTTTAGAGTTATGTTAGAATGGGTTAGGCCCATTAGAATTTATAATTGAGCCCATTAAGGGAGATAACATTAGGGTTGTCATAGAAAATATCTTTCATTCACTTCATAAAATTTTCCTAGAGAGAGAGGTAGAGAGAGAAAGAGGTGAAGAGAAGAACAAGGGTTTTGAAGAGAATAGCTTGAGGAATCAATTGGGGTAAGATTAGGAGCTGAATTGAAGCAAGAGTTTGGGTTAATCTTCTTCTAAGGTAAGGGGGTTAGTTATCATCATTATCATGTTCAATTTTTGCATTTTCTCATGTTGTATGAAAATGGGTTGATGAACAATTCTTGCTAAATTCGTGTTCTTGCTGTGATGTTATTTTCTTGTGCATGAATTGATGATTATGGTATGTTTGTGGGTGAAATTACATGTTTCAAAGTATGTATAAATGTTAAGTTATGAAATTATACTTAATTGATGAAATTTGATATGTTTTGATTGAAATGAGATGTAAATCATATGTAATTGATGTTGTTGTTGCTGAGATATGTTGTTGATTATGACTTATGGCTTGGGTGTTCATATAACATAATGGTTGATGAGAAATAAGATGTTGTTGGTGGTTTTGTGAAATTGGTGAAGTTGAGTTAAGTGTTCATGTGAAGGACCAAATTGAACTTTGATATTTATGGTTGTTGACTGAAATTTTGTTATTGTTGGATGAATTGAACCTAGGAGAATTTCTGTTTTCATGTTGTGGTTATGTTGGTTGAGTTGTTTGGGAGAAAACGGGTTTTTCGTGTGAAATGTCGATGTTTAAGCGTTTTCGCCAATAAGTGATTATGTGAGGTTTTGGAAAATGACTTTTGGGATGGTTGAAACATGAAATTCTTGTAGATTATGATAGTGCCAAGTGTTAGGAGCATGTAGGCGAAAACGGCATCGAAAACGGATTAACGGTTTGATTTTAATGCGCGAAAACGTAGAAGTTGAATTTTGCATAGTCTGCTACTGTCAAAATCATGAAGCGATCTTACAAATCGTGAGGTGATTTTGACAGAAACAACAAATTTTCTGCATAGCCTGATGTTGTCGAATCATGAAGCGATTTCGCAAATCATGAGGCGATTTTGACAGCAACATCAAATTTTTCTACTTAGTCTGATGCTGTCAAAATCATGAAGCGATCTTACGAGTCATGAAGCGATTTTGGCAGCCTAGAAACCTTAAAAATGCAATTTTCTTTGATCCAATTACTTCCAAACTTCTTCCTAAGTGTAGGGACTTTATCCTAATCATCTAGAGATGTTTTTATGAAAGAAATAGCTTTGTATTAAGGGCTTAGTGAGTCCTTGTGTTTTCTTGACTTTAATGAAACATTTACGATATGAATCTTTGCAAAACTTGAATTTAAGTGAGTTGGCCTATGAAACGTTGATGTATACACTACTGCACTCATATGTGATTTGTGTATATACATGGTTGAGGTCCTAGAGTTTATTTATTTGGTTTTAGTTCATTTGTTCTAATCATGTAAAAGGTGATATTTCGGGTGGGAATGTGAAAGGTTGTGAAATGGGGTTTTTTTATACGAACTTAAGTTGTTCTTGGATTAATGTTTAATGGTCCGGAGGCAACTTAAATTCATGAATACATGATTGGTTAAGGTTGTTTGAGAACTCTCAACTTGTCTATGTTGTTTTGTCTTGGGAATTATCAATGTTGGCCGTTTACCACTTGATACGGTTTTTAGTCGGAAATGTTTTTTGAACCAATTGTCTTAAGAATTGTGGTGGCTATGTTTATATAACTAAGTGGAGTTGTATGAATGAATGATTGTTTTGGATATGATGTTTATCATGAGATGTGAATGCTATCTTACTTAGAATGTAAGGAATACTTGAATGGTGAAACTATATGTGATAGTTGATGTTGAATGGTTATACGTTGAATATGATATTAACATGAGGTGTTGTATATTCTCTTACTTGGTATATGAGAAATATTGTAATGATGTGATAATAATGATGAATCCATATACATTGTTTATTATGATATGGTGGGTGAATATATATATGATGTTGTGAATTGTTGGTGAGTTCATATATGTCGAGAAATGATGAATTGGTGTGAATGCATTTATGCAAGTAATATTAGTGAGAATAGGATGAGTTGTTTGGATGAACATATGTATTGTTGTTGAGATATATGTTTATGCATACATGACTGATGGTGACGGATTTTATATCCAATGTGGTGAGTTGTTTGTGTGAACATATGCATTGTTGTTGAGTCATATGTTCATGCATACATGACTGATGGAGACGGATATTTTTATATCCAAATGGTGAGATTATGATGTTCTGTCGGCATCATGGGCGACGGCCTAAATATTGGTGAGACCGGTACCGCATGCATCTAGAAGAGTCTTGAACATTGCATGCATTTGATTGGTTGACGAAGTATGTCATAATTGAATATATGACTTGATGAAATGTGAATGGTGATTGTTCATGACTTATGATTGGTGATTGTTCATGAAATGTGATTGGTGATTGTTCATGAAATGTGATTAATGAATGTTCATGGAATATGATTGATATTTGTTCACGATATATGTGATTGGTGATTCTGTATGAATAGCTGTGAATTGATATTTGTTCATGACACATGTGATTGATGATTATTAATGGGAGATATTGGGGTTTGATGTAAGTATTGATATGAGAATATTATTATTAATCAAGTGCATGATGTTTATATTGAAATAATCATGTTAACTGTTATTTGGATTATGTTTATGTAATACTTACCCCCAGTGGATCTGTTATGGACCGCCTGCCTATCTATATGGATGGGTAGATGTTGTGCAGGTTTAGTAGCTTGGTGAGTTCCTGATGTTGGTGGATAGTGGGAGCTTTCTCCGCTATCGGGTCTTAGAGTAGAGTTGGCTCTGATCTAGGGTTTTGTTGTTAGCTCTAGATCTTGTTGGATTATTTTCGTACTTTGAGATTTTGTCCACGTGTCGGACTTGGAGATTTTATGCTTATGCATTTTTGAGATGACATGACATGTATGTTTGATGTATGAGATTTGTATTCGCTGCGACTGATGAGGTTTTATATACATGCATGTTGACCGTTGATTTGATTTTGTTTTCTTTGATTTGGTGAAGTAGCATCTATTTCTTGAATATATGAATTATTCGCATGTTTAATTGCTTTAATAGAAATAGGGTGTTACAAAAACCATAAAGAATAATGACCATATAAAAATAACTTTAAATAATGTAAAACCATGTTAGTTTTGAAGAGAATAAGGAAAAAGAACGGATGCATACTTTTTCATCTTGTTAGCCAATATTTTTAAAGGCTATCTTAAATGCAGTCAAATCAAGGTTGACCTTATAATCGAAGAAATAAAGAATGTTTTCTTATTTTTATCGAAGCCGAGTTTGCTGGAAATGATCGAAGCGCACGTGTCATTCGACAGACATAGTTATCGAAGGGCAGTTTTGTTTTGGATTTAGGTCAAGTAACGGATATTTCCACAGGCGCACATATTCAAAATTCAAATCGAATGGATAATTGATGTTAGTTTGTAGCAGTTGTAGTTTTAAATTCAAAAATAGGTAGTTATTTCTATTAGTATAAATAGTAGTTTCTCATAAGAGAAAAAGGGTCACAATCCAATCATACACAAAACTTACACTCAAATTATCCGCATGGAAGAGAGAAACGATTCACAAGTTGCAATGTATGAACATGTGTAACAATTTACATTCAATCAATGCAATTTAAGTTCATTTTCTTAAATGTCTTTAAAATTTACTTGTTTCTTTATAGCAACTCATTTTACTTTCAGTTTATATAACTTCGATTGGATTCAAATTGGTTGAATTCGATTTCTTTTTACTTCTTTTTGTCAAAGTTCTTCAAGAACAGTAATAAATTTCTGGAAAATAACAAACACAATCCATGAAAACCATATCAATTAAACCAACGGTTGTTTCCCAAATTTCAGTGTAAACACATCCATGAAAACCATATCAATTAAATCAATCTGAACTCTAAATGTATACAAAACCTATCGATCAATGTAGTGCCATTAAAAAATAAATAAATAAAACAAAACAACAGAAAACATCAACATTATGTAAAAAAAGATCAACATAAGTAAATACCGATTGCTCCCTAAAAAACAATAAGTAAGTAATAATAATAATAAATATAAAAAAAAATAGGAATCGATTTCACAAAATCAATTATTCAATTATGAATAAAAATGGAGAGAAGAGCGGTATTGTTTTCGTGCAGAGTCGAAACTCACTCGTAGGTGTTAGTTCAAACTTAAGTTTAAGAATGACCTATTCCCTCTTATATTATATAAAAATCTAAGTATAAGTAAAAGAAATAGTAGTAAGGTGTTTGCAAAACCTGAACAAAGAAAACACTTAGATTAAAAGAAGGTTTGAGTTTCGGATTTTGCTCAAAATATGTAATTATGTGATTAACAAAATCTCCTTTATTTATAGTAAACATTTGCATTAGAATATGTTGCTAAAAGATAAAAAAAAATAAAAAAAAAAAAAAAAAGGAAATTATCAAAGCCTTTTTTTCTCAATGAAAAACTAATTGAATAATATGGTGCTCGAAGATTAGAGAGTAACAAATTGAAGCTTATTTTCCTAAAAAATAAAATAAAAAATAAAGTGAAAATTTAATGAATAGTATTGAAAGTATTAGGATTTCAAAATAAAATTAAAAAAAATATTATGTGGATAAGATCAAAATTTGTTGAGATATATTTATGTCAAATAAAATATTTGTTTAAATATAAAATATATAAAAAATAATAAAAATACTGAGAATAACGTGGAAGCGGCACGTGGCAGAAAAACCTTACTTTATATATATACACTATTGATTTTGTAACAGAAAATCATATATAGATGAAAGAGAAATTTGCTTTCAAAAGATTGAAGTAATTTTGTAACAAAAAATTCTTTTTATATGGTTGTATCTAAACAACCTAAATTATTTTTTTATAAAATGATTTTATCTATACTGTATATAAAGAAAATTACCCCTTTCAGCACTTTTGGGTTGTACTTTTCTTTCCAAAAACACCCTCAATTTTCAATACAAACAACACACGTAACAAATAGATAAGAATAAATTTAAATATTAAAAAATGTAGCAAACACAATAAATTTTTATATGTCTATTTTTTTTTTCTTTTTCTTTATCATATAAAAAGTGTAACAAACTAAATAAGTATATTTATACTTTTTTTTTTTTAAGAAGTTAAAATGAAATTTATTTAAAAACATAGAATCCTAGCAAACACAAAGAATGCTAGGCTAGGAGACTTACATGCGACATACACAAAGTGTGCCGTATATATGAGGAACACCCAAACAAACTTCTACAAACAAACCAAAAACACCCTGTTGAGACAAAATCATTATTTGATGTTTTAAAGATTACAAACATATTATATTTATTTAATCTTGTTATCTACTAATTCGTTTTGTGAGAATTTGTTTCATGAGAATGAATTGAGAACGTTCTAGCAAAAACGATGAAAATGGAACAGTACATCAAAAGTGAACAAGTCTGCACAGCAAGAAATCATGGCTGATTATGTTTTAATAAATGTCTAATGGACCATAAGAAAAGCTTTAAGCCCATTTGGAAAAGAAAGCCCATTAATCTCTCATGGATAAGATCACATGGCTTATTTAAGCATGACATCACTAAAGCAAAAGGACATGACATCATCAGCATTGGGCAACAAGTTATACAGCTCATTACAGCTAGTTATCTCATGCGCAAGCAAGCAACAGTGCTTTCAAAGCCAGACAAATCAGAAAGAACATTCTGGCTATTTTAAAGAAGAAATGAGAAATCAATTGAGACTTTGGATAGCTATCAAAAACGCGTCCAACAGCTCTATTTTCTCCCTTGATCACCAAGACACTCCTCACCTATAAATATAAGGGCCTTTGAAGGTCATAAGCAAGAGTTTTGCAAGCTAATATCTCTCTAAGTGAAAATCATCACTACAAACAAAGCTCTTCGCAAACAAAGCAAATTTCAAGCTCTCTCACTATATCTCTTGGATCTTCTCTCTTGAATCTGCTCTTGTAAAACTCAAACAAAGATTTGAGTATTTATTTGATCCAAACAAATCTCATCATACAAAGTGTGTTGTATTTCTCAAAGTCTATTGGGCTTAATAGTTTTGAGATAGAAAAATCAAACCTTTCTTTTGCTAGTGTGCAAAGAATTGTAGAAGCCTGCTGAGGTTGATAATACAGGTGTAACGGACTGATCTGTTGTGATCAAGATCTTGTAGTGCTAGTCAGAAGTTTCTGTTAGCAAGAAAACTATAGTGGATAATCTCACACGAGGTGTGGGGACTGGAAGTAGCCAGGTTTGGTGAACCAGAATAACTCTCCTGTGTTATTTCTCTCTCTCTCTCTCTCTCTCTCTCTCTCTCTCTTTATTTAAAGTTACACAACACACACACATTATTTTATTAATCTCCGGAACATTCTGGTCCTTGCTAAAATAATCTTTTATTTTTAACTTAACATCATTTTTCTCATTCTGCTTATAATCATTCTTCAGAACGTTCTGTTCTAAATCAATTAATTGTTATATACTCTAATCTTGTTAATCTAACATACACCAAGATTATTCTTGAGTATATAAATCTAAACTTAAGTTTCAGGAATAATTTTAAAAGGGTCACAATTCAAACCCCCCCCCCCCCCCCCCCCCCCTTTTCTTGTGACGTTTATTGCTACTTCAAATGGCATCAGAGCCCGGGCTCTACAAAAACACCTAACAAGTGTTGGAGGAAAAGATTCAGGAAGAATGAAATGTCAAAAGAAAGATATATACCAGAAGGTCTATCATGCACAAGAACACCATTCTTCAATGGAAAGAACTATTATTTCTGGAAAGGAAAAATGGAACTATTCCTCAGATCCCAAGATGTGGATATGTGGAAAATAATCACGAATGGAAATCATATACCTATGACAACTGATGCAACAACAAAGGTGAAGACAATTACACCAGAAGCATCATGGTCAAAAGAAGATAAAGAAAAATACTTCTAAACTCTAAAGCTCGACTCTTTCTATCATGCGCACTAAGCATGGAAGAAAGTGAAAGAGTTGATGAATGTGTCACTGCAAAAGAGGTTTGGGACACTCTAAAAATTCATCATGAAGGAACTAGCCATGTAAAAGAAACAAGAATAGATATTGGCGTAAGAAAATTTGAAATCTTCGAAATGAACGAAGATGAGAACATTGATGAAATGTACTCCAGATTCACATCTATTGTGAATGAATTAAGATCACTTTGAAAAACTTATACCACTCATGATCGGATAAGAAAAATTTTAAGATGTCTTCCAAGCACATGGAGACCCATGGTAACTGCAATCACACAAGCTAAAGACTTAAACTCCTTAGCTCTTGAAGATCTCATTGGATCATTAAAAGCTCATGAGACGTTACTTCAAGATGATAAACCATTACGAAAGGAAAGATGGTTGCTCTCAAAGCATCTCAAAGTGAACAAGAAGATGCCTTTCCACAAAACGAAGAAATTAAAGAATCCAATGAAGAAGAAAACATCCAAGGGGAAGCAGAAGACGAACTAGCTCTCATCACCAAGAAGATTCAAAGAATGATGAGAAGAAGAGATCAAATAAAGAAATACTTTTCTAACAAGAAAGATAACTCAAAAGGAGAAATTGACAAAAGTCAAGTAACCTGCTTCGGATGCAACAAATTAGGACATTACAAAAACGAATGTCCATTAAACAAAAAGAGTCAGAAGAAATCTCCCTACTCAAAGTCAATGTTTACATGGGATGATCTTGAAGAATCAAAAGATGAAGACACTGAAGCCAACATGGTTCTAATGGCAAATTCAGAAAGTGAAGAGGTAATTCTTATCAACCAACCTCTAATATATAAAGAGTTAGAAAATAAGTTTGACAGTCTTTTATTTGATTCAAACTTTTTAGCAAACAAATGTCACTCTTTACAAAAAGAAATTTCTGAGTTAAAAGAAGAAAAAGAGAAACTTCAAACTTTGAATAATGATCAAAAGAAAATCATTCAAAGTCTACAAGACTCTTATTTTCAAGCAATTGAAAAAATAAAAGTTTTTGGAAAAACAAAACTTCTTGAAAATTCTAAGAATGAAAATATTATTCTTAAAACGGAAGTCAAAGAACTTAGAAATGATCTTTCACAATTTATAAAATCAACAGAAACATTTCAAAAAATTATAGGTTCACAAATGGCAGAATTCGACAAATCTGGTTTAGGTTTTAATCAAATTTATGAAAAGTGTCTTATACCACAAAAACTAAAATGTTTATTCTGTAATAAAAGAGGACATCATGAATCTGTCTGTTTCCATAAAAAGAGAAACCTAGAAATTAAAGAAGAACAATCTATCTCAGAACATTCTCCAGAACATTCTTCTTCATTAAAAAGAAAAGAATGCTCATATTGTAAGAGATTAGGTCATCTAGAATTAAACTGTTTTCTCAAGATTAAACATCTTGAGATTAAAGAAACTAACCTCAAAGGACCCACATCTTCATGGGTACCTAAGGAACCACTAACTCAAAATGCAGGGATCCTCACAAGATGCAAGAACAAAGCCATGGTACTTGGACAGTGGCTGTTCTAGACACATGACTGGGGATAAACAATGCTTCATCTCCTTCATAAAGAAGGAAGGAGGCCTAGTAACATTTGGTAATAATGACAAAGGACAAATTAAAGGTAAAGGTATTATTGGTAAGAAAGACTCTGCAAAAATTGAGGATGTTCAATATGTTGAAGGTTTAAAACACAATCTACTAAGCATAAGTCAATTATGTGATAGTGGCTTCGAAGTTGTTTTCAAACCTAACATATGTATTGTAAAACACACATCCTCAGGTAAGATTTTCTTTACTGCTTCTTGAAAGAAAACCTATATGCTTTATACTTAGATGATATTCCAGCTGAAACATGTTTTATGACGCTTGATGGGATAAAACCGCAAGTGCACGGTCTTACCAAAGTAGTAATAAAAGTATCGTTATGATAGGGAGTTATGAATTCAGTTAACTTTTAACAATGATTAGATAGAAAGTTTAGAAGGTAGAGAATTGTATTTTTAATTGAAAGAAAATAAAAGAAAAGAAAAAGATAAAAGCCTTGGGATTATTGGTTCATCTAAATGACAAGTCTTTCACAAACCAAACTATAAGCTTATAACTTTATGTTAGACCTAATTTCTCAAGACAGTTTCTCTTTTGTTCCTCTAGCAATCAAGCCTATTTCGCTGACTTGATTACTATTAGATTTTGGTTCCTCTAACAACCAAGCCTATTTCGCTGACTTGATCATTATTAGTTCCCTTGAAGATCGAAACTATATGTCTCAAAGATTTCAAAGACTATTTCGCTGCCTTTGAAATCCTTGTCTAAATTCACTTGTTCGAATATCAAAGATCCACTTTCGTTTTATGAATTGATATTTGAGATGATGGATAAACAATTATCAAACCCTCCACTTTCGTTTCCACAGTTTGATAATGGTTGATCCATGTTAAAGCGATGAATTTAGATAAGAAATTAGAGTTACATAAGATTAAGGCTTAGAGCTTGGGTTGATTAGGATTATGTCACTTAGACTTATCCAACAATCCCAAGACAAAGAGAAGTCTACTCACTAATGTTCATCATAGACAAGGACAAGAAGAGAGAAAACATAAAAGTAAATAACAAGAAAGTAAATAAACTTTTATTAGAAAGACAATTGTCACATATTGCATTCCAATAAAAGATGAATATTTGTGATGGATGGCTACTCTATTTATAGCATACATTTGACTTAAAATCTAAGCAATTACATTCGGGCTAAAAATAGAGTAGCTTAAAATCTAAGCAAAAGCGACTCTGGAGGGTGGCACGGCCGTGCCAATGATGGCACGGGCCGTGCCAATGATGGCACGGGCCGTGCCAAGCTGCTGACTTGGGGGAGACGTATTTTTGTCTCTGAATCTTCGTATTTTTGCATTCAATCAGCTCCAAGTCCCTTTCTTTTGCTCCAAGACTCAATCCATCCAATATTCATTCCTGAAATAAAATAAAATGCAATTTGTAGTAAACTATCCTAAAAAGGAAATAATACTAATATAAAATAAAATAAAATCTAATTAAAACTAAACTAAAAAGCATATAAAAATAAGCAATAAATGACTCATCAAACTCCCCCACACTTGAATCTTTGCTTGTCCTCAAGCAAAAGGCATAAACATGGTAGCATAAAATAACATTATCATATGACAATTACATTAAGGCACATGTCTCCTCAAAGGCTTTTATTTCAAAGAGTACACTAATCAAAAACTCAAGCAGTTCTTATAATCCTTTTTCAACCCAACAATCAAGTCTTAAGTGAGTGTGTGTGTGTAGTCCAACCCTTTTCTTGCTCCTGTATAAGATAGATATAATGAGGAACATGTTCTAATCCTAGTACTAAATTAACGAACAAAAATTCTTCTTTCAATTCATATAAGAGAGATGGGAGTTTTTGTGATCTTTTTGATCTTTTGCCAATTACATTTTGGATACTTTATTTAAGGAACAACACCTTCACGTAAGAGGTTGGAGGGCCTACCCCCTTCCCCAATCTAGATTCAATGGTGCCCCTTAAAAACATCATCTTCACGTAGGAAGTCGGAGGGCCTACCCCTTTCCCCAATCTAGATTCAATGATGCCTTTTAAAGTTTCTTTTCCAAGATAACATTACCTTCACGTAGGAAGTCGGAGGGCCTACCTCCTTCCCCAATCTAGATTCAATAATGCAACCTTGAAATAAATTTTAAGCTTGGTTTGTTTTATAAACTCCTTTATACTAACTTATATTATTTTTACTTTGAGAATTTTTAAAGGTTAACGTACCACTAAAATTAGAACGTATTTCCTTAAAATACATATTCATACATTTACTCAAGGGAAGAAACTTGTGCATTTTTTTATTCACTTTAAAACAAGATGTGGATATATAAGGAGAACTTAAAACAGAAGAGTTTACTCTCATGTACAAGAAACGACCAATAAGAGGAGACAGTAAAAAATTTATGTCATGATTTTTCAATAAAAACAAGCTATTTAATCATGCCTTTCACAATAAAACAAAACAAAAAGAATAAAGTTCAAGGGAGTTTGGAAACACTACGACTAAAGACACTTTATTAGGCTGCCCCCACACTTAGGAGAAGCATTGTCCTTAATGATTCAAAATAAGAGAAATAAAGAAGAAGAAGAAGAAGAAGAAGAAGAAGAAGAAGAAGAAGAAGAAGAAGAAGAAGGAGGAGGAGGAGGAGGAGGAGGAGGAGGAGGAGGAGGAGGAGGAGGAGGAGGAGGAGGAGGAGGAGGAGGAGTAAGAGAAGAGAGGAAGAGGAAAGCTCACATTTTTCATTGAGTTCTATAGGGAGGACCTTGGAGGTGAAAATGGTGCATCATGTTCCGAAGCATTTGGTTATTTTCTTCGGATATTTGGTTGCCCCTTAGGACATCATTCCTTAGTCCCGACAATTCAACACCTTGCCTTAGTTGCTTGGTGCTTATCCTCTCGACCTCGGTATGCATCCATGCCCATCTTGCATTTTCATTTGTTTCTCCGGCATCATGGTCATGGTGCTCCTCATCATGGTGCAATTGTGCACCTTCCTCTTCTTGGTGCAAATGTGCATCTTCCTCGCCTTCATTATCGTGTTCTTCATGTACCTGTGGATCATCAACAACATACAACAAATTTTCTTCCACCTTGGTGTTAGTCCGAGATGGGTTAGAAAGTATAATCAAAATAGGCACATTGAGTTTGAGTGTGTAGGACATGGGTGGACGGAGCTTAATGAAGTTCATAAAGATAAGGGTCTCTATGTTAAGCCTATTGTTTCCCTCAATTTTGGCAATCCCTTGGTCCTCACCCACTTCCAATTGCCTAGCTATGTATGTGATGATACCACCCACAACTATCTCTCCCCTACTATCAAACCTATTACCGACATGGGAAAGGTAATCAAGCAAGTAAAAGCATGTGTTAACGGGGTGGTTGTTAAGCATGGCC
Source organism: Medicago truncatula (assembly GCF_003473485.1). Taxonomy (NCBI): domain Eukaryota; kingdom Viridiplantae; phylum Streptophyta; class Magnoliopsida; order Fabales; family Fabaceae; genus Medicago; species Medicago truncatula. The sequence goes on along the minus strand of NC_053044.1, from coordinate 14,337,570 downwards.
CACGACATGAAGAGTTCATCCGTCCTAGTGTTCTCCAATTCAGTCCTACCCCAAATAGTGCAAGTCATTACCCTTTCAAGGTACCTAAGCACCGGGTGGTGAATATTGCTAGCTTTGTTTGAACGTGTGTTAAATTACCTAAGGCCGGTGATATTTTCCCAAAAGGTGGCGGGTTGATAGGCAACCGACTTAAGACTTTGATCCCAAGAGTCGTGGATGAACCCCGCGTTAGCGAAGCCCATCTCATCACAAAAGTGTTGGAGAGACATCTCGTAATCAATGTTCATAAGCCGGAAAGAGATTCTATGATTAGGGTTATCAAAATTCATCCTATCCTTTGTAAAAACGATAGAACTTAAAAACTCATAGGTGAAATTTTCATAACCCCGCATAGGTCTTAACATAGCAACCCACCCTAATCGTCTTAGAAATTTAAACACATTGTCACTAAGGCCTAGTGTAACCAAGTCATAATTATCAGGGTACCTGCAAGGATGTAAAGGTTTAGAGATGAGATTTTTATACCTATCCCTTTGCTTGTTGTCCTTGAATATTATGTCATGATTCTTTGTCGGTACTTGCTTCTTTGGGGGAGGTCCTCTTGAAGATGTTGCAACTTCTTTTCCACTTCTTTTGGAAGCCATAGCCTTGACCTTGATTGGACTTGGTGAGGTTTTGGTGAAGGTTGGGTTTAGTGAATGTTTTTGGTGGAGGAGGTTGGTTTTAGTGATGGGGAGAAGGTTTAAGTGAGTTTTAGGGGTTGGGTTGTGGAAATTGGTAATGAATTTGTGGGTTTTTGGGTTAGGTTAATGGGAGCTGCGAATTTGGATGATTTTTGGATTGGGTGGATGAAAGTTGTTTTTGAATGAAGGGTTGTGGTTGGAATGGTTTTTGTGGTTATGAAGGTTGTAGAGAGAAGATGGAAGGATAAGAGACGTTTGGTTTGGTGAATGAGGGAAGAAGAAGATGAAAAATGAGGTTTAACCTTACCTGGGGTCGGGCACGGCCGTGCTGAGGTTGGCTTGGTTTTGGAGAGGCAAGGTCTGGCACGACCGTGCCAGTGTGAGCACGGGCCGTGCCAAGGTTCTGGGCTCCGGGGCTTCAAAATTTTTCATTTTCTTGAATCGTTTTTGGACAATTACCTACAAAATAACCTAAAACAAAAAAAACAAAACAAAACAAAGCAGTTAAATGCGTGGGTTGCCTCCCACGAAGCGCTCCTTTATAGTCATTAGCTTGACATTAAGAAAGGTTTTCCTATCCTATACCTAATCTTTCACAAAGGGACAATGACATCAAACTGACATTCTCCCCCAAATCACACATGGCTCTTTCTATAATCTCGGATCCTATGACACATGGTATGAAAAAGCTCTTTGGATCCTTAAGTTTAGATGGCAAATTGGCTTGAATGATTTCAATAAGTTGCCTAAACTGCTCATATAGTTTGGACTCATCAAACCCTTGTGGGAAAGATATTTTTGACTCATATTTAGGCTTTTCACTCTTTATCACAACTTTCTCACTTTGTGGCTTTTCACTCTCTACCTCAACTTCATTAGTCTTGGTTTCCACAACGGGGTCCTTCAATTGTTTACCATCCCTAAGTGTAACATCATTCGGTTGACTCTTTGGATTAGCCTTAGGTTGGCTCGGAAGGATTCCGGAGGTTTGGGAGGGAGAGGCTACTTGATGGCCTACTTGAGGGATTTGAATCTCTAGAATTTTGTTGTGAGTACAAAGAGAATCTGCTTTTGAGGAAAGCCTGTCGAGAGAGTCCTTCAAATTTCTAGCTTGGATTTCAATTTCTTTGTTATGCCTAGAGTTATCTAAAACAAGATTTTCTAGCAAAAGTTCCAGGTTGGATCTTTGAGGGACTCCTTGGTTATTTTCAAAACCAGGTGGTGTTTTTTGTTGTCCAAAAAGATTTTGAGGGGTTTGAAAAAAATGATCGTTCCTAAACCCTTGATTATATTGAGCATAGTTTACTTGCTCAGGACTTCTAACAACACTACCTAGTTGACAAGTATGACCAAATATTTCATAACAAGGAGGCAAAACAGGGGAAGGAGTCCAAAGATAGTAGTTTTGAGCCATGCCTGAGATAAGAACGGTTAAAGATAAGAAATGATAAAAATAAAATAAAATAAGGAGAAAGGGAGATATATATATATATATATATATATATATATATATATATATATATATATAAAATAAGGAAAGGAAATAAAATATTTTATAAATATATATATATATATATATATATATATATAATAAAATAAAATAAGAAAAGGAAATAAAATATTTTATAAATATATATATATATATAAATATATTTTTAATTTTTTTTTTTAGACTAACCACTGTTAAAAAGTTAATCAAATTACAATAACTCCCCGGCAGCGGCGCCAAAAACTTGATGGGATAAAACCGCAAGTGCACGGTCTTACCGAAGTAGTAATAAAAGTATCGTTCCGACAATGAGTTATGAATTCAGTTAACTTTTAAGAATGATTAGATAGAAAGTTTAGAAGGTAGAGAATTGTATTTTTAATTGAAAGAAAATAAAAGAAAAGAAAAGATAAAAGTCTTGGGATCGTTGGTTCATCTAAATGACAAGTCCTTCACAAACCAAACTATAAGCTTATAACTTTATGTTAGACCTAATTTCTCAAGACAGTTTCTCTTTTGTTCCTCTAGCAATCAAGCCTATTTCGCTGACTTGATTACTATTAGATTTTGGTTCCTCTAACAACCAAGTCTATTTCGCTGACTTGATCATTATTAGTTCCCTTGAAGATCGAAACTATATGTCTCATAGATTTCAAAGACTATTTCGCTGCCTTTGAAATCCTTGTCGAAATTCACTTGTTTGAATATCAAAGCTCCACTTTCGTTTTATGAATTGATATTTGAGATGATGGATAAACAATTATCAAACCCTCCACTTTCGTTTCCACATTTTCATAATGGTTGATCCATGTTAAAGCGGTGAATTTAGATAAGAAATTAGAGTTACATAAGATTAAGGCTTAGAGCTTGGGTTGATTAGGATTATGTCATTTAGACTTATCCAACAATCCCAAGACAAAGAGAAGTCTACTCACTAATGTTCATGGTAGACAAGGAGAAGAAGAGAGAAAACATAAAAGTAAATAACAAGAAAGTAAATGAACTTTTATTAGAAAGACAATTGTAAAATATTGCATTCCAAGAAAAGATGAATATTTGTGATGGATGGCTACTCTATTTATAGCATACATTTGACTTAAAATCTAAGCAATTACATTCGGGCTAAAAATAGAGTAGCTTAAAATCTAAGCAAAAGCGACTTTGGAGGGTGGCACGGCCGTGCCAATGATGGCATGGGCCATGCCAAGCTTCTGACTTGGGGGAGACGTATTTTTGTCTCTAAATCTTCGTATTTTTGCATTCAATCAGCTCCAAGTCCCTTTCTTTTGCTCCAAGATTCAATCCATCCAATATTCATTCCTGAAATAAAATAAAATGCAATTTGTAGTAAACTATCCTAAAAAGGAAATAATACTAATATAAATTAAAATAAAATCTAATTAAAACTAAACTAAAAAGCATATAAAAATAAGCAATAAATGACTCATCAACACTTGAAAAAGATAAATGAATTTGGCACAAAAGAGCTAGACATATAAGTATGAAAACTATTTCAAAAATCTCCAAACTGGATCTTGTAAGAGGACTTCCAAAAATTGATTTTGAAAAAGATAGAATATGCGAAGCTTGTACAAGAGTTAAACAAGTTAAAAGCAGTTTTAAAACAAATGATTTTGTTTCAACTAAAAGACCTTTTGAACTACTTCACATAGATCTATTTGGTCCTGTTAGAACCGCCAGTTTAAGTGGAAAACAATATGGTTTTGTTATAGTTGATGATTTTTCCAGATATACATGGGTTCTATTTTTAAAACATAAAGATGAAGCTTTTCAAGCATTCAAAACTTTTTGTACATTAGTTCAAAATGAAAAAGAATCAAAAATCATTTCAGTAAGAAGTGATCATGGAGGAGAATTTGAAAATGCTTTCTTTAAAAACTTCTTTGATGAAAAAGGAATTTCTCATAATTTTTCATGTGCAAGAACTCCACAACAAAATGGAGTTGTTGAAAGAAAAAATAGAACACTTCAAGAAATGGCAAGAACAATGTTAAATGAATCAAATGTAGAAAAATACTTTTGGGCTGAAGCCATAAATACTTCTTGCTATATGATAAACAGGGTTTCAATTAGAAAATTTTTAAACAAAACCCCATACGAACTCTAGAAAAATATAAAACCTAACATCTCATATTTTCATATTTTTGGATGTTATTGTTATATTTTAAATGATAAAGAAAATCTAGGAAAGTTTGATTCAAAATCAGATAAAGGAATATTCTTGGGATATGCAACAAACTCCAAAGGATATAGAATTTATAATTTGAAAAATCAAACCATGGAAATAAGCATGCATGTTATCTTTGATGAGTTTGATGACTTGGTAATCAACAAAGAAGATGAAGAAGAAACTTCTCAAAAAGAAAGTAATGATTCTCAAGAACATTCTTCTCAAGTTCTTCCCAGAAGCTGGAAAACTGTTGGTGATCATCCTCCTGAACAAATCATTAGAGACACATCTGATGGAATAAGAACAAGACGATCATTTATGAACAATGATGTCAACATGGCAATGATCTCTCACATTGAACCTAAAAATATACAAGAAGCAATATGTGAAGAATCATGGGTAAAAGCTATGGAAGAAGAACTCTCTCAATTTGAAAAAAATGAAGTATGGAATCTTGTTCCTAAACCTCAAAATCAATCCATCATTGGAACAAGATGGATATTTAGAAATAAACTAAATGAAGAAGGAAAAGTTATCAGAAACAAAGCTAGATTGGTAGCTCAAGGGTACAATCAACAAGAAGGTATTGATTACGATGAAACCTTTGCTCCGGTAGCCAGGTTAGAAGCAATTAGAATTCTTCTTGCATATGCATCTCATAAAAATATTAAATTATTTCAAATGGATGTCAAAAGTGCCTTTTTAAATGGATTCTTAAATGAGGAAGTTTATGTTCACCAACCTCCTGGTTTTGAGAACACAAACAAACCTAATCATGTGTTTAAACTCACAAAAGCACTATATGGTCTTAAACAAGCTCCTCGAGCTTGGTATGAAAGGTTAAGTACATTCTTAATCAAGCAAGTAATTAAAAAAAAAAACCGTAAGTAATCATTAGCTTTTGAATGATTAGAATGAATGATTTTGAATGATTATTATTATTTAGGTGCTTAAATGAATTTCGATTGTATACACCATTCATTTTATAATTAATACGTAATAAGCATCAAATCTCTTCAACCCAGCACCTTAAAATAATTATTAATTGGGTCTTAGCAATAACTCTATGTCATTACATTTTAACAATAATTTTTATACTCATTCATAATTATATAATTTTAAAATATTAAAATAATTTAATTATAAATTATTAAAAAAACAAACTTTTTTTTAAGTACAGATTTTTTTAAGGAGTAATTTAATACAAGAAATGTCAACTAAAATTTCCAACCCTACGCTACAAGCAAATTCAAATTCAACTATTTTTTTTAGAAAACAAATTCAACTACTATATAATTATTTTTTAATATCAAAATAATACAATAATTAAATATTTAAAAAAATAGAATTAATTGTACATTGGGACCCATGAGTAATAGAAGAGAGGGTGTCTATACAAGCACCCACCTTCATAAGCATCATATTCATTGATGTCGCAAAGGGGATCCTATTTACAATGGTGCTGAATAGGGGAAGGACTCCCCATTGTAGATGGTCTAATAACTAATGTATAATGATTATAATTGATTTAATCATTAACCTTTGCCAAACTCTCCTCCTCCCAAGCGATTAGAATGATTAGAATGGGTGTTGTAATGTAATCTTGATGTATTTATTTATTTTTTTTCTATTTCGATTCAGGTGATCCCACTTGAGGTACGGATGACTTGACATTGTTTTATTTTGGGTGATTCTCTTTTCCACGTCGTGTGGCAGATGAATCACTTTTGTTTAATCTAAGTTCTATTTTGATTTGTTAAAAAAAATATCATCAGCCTTTGATTTCATTCATTGATTTAAGATCCTATGTTAGCAAATTAAAATTTAAATCAGAAACCAAAACAGTGCTTCGTGGTCATTTTAAAAAAACAATGTTTTACCGTCATTAATGTTGGTGGCCAAACGTATGTGTCTGCTTTTTTAATTTTTTTATATTTTAGAAAAATAAAATATCTAAAATCATAGTAACCAAACATCAATACAATATATGTTTTTATATATTTTTTTATTTTAGAAAGACTTAAATAGGTCTTTCGTCTCTTTAAATATAGGTCATTTGAATTTTCGTCCCTGAAGTTACTAATCCTTCCAATCTGCCACTGCAAATATTAATCATTTGAAAAATGGTCCTAATTACATCTGATTAGTAACATCAGGGACAGAAATTCAAATGACAGATATTTGCAGGGACGAAAGACCTATTTAAGCCAACCATCTCGCCCAATCATCACTTGCCACATGGGCTCCACATCACTAATGACAGCCCACCTCAAAAACAAGATAAATTAGGACAAAAAGTCAAATGATTAATATTTGCAGTGACAAATTGGAAGGATTAATAACTTCGCGGATGGAAATTCAAATGACCTATATTTACAGGGACGAAATACCTATTTAAGCCTTTTAGAAAAATAAAATTTCTAAAATCATAGTAACCGAACATCACATACAATATATGTTTTTTTTTTTTTTTTTAATATTTTGTCAGGAAGTTGGATATTGTACCGATACAACTTTTAGTTTAATTATATAGTTTAAAGGATCACAACATAAATCAGATCAAATATGGTGGATGCAAATAAGTCAAACTGCCTCATCATATGGCTAGTTGGAAGATAAACTTTTTGGTACTATCGTTGATTAGGTAATTATTATTTTATTGTTGATTGTCAATGTTACAAGTAAATTCCTAAAGGACAAGGAATGATTTAGGTTTGGGGATTGTGATGACATCCTGTCATCATGTAATTTTTGATGTATTTTCTAAGGATAGTTGAGTTCACAGCAAGTTAGGACATGTAAAAGGTGCAAAAAGCAGGAAAAATTGAAGTATTTAAGCAAGAGACTAATCGTGACACGCTATGAGCAAATCGGATCACGATTTCAAGACCAAGAAAGTGGTTGGTTCTACCTGCTAAATCGGGACACGATAGCATTTTCGTGTCACGATTATGAAAAAATGATTTTGGATCCATGGGCTTTTTAAGAAGGAATCAGAACATGATTGCCCTAAATCGTGTCACGATTGGGCGCGTGTTATACCTATTTATGTTGAATCTAGTTCCTGAAACAAGGGTTACGAATTCAGGAGAGAGAAAGTACGATTTTGAGACCTGAAGACTGAAGAAATGGGCGATTTCCTCCATTCTTTACCGGTTGATGTATATTTTAATTCTTTAATTGATTATGCTATTTGTAAACTCAATTATGAGTAGCTAAATCTCTTAGATATTAGGTCTGAGATGATTCTGATGTATCCCTAATTTAAACATGTTGCTGTGAAACTCTATTTCTTATGAATATCAATATAGTTTTATTCAATTCAATTGTTCTTAATGCTTTTTATATATTGATCACATAAAAACATGAATTCGTGAGAATGAATGATTATTGACCATAACTTTCAACTTAGACCTAATTGAATTGATCGAATAAACAGAGTTAGTCTAGGAATTGGTAATTGTTTATTTGTGATATTAAGGTTAACTTTCTTAAAACCTTCAAATAATATTATAACACATAAGGAATTAGGGACTCTAATCTGAGAAGAGGGTCCTAAGTCAAGGGATTGATTAGGGCTATTTTGGTTAACCATCGTGAAATTAGAGAAATATTCGAAGGAAATAGGTGCAGTGTACCAATTAGGGGAACTCAGAGGATTCAAAAGACATAGTCTCATCTCTCCTTATCTTTTCCAAACAATATTTAATTTATGTTATTTACTTTTTATGCAAACAAACCTACTGCCTCGAGCACTAAAATAAACTTTACACATCCTATATAATAACCATATTGCTAAATTGAGATTAATAGAGTCCTCGTGGAAACAAACTTATTTTTATTACTTTGATAGTTTTAGTACACTTGCTAAATATCTATCACGGGTCTCCAACGAATGAGTTCTCTTTGGGGTGGGGTTTGAGGCAAGGTGATCCCCTCTCGCATTTCTTGTTTCTTCTTGCCGCGGAGGTGTTTCATGTATTGATGGAATCTTTGTCTGTAAATAATCTCTTTACTGGTTATAAGGTGTGAAGCAGTGATCCGGTGGTTGTTTCTCATCTCCAATTTGCGGATGATACTTTAATTTTGGGTGAAAAATCATGGGCTAATATTCTGGCTATGCGTGCCATTTTTCTTATCTTTGAAGCGTTGTTTGGTTTGAAGGTGAATTTTTCGAAGAGTCAGTTGGTTGGAGTGAATGTACCTGTTTCTTGGTTATCTGAAGCCACTTCGGTGATAAATTGTAAGGTTGGTTATATTCCTTTTATGTACCTCAGTATGCCTATTGGAGGTAATGCGCGTCACTTGGCTTTCTGGGAACTGCTCATTAACCGTATTAAATCTAGACTGTCGGGTTGGAGCTCAAAACATTTATTGTTGGGTGGTCGTCTGGTTTTGTTGACTTTTTTTCCTATCATCCCTACCTGTTTATGCTCTTTCCTTTTTCAAGGCTCTGTCATGTATCGTCTCCTCTATTGAATCTATTTTATTTTTTATTTTTTTGTGGGAGTGTTGACCACAGGAAAATTTCATGGGTTGATTGGAACACTGTCTGTCGGAGTAAGGAGGTTGGTGGTTTGGGTGTTAGGAGAATTAGGGTGTTCAATATTGCTTTATTAGGGAAGTGGTGTTGGCGGTTGTTGGTGGATAGGGAGAGTTTATACTTTAGGGTGATGTCGACGCGTTACGGTGTGGAGGGAGGTCTGTTGTTAGAGGGTGGTTGTGAGGCCTCTATGTGGTGGCGCGATATAACGGCCTTGCGTTGGGATGAGGCCTCTATGTGGTGGCACGACATAACGGCCTTGCGTTGGGAGGAGTGGTTTAACGATCATGTTAGTCGCTCTGAGGGAAACGAGAAACATACGCTCTTTTGGTCGGATGTGTGGGTTGGTGGTGTGTCCTTTAGAGACAGGTTTAGCAGATTATTTGAGTTGTCGATGTTAAAGGGGGAGTCAATGTTTGATATGTGTCAGTTAGGGTGGGTGAATGAGAGAGAGGCTTGGAGATGGAGGCGGAGGTTGTTTGCGTGGGAACAAGATTTGGTAGGGGAAGTTAGGTTATTACTTCAATATGTGATTTTCCAGGTTGACAAGGATGATAGGTGGATATGGAGTTTGGAATCATCTCCCGCTTATACTGTTCGTAGTGCTTATAATTACCTGAATTTCCAACCTCATATTGATTTTGTAGTGGCTGTGTCATCTCTTTGGCATAAGGATGTCCCTCTGAAGGTTGTCTTGTTTACTTGGCGCCTGTTTCGCGATCGTCTCCCTACTAAAGATAATCTTCTTCGTCGTGGAGTTATTGAAAATGCTTCCTAGATGTGTGTTGGAGGGTGTGGTTCGGTGGAAACCATGCATGTTATCATGCATCTACTTTAAATAAAGCAACCTTTATTTCGAACCGATTAGTTGTATAAAAAACGTGTTGGTGGCCAAACGTATGTGTCTGTTTTTTTTATTTTTTTTTATTTTAGAAAATAAAATTTCTAAAATCATAGTAACCAAACATCAAATACAATATATAGTTTTATTTTTAATATTTTGTAAAGAAGTTGGATATTGTACCTATACAACTTTTAGTTCAATTATATAGTTTAAAGGATCACAACAAAAATCAGGTCAAATAATACGAATTTCATTCTATAGGAAATAAAAATTGCTCATTATTTTTATTACATTCATGTTGATCTAAAACTACATATAACATAAGCAACAAAAAAGAAAAGGATAAACATTTCAGATATCATCTTTTTGGAAGGTAAATATCATTGGAGGATTAAAAGTATGATAATTGATTTCATTGTCAAACATATCTTATATTTTTATTACAAACATAGTGGGACATAGATACCCTAACTACACCCATCCTCCGACACGAAGTTGATAAAAAACATGAATAGCTTACCAACCTTTGGTAAAATGGATCTTACCTATTTTTTCTCAACCAAGTCTTCGAATCGAGTCTTTGGATCAACCAACATGACATGACAATTAAGTTCAGCACTAAATTAATTGGCAAATAGGCTTGGCAAATTAGAAGTCCTATATGCACAAACATCAAACAAAATAGCATTAGTCCAAGGAAGAAGTTGTGAATGCGGATTACCAAAATTTAGCATAATGCAGAATATAAATAATCGATTAAAGTACAAATAGAAATGGAAATTGTATTGGAAAAACGTTATGTTCTGGATCGGTCAAAGACTTCGGGCCCAATAACAAATCGAGCCAAAATACCTTATGTTCTGTATGTACACACACCCCCGCCGTTCAAGTGCATAAACTGACGCATTTCCACCACCATATACTACCGTATTAAAGAGCACCGACATCCACTTTCTAATCAGGTACGATTAGTGGCGCCGTTTGTGGGAAATAACAAGCTATCCCCGTTTCTTATATACAAAGAACCAAAGCTTTCAAACTAAAAACCATGGCGGCCAACAGTGTCAATCTTCGCCTCCAAAGCAAAGTCGATCGCGTCGACCGTGATGGACGAACCGCTTCTCCATTCCCTACAGCCAGCCCTAGAAGAGGAATCTCACCACCAAGTTCCCAAACACTGGCCTACCTGAAGGAACCACCCCTCTACGGTCCTCCACAACCTGACGAGGTGGCAGACAATTCTACTCTAACAGACTCCTTGGTCAACTACTTGCTCCGCACGGTTCAACGACAAAAATCGATAACCGAGGAGCAAAACCGACGCATTGCTGACCAAGAATGGTCAAAATGGCAGTTGACCCATCTCTGCAATGCTCTTTCCCTACCACGTAACAGAAGTGTTGCATAAGTGTCGCATGTTTGATGACGCCGGGAAGAAGAATGATGTAGGCGGAGGCTCTAAGCCAATTGTTGTTGATGTGAAGTTCTTCAAGTGTGGAGGACTTGGACATTATTCCAATGAGTGAAAGAAGGGCGATAGTTGTTTCAAGTGTGGAATGTAACGCCCACTTTAGTTTAAATAATTATTTAATCGAGTTTATGCCATTATATTATATTTTTATAATATATATGTGAGTTTTGTTGAATTTAGAAGAGTTAAGTTGATTTGAAAGATTTGACGTGTTTTGATGATTTGATAAGATTATGAGACTTATTTTATTGTTAAATAAAATAAGATTTGAAAAGAAAATAAAAATATTTAGTTGAGGGCTGTTTTGATATTTTAGATAGTTTTGGGGGAGGAAGTGAGATAAGATAAGTATTTAAGAGGAGATATAAAAGAGATAGACCTAGTTTTAGAAAAACATTGTTGTACGTACGTTTTTGGAGAAAAAGGGAGAAAACCAAGAGAAGAGCAAGGGAGACCTTGGAGGGCTGCGATTTCTACACATTAAGGTAAGGGTGAGACTAATAATTCAATAATGTTAGTTGTTGTAATTCTGATGATTAATTGACAAAGTTAGGATTGATTAGAAAAGTTTTGGAATTAGGTCAAAACCCTAAAAATTGATGATCAAACGGTAAAATGGTGTTAGATTGATGTAGAAACCGTCCCGCAACCTTAGAATATGTTTAGGATGAATTCTGAGATTGAAATTAGGCTTAGAACCTTGTTAAATGATGATTTTCGTGTAGAAAGTGCATCATGTCCGAGCCTAAATTCATCGCTCGCCATGGCGAGCTATGAATCTCGCCTCGCGAGTGATGAACTTCATCACTCGCCACGCGAGCCCTTCCCTTTCGCCTCGCGAGTCCTTTTGGTACAGCTCGCCACGACGAACAACCTTACTCGCCATAGCGAGCTAAGGCAGAGAGCATGTTAGATTTTGCAATTTCGACTTTTTAGTTGGACCTTGAGTGCCTTTGAGTGCCTGAACATACCTAGTAATGATTAGGAATGAATATAGGACAAGATTGAACCCAGAACAACATAGTTGGGGAGTTGGCTTGAACTCACCATGGCGAGTAGATACTCTCGCCTCGCGAGCACTTCCAGATTGGAGTGCATTGAGTGTTTGTGCGATTTGTGTCGCACGTTTTGATCAAGAGTGAACCCCTAATTGGTAATGAGACCTAATGATGACGTTTAATGCAATCTGTAAAGCCGTTTAAGATATGTTGATATTAATTGAGCATGAATTAATGTATTATACATTATGTAAGATATGAATGAAATATTATGATGCTATTGAATTGCAATTGATGTATTGATATCATCCGCTATTGTGACTTGACTATGGTGCTGTTGTTATTTAACTAAGTGCATAATGTCTATATATGTTGAATAAGATGACGTTTAGCTCCAAATTATTGGATGCACATTGATATGATGATTACGGTGATTTGTTGATAAGAGTCCATGCATTAGCATTCATTGAGCTTAGTCCTTACCACGATAGGAGCTTTGTCATCCGCACGATTATTAGGAGCTTTGTCCTCCGCACGTTTAAAGTATATTAATACTTATGATGACGATTGGTACCACATGCATATAAGAAGTCTAAGAGCATTGTCGCATTGTCATGTCTAAGATGCTATGTTGATGATGATGATTGAATATGTGAATACGTGATAATTGTTTATCAAATGTGCAAAGTTGCTTATGATCGATTATGATGTTAATGTTAATTTATGATTCGAATTACATTGATTAATATTATTTTGTTATGAAATCTCACCCCTTCTGCTTGAAAATGTTGCCCTTCGTATGGGTAACTTGCAGGTGATCGTGCTTAGTGTGCAGTTGCCGTCGTGAGTGGTCTTGCCTTCACTGTGTCGTCTAGGTCGCTCTGATACGTAACGGGATCGGGCTATATGTTATGCATGCTTCGTTCTATTACGTGAATAAATGCTATTGTGATATTGAACTAACTCTTTTGAAAATGTTTGATAGGGCCTGCGTGCCAAAACGTTTTATGGATTATCATATAATTTCCGCTGCAATGTTTAAGTTATTTGGTTAAATTATTATTTAACTGTTTTGGATTACGTTATATGTGATATCCCGTTTGTGCTCCCCGATTTTCGGATGTCAAACCATTAATTGATTTGAATCGTCAATCTTTGAACTCTCGATTTTTATTCTTGGGAAGGGAAAAAAATGAGTAAAAACCCTTATCGAGACTTTGGATTCGGGGGTTGGTTATGCGAAGGGAAGGTGCTAGCACCCTAAGCATCTACGGTATTCCGTAGGAACCTCTTACCTAGATTATCTTGTGCTAAGCTACTTGTTTATTTGAAAAATTATTGCCTAATGTCTAAGTGAAAGAATAGAGGGAGAAGAAGTATGTTTTTGGTTATTTTTATTTGATTTGGAAGGACAAGTCCTCTGCCTACGTACCCTTTTGGGAAAGGGATCAAAACCGACGTAGTTCCACTCAAGAATTTCTTTGGTGGGTTAGGTTGATTTTAAGATTTTTTTGAAAATGGTTTTAAGAAGAGAAAGAGGCCTCAAGGCATGAGATAAAAGAAATGAGTGAGGTTGATTGATTTTAAATTTTGAAAATGATTGAAGTTGAATTAAAATTGATTAAAAATTTGATTAAGAAAATAAAGAGAAAATGTTGCTAAGAAAAAAGATTTTTGAATTTGACATATTTGATTTTTTTTATGAAAAATGATTTTTTTTCTAAACTAACGGTGAAAACTAACGTAACGTCGTAAAAAATTAACGGAAAGCGGTAAATAAAATGTGGTAGTGTCGGTGCATGTGTCGGTGCTTGTGTTACCTACATTATTACATCAATTCCTAAATACAAACCTAAGGCCTTTATGCCAAAATAAAATGCAAGAAATAAAATTACATCAATTCCCTATTTATACATACTAAGTCAATGACAAAATAAAATGATGAGAAAATTAAATATGCATGCTATGATTTAAGACAAAAATTAAATGGTTAGTAATCACAAGAAATATTATGGTGAATGAGACATAAGAAATAATAAGCAAGAATTAAGACACATAAAAAATTAAGGTCATCATATAAGAAATAAATAAGAAAAAAAACATAAAAAGAAAACAAATAGAAAGGATCTTTAAAATTAGAGAAAATTAAAATAGTGAGAAAAAATATTTTTTTGGAACTTTTCTAAACACAAAAATGTTAAAAAATGTAAAAACAGTATTTTAAAAAAATAAAGATAATTGAAATAAAAAATAATAAAACATTGGCTCAGCAGGATTAATTCTGGACCATTGGATGAATCCAGAGGTCCAGATCTGAATCCCAAAATCTCATCACAGCCATTGGATCAAAGATCCAAGGGTTAAAAAAACACAAAAATAGAGAAGGTAACAAAAGAAAGCACAGCGACCGTCAGATCAACGATCTGACGGTTCAAACAGAAAGCATATCATAGTCCACACAGCAGAACACATACAGAATTTAAAACAGATCAAACAGTGGCCGTCAGATCATGGAACGATCCAGATCTGATGGCTACTAACGCGATGGAGCATTGTATGGTTATGAGTACGCGCGCGTGTGATCCGGCAGAAAGAAATTAGTATAAAAGCAAGTTTAACAACAAAAAAAACCATAAAACTAAAACACTTCTCTCTCTAAGTTAAACTTAGAGAGAGAAGCTCTCCCCTCCCTCAAGAACACGCGCGCCGGAGAAGATGAAGAGGGGCGGCCGGAGCTGCTCCGGCGCGGTGGTCGGCCGGAGCGCCGCCGCGCCGGAGTTTTTTTTTCTTGCTTTTTTCGAATTTTTTTACATCAAAACACTCCTTTTCCCTTCCTCTACCCGAATCCAAACTCAAAATTTCGAAAACATACACCAAAAATCCTAGATCTACAAATGAAAGTGTGGAAGTTTTACCTCTTTTTCCGGTCTCCTTCTTTCCTAGCTTTTCCGGTCCGGTTCTCTTGTTTTCCCTTGCTACGGTTCGGTTGTTCCTCCCTTTTCCGGTTCGGCGCAGGTTTTTTGTTCCGGTTCGGCGCAAGCTTTTCTTGTTCCGGTTCGGTTCTGGTTTTCTGCTCCGGTTCGTTTCTCTTTGTTTCAGATCTGTTTGGATGATGATTTGTGTGTATGGATTGATTTGAGGTTTTTTTTTGTTTTAGTTTTGTGTTGCTGGATTTTTGAATCTATGAACTTTCTTCATATGTTCATGTTATTTCTTTGTAATTTTTAGTGTTTGATCTGAAAAAGGGTTGGAAAAGTAGAAAATGAGTGTTTGTGAATTGCTGCTGATTTTCTGACGTGAACAGTGATTTCTGACTGACCCATTTCCCAATGATTGACAGTGTTTTTATAGTGACAAACTAGGGTTGGCTCTGGTACAGATCAAAGACCAAAATACCCCTGCAGCTGAGACTTGGAGAAAAAGACTTTAACAAATAAATAAATAAATAAATAAAATAAATAAAAGGAAAAGAAAAAGAAAAGAAAAGAGGAAGACGTGACCTTCTTTCTTTCTTTGTTTTTAAAAAAAATAATAAAATAAAATAATAATAAAAAAAATAATAAACAAACTAAAAAATGACAAATAAAATTAAAAAAAATAAAAATAAAAAGTCCCTTCGAAATCTGACATGAGGTACTTCAAAGTATCCTCCCTGCCGGAATTTCGGTTGAAATGATTTAAAAAACACGCCTTTTAAAACGCGATTAGGCCTTCTCTTTTTTAGACATGATCGTCACGGCTAAAAAGACTATATAACAAAAATGCGTCATAAAAATGAAAGTGAGACGGTTTTAATCGTTGTGAAATGCGAACGTTGATTTAAATGTAAAAATAAAAACTTTTTGAATGACTAAAGACAAGAAACACGAACTTTAAATGGTAAAAAACAACGAATAAAAGGGAACGTGAACCATTTTAAAATACGGACAAAAGATTTTAAACGGTCCAAAATTGGGGTATGACAGATGCCCCTATTTAAGTTTCTTCGTCACAAAGGTTTTAAAAGAGAACTTTTTAAACCAAAGGGTCGGAGAGACTTAAATATATAAAAACGCCAATTTTTGGACCGTTTGAAACGCCAGAGATGTGATGCTGATGAATGTGATAATATGACTGAATATGATATAAGCATGAAGGTAAAGATGATGCAAAGACTGACTGGGGTTCAATTGGATAGGTATCACTGGGGAAAGAACTGATAAATAATGCTTAAAGTCGCCGTGAGATAGCTTGAAACAACTAGAGTATGAACGATGATGTTTATTAACGTTGCTTCAAGATAAGATAAGGATATGATTAGCCGACGAGTGGCAACAGTAAAGACATGATTAGCCGACGAGTGGCGGAAGTAAAGACATGATTTGCCGACGAGTGGCGAAAGTAAAGACATGATTGGCCGACGAGTGGCGAAAGTAAAGACATGATTGAGCCGACGAGTGGCGAAAGTAAAGACATGATTGAGCCGACGAGTGGCGAA
Source organism: Medicago truncatula (assembly GCF_003473485.1). NCBI lineage: Eukaryota > Viridiplantae > Streptophyta > Magnoliopsida > Fabales > Fabaceae > Medicago > Medicago truncatula. The sequence continues at coordinate 14,320,874 of NC_053044.1, read as the reverse complement.
AGTAAAGACATGATTTAGCCGACGAGTGGCGAAAGTAAAGGCATGATTTAGCCGACCAGTGGCGAAAGTAAAGACATGATTTAGCCGACAAGTGGCGAAAGTAAAGACATGATTGGCCGACGAGTGGCGAAAGTAAAGACATGATTTAGCCGACAAGTGGCGAAAGTAAAGACATGATTGGCCGACGAGTGGCGAAAGTAAAGACATGATTCAGCCGACGAGTGGCGAAAGTAAAGACATGATTGGCCGACGAGTGGCGAAAGTAAAGACATGATTTAGCCGACAAGTGGCGAAAGTAAAGACATGATTAGCCGACGAGTGGCAAAAGTAAAGACATGATTGGCCGACGAGTGGCGAAAGTAAAGACATGATTGAGCCGACGAGTGGCGAAAGTAAAGACATGATTGAGCCGACGAGTGGCGAAAGTAAAGACATGATTTAGCCGACGAGTGGCGAAAGTAAAGACATGATTGAGCCGACGAGTGGCGAAAGTAAAGACATGATTGGCCGACGAGTGGCGAAAGTAAAGACATGATGGACCGACAGGGTTTGCTAACATTGTGGGATAGCGCACACACGGTAAAAAATAAAGGCAAGACAGACCATTAGCATTTGCTAAAAGCAAAGCCTCCGGTGAAAGTAAAGACAATGTAAAGCTTGGTATCAGGGGAGTGACTTGATAAAGATAAAGTTGAAGGGAACAAGAAATTTGTCTAAAGACAAAAGGGAATTGTATAGACTGATTACTGGTGAGACCTGCCACATATTTGATTTGATGATATTTTGGAGTTAGACACACTGGGGGTGATATCTAAGGATATTGAAACAAAATATTGGGCAAAAATGCAACTATGTATGAATGATATTTATATGCGTGCTATGTATGCATGCATGAATGAATATGTATGAGACTCATATGACGGTGTAATGGTAAGATTGTTGAGACAGGACTGGGCAGGTCTACAAGGAGAATGGCCCGGCATCACTGTGCGAATACTCGAAACTTTCATTGGGGATAAAGCCACGAGGAATGAATCAACCATTGTTGGGGTAAAGCACGATATCAAACCACAAGTAGGGGAAACAAACCATTAATCAGGCCACTGAAAGGAGAATGCCCCATAATCAAACCACTTGAAGGGAGAATGCCCCATAATCAAACCACAAGCAGAAGTTGCCATTAATCAAACCACAAGAGAGCTACCAACCCATGTTTTGGCAGAAGTCGCCATTCATCAAACCATAGGCAGAAGTTGCCATTTGTAAACCAATACCGAGTGCATTCTTCCATTTGACCCTCTTGCACTGTGATGTCTCTGTCTTTGTTTTTTTTTTTCCATTTCATTTTTTTTTTATATTTTTTTTGAATCCCTAACTTTTGCCTGGACCGCCCTTTCGGGTTTTCAATCCACCGGGAACATATTCTTTTTGTTTGTATGCCCCTAATTTTTGCCTGGACCGTCCTTTCGGGTTTTCAGTCCACCGGGACGCTCATTTTTGGCTTAAGCCGCCCTTTCGGGTTTTCGACTTAATGAGTTTTTTTTTTTTTTTTTTTTTTTTTTTTTTTTTTTGACAGAGGTCATCTCTCAGCTTTTAGTCATGCCAACCTTGCAGAGTTTAACTGTCCTTGAGACGGATGTTGATGTATGTTTCACCTGCTCATAAGTTCAAAGAGGATGTATCTGTTGTTTATGCTTTTCAGAAGACATGATAAAAGTTTTCTTTTAAAAGATTTTTTTTTTGCTTTAGGTATTAACATCAAAAATAGAAGAAAAGTTTGCAAACATAATAAATGAGAATTTCAAATAAATGGGCACAAGCTCAAGTTAATGTAAATGGAATGGTGGTCTGCCAAAGGCGTGGTTCCACGGATTTTAAAAGTTTGGAAAATGGTAAATAAATGGAAATGGTACATTGAACACAATAACCACCGTTTCCTCTACCAACTTTGAATCCCACTGTTCTGAGTCTTTGATTTGCAGACGCTTCAGAACGGAAGCCCTTTAACAACTAAGATGCCCCAGATGAATCATATATGATTTGATGCAGTTACCTTGCCATGAGTCGGAGGTCTTTTGACGGCTGAAATGCCCCATATGAATCATGTCTGATTTGATGCAATTACCTTGCCATGAGTCGGAAGTCTTTTGACGGCTGAAATGCCCCATATGAATCATATCTGATTTGATGCAATTACCTTACCATGAGTCGGAAGTCTTTTGACGGCTGAAATGCCCCATATGAATCATATCTGATTTGATGCAATTACCTTACCATGAGTCGGAAGTCTTTTGACGACTGAAATGCCCTAGATGAGTCATATCCGACCAGATGCAGTTACTTTGTCATGATCCTTAACTTTTGCATAGATCGCCCTTGCGGGTTTCAACCTATCAGGATAATCATCATTTTTTCATTTTATATGTCTCTAACTTTTGCATGGATCGCCCTTTTGGGTTTTCAGTCCATCGAGACGCTCTTTTTTTTTTTTGCCTAAGCCGCCTTTTCAGGTTTGCGACTTATCGAGCTTTTTCATTTTAACAAAGTATTTCTTGACTGCATCGGTATTCACAGGACATACAAGTTTACCCTCATTCTTTGTATTAGGCATTCATTGCCCCTGGAACTTGGTTAAATCAGATAGTATAACTTTTGAGCACAAGGCCACTCTCTTGACATTCATGGGGACGAGCCTTCTCTTGTTGAAAACTTGCTTCATGCTTTTGATACAACTGTCCACGCCATATGGCAGTAACACTTTTAAATTCAATCAAGCTTAGCTTTCATTGGAACTCCCGTTGACGGGACTTTGACCTCCATGTGAGGCACTGCGTTTATGTTTTATACAGAGGGATGGAGGGTGGGTTGCCCATGTTGAAGTGTGCACTTGAAGTATAATATCCTTGCAAGACAAATGGTAGCATCTCGTGCCAGTCTTTGTACATGAAAGTCCACTTTTGGACAATCTTTCTTGATATTTGCTGCTTCTATGGCCAAGATGCCCTAGTAGGAGAGAAATCTTAGTGGAAGTTTCTTCATCATCCTCTTCTTCAGCCTCATATACAAGGAACCCAAAGTCGAGCGAGAGTACAGGGTTTAAGTGTTCAATGGGTTTATTAATGCATGATTTGATTATTGATACAAATATTATGATTATGCAGATATGTGGAAATGATTAAAGAAAAAGAAATTTTTGGTTTTTTTGTATTACCATTTTTCCAGAAAAAGCACAAAATAAAAGAAGGTCGGGACCAAGACGACCTTTTCATTAATGATGAAAATAGATACAGCAAAAAGCCCTAAACAAGTTCACTTCCGTCTCGGGTGGGACGAAAGGATTTTTTTTTTTTTTTATATTTTTAAAAAACATAAAGCCACAAACAAACATATTAATTGAACAAAAGAGTAGTAGAAATAAACATCAGCAAAGGCCCAATTGTAGCTAAACACTCCACATGTCAACACACGGTCCAAAAATCCGATAGCAGGTTAACTTGCACATTCAGATCCAAATTCTTCGAAAGGTATGAGATCGTCTTCGATCAGTTTCTGGACTTCAATCTTTAAAGAAAAACAGCGCTCAACATCATGACCTTGTGCCCCTTGATGGAAAACACAAAAGAGATCAGGTCTCCATCGAGCCGGCAATTTCTTCGGTATTGGAGGAGGTGGCCTAGTCTGGACAAGGTTCCTCTCAAGCAAATAGGGAAACAACTCCCCATATTTCATTGGAATCGGATCAAATTTAATTCTTGGAGCCTGCTGTCGAGGCTGTTGTTGATATTGCTGAAACTGGGGCTGATAACCCAGATCTTGGACAGCGTTCATGATGGGCATAACATCGAAAACAGAGTGAGGAGCCATATATTGTTGTTGGCTTGGTTGAAACTGGGGTTGATAACTCGGATCTTGAACAACATTGGTGATGGGCCTAACAGCGGCAACAGAGTGAGGAGCCAGATGTTGTTGTTGAAGTAGCACTTTTACATCTTGGTCATCGAAGGACCAGACGTTATTTTCAATCAACTTCTGAACTTCTTCTTTCAAAGGGTAGCACTGCTTAGTGTCAAGACCTGGTGCCCCTTGATGGAATACACAGTTGAGGTCAGGGCGATACCAAGGTGGCAGCGAATTCGGCACCCGAGGAAGTGGTAGGGTTTGAACAAGGTTCTTCTTAAGCAAAATGGGAAGCAAATCCGCATATTTCACAGGAATCGGGTCACACTGAGATGCTTTTTGGACCTGATTTTGCGGAATGAACTTCTGAGGAACCTGATTCTGAGGGATAGACTTCCGAGGAGCCTGTTGTCGAGGCTTTTGAGGGCAAATTGGCTGATATGGTGATTGAGGCCTTTGCTGGACAAGCGGTGGATCGTTTGTAGCCATCAATGAAGATACAAGGCTAGTTAACTTTTCTACCTCAGCCCTAAGTGTTGTTACCTCTCCACGAAGCTCATGAACCTCTTGCTCAAGCCGGTCCATTTTTCCTGTTTGCACGAGTGTCTGCATATGCGAGCCGAACTTGGATGACGACATCTGGCCCCTTTACTGTTGGATTGACCTTTTTTATGGAGAAGACACAGTGTGAGATACAGACTAGAAACTATGAAGGCAAAATGATGCATGATATATGTATGCAAAAATGTATGTTTTGTTTTTTTTTTTTTTTTTTTTTTTGAAGGACTAATCAAAGTTACTTTGTAAACATAGTTTCATTTGAAAATTGTGAAGATATTGCAAAAGGTAAGATCAAAACCAAGGAAAAAGTTCTTAACAAAAGTTAAAACTTAGTTAAGATTTTTTTTGAAGTTGTATCTCTTGGTGTTCATTCTTACAAGGTCCATACCCATGATGTTTGCAAAAAAAACTTGTGTAAGTCCTTCAATTTTTGATGGAAAAAGTAGTTTATGAATGAATGCATGTATGCATGGTTATGCTAAAGTACATAGAATACATGGTGATGTTAAGTCCACATGTTGGAGTCGAGGGTAACAACGCCATTTGGTAAGGACTATGGTTTAAATTGCACTTGTAACAAAAGTTCTACCAAGGTTCCCAAAGTCCTCGACCACTTCCGAATATTATCGGATACCGAGAAAACACCCGGTCCAATAACGTTCGTAGGAAAGTCTCATTTGAGTGTAGTATCGCGTATCGACTAATTCCGAGAAAACACCCGGTTAGCCACCGCACTACGTCCTAAAAGGCCAAGATGGGTTAAGGGTTACTAAAAGTTCTTAGCTTCATTGGAAAATTAAAAGTAATAAAGTCTAAACGTGAAAACACACGCCGACATTTATTACTTCAATCTCCTTTGCTAAGTGTGGTTATCTCACGTGTGACAAGACACGAGTATACTCTCGGTATGCCACTATGAGTCTACCACTCCTATCTTACATTTCCCTCAAGCTCGGGTGTAGAGCTTATTTTCTCACCCCTCACGTAATAAGGTAAACATATAAGCAAATATTTACAAGATATAAACAAATAATAAAGCACAAAATAAAGAAAGTAAGGTGGGTTTAACCCGCATAGGACCTAAGTCCCCAGTGAAGTCGCCATTCTGTGCTCCCCGATTTTCGGATGTCAAACCATTAATTGATTTGAATCGTCAATCTTTGAACTCTCGATTTTTATTCTTGGGAAGGGAAAAAAATGAGTAAAAACCCTTATCGAGACTTTGGATTCGGGGGTTGGTTATGCGAAGGGAAGGTGCTAGCACCCTAAGCATCTACGGTATTCCGTAGGAACCTCTTACCTAGATTATCTTGTGCTAAGCTACTTGTTTATTTGAAAAATTATTGCCTAATGTCTAAGTGAAAGAATAGAGGGAGAAGAAGTATGTTTTTGGTTATTTTTATTTGATTTGGAAGGACAAGTCCTCTGCCTACGTACCCTTTTGGGAAAGGGATCAAAACCGACGTAGTTCCACTCAAGAATTTCTTTGGTGGGTTAGGTTGATTTTAAGATTTTTTTGAAAATGGTTTTAAGAAGAGAAAGAGGCCTCAAGGCATGAGATAAAAGAAATGAGTGAGGTTGATTGATTTTAAATTTTGAAAATGATTGAAGTTGAATTAAAATTGATTAAAAATTTGATTAAGAAAATAAAGAGAAAATGTTGCTAAGAAAAAAGATTTTTGAATTTGACATATTTGATTTTTTTTATGAAAAATGATTTTTTTTCTAAACTAACGGTGAAAACTAACGTAACGTCGTAAAAAATTAACGGAAAGCGGTAAATAAAATGTGGTAGTGTCGGTGCATGTGTCGGTGCTTGTGTTACCTACATTATTACATCAATTCCTAAATACAAACCTAAGGCCTTTATGCCAAAATAAAATGCAAGAAATAAAATTACATCAATTCCCTATTTATACATACTAAGTCAATGACAAAATAAAATGATGAGAAAATTAAATATGCATGCTATGATTTAAGACAAAAATTAAATGGTTAGTAATCACAAGAAATATTATGGTGAATGAGACATAAGAAATAATAAGCAAGAATTAAGACACATAAAAAATTAAGGTCATCATATAAGAAATAAATAAGAAAAAAAACATAAAAAGAAAACAAATAGAAAGGATCTTTAAAATTAGAGAAAATTAAAATAGTGAGAAAAAATATTTTTTTGGAACTTTTCTAAACACAAAAATGTTAAAAAATGTAAAAACAGTATTTTAAAAAAATAAAGATAATTGAAATAAAAAATAATAAAACATTGGCTCAGCAGGATTAATTCTGGACCATTGGATGAATCCAGAGGTCCAGATCTGAATCCCAAAATCTCATCACAGCCATTGGATCAAAGATCCAAGGGTTAAAAAAACACAAAAATAGAGAAGGTAACAAAAGAAAGCACAGCGACCGTCAGATCAACGATCTGACGGTTCAAACAGAAAGCATATCATAGTCCACACAGCAGAACACATACAGAATTTAAAACAGATCAAACAGTGGCCGTCAGATCATGGAACGATCCAGATCTGATGGCTACTAACGCGATGGAGCATTGTATGGTTATGAGTACGCGCGCGTGTGATCCGGCAGAAAGAAATTAGTATAAAAGCAAGTTTAACAACAAAAAAAACCATAAAACTAAAACACTTCTCTCTCTAAGTTAAACTTAGAGAGAGAAGCTCTCCCCTCCCTCAAGAACACGCGCGCCGGAGAAGATGAAGAGGGGCGGCCGGAGCTGCTCCGGCGCGGTGGTCGGCCGGAGCGCCGCCGCGCCGGAGTTTTTTTTTCTTGCTTTTTTCGAATTTTTTTACATCAAAACACTCCTTTTCCCTTCCTCTACCCGAATCCAAACTCAAAATTTCGAAAACATACACCAAAAATCCTAGATCTACAAATGAAAGTGTGGAAGTTTTACCTCTTTTTCCGGTCTCCTTCTTTCCTAGCTTTTCCGGTCCGGTTCTCTTGTTTTCCCTTGCTACGGTTCGGTTGTTCCTCCCTTTTCCGGTTCGGCGCAGGTTTTTTGTTCCGGTTCGGCGCAAGCTTTTCTTGTTCCGGTTCGGTTCTGGTTTTCTGCTCCGGTTCGTTTCTCTTTGTTTCAGATCTGTTTGGATGATGATTTGTGTGTATGGATTGATTTGAGGTTTTTTTTTGTTTTAGTTTTGTGTTGCTGGATTTTTGAATCTATGAACTTTCTTCATATGTTCATGTTATTTCTTTGTAATTTTTAGTGTTTGATCTGAAAAAGGGTTGGAAAAGTAGAAAATGAGTGTTTGTGAATTGCTGCTGATTTTTCTGACGTGAACAGTGATTTCTGGCTGACCCATTTCCCAATGATTGACAGTGTTTTTATAGTGACAAACTAGGGTTGGCTCTGGTACAGATCAAAGACCAAAATACCCCTGCAGCTGAGACTTGGAGAAAAAGACTTTAACAAATAAATAAATAAATAAATAAAATAAATAAAAGGAAAAGAAAAAGAAAGAAAAAGAAAAGAAAAGAGGAAGACGTGACCTTCTTTCTTTCTTTGTTTTTAAAAAAAATAATAAAATAAAATAATAATAAAAAAAATAATAAACAAACTAAAAAATGACAAATAAAATTAAAAAAAATAAAATAAAAAGTCCCTTCGAAATCTGACATGAGGTACTTCAAAGTATCCTCCCTGCCGGAATTTCGGTTGAAATGATTTAAAAAACACGCCTTTTAAAACACGATTAGGCCTTCTCTTTTTTAGACATGATCGTCACGGCTAAAAAGACTATATAACAAAAATGCGTCATAAAAATGAAAGTGAGACGGTTTTAATCGTTGTGAAATAAGAACGTTGATTTAAATGTAAAAATAAAAACTTTTTGAATGACTAAAGACAAGAAACACGAACTTTAAATGGTAAAAAACAACGAATAAAAGGGAACGTGAACCATTTTAAAATACGGACAAAAGATTTTAAACGGTCCAAAATTGGGGTATGACACCGTTGTTTATGATGCTTACTCTGATAAATGTTTTAAGAAAATTTTATATTGGGAAAACGGGGTGTTACATGGAAAGGTGGGATATAAGTCGTATGAATGCAAGAAGGAGATTGGGTGTTACAACTGTAGGGAGGCAGGTCATATCAGTACCAAGTGAACCAAGCCGAAAAAGGCGGCGTGGAGAGTTTTCGCATTGAACGCAGAGGAAGTGGAGTTGCTGGATAATCTTATCCGAGGTATGTGTTTCATCAATAGTGCTCCTTTGATTGTAATTGTTGATACTAGTTCTACTCATTCTTTCTTCTCGACTAGTTGTGTTGATCGTTTGAATTTGGTAGTAACTCCGTTATCAGGAGGTAAGGTCATCGATACCCCGACCAATGGGTCGGTGACTACTTCCTTTAGTTGTGCTAAGTGTCCCGTTAGTTTTGGTAGCGTCGATTTTGAGTTGTATCTTGTTTGTCTTCTGTTGAAGCATATGGATGTGATTTTCGGTATCGAATTGGGGAGGAGACAACTTCGTCTATCGGAAGATGTCCCGTTGGAAATCTGAGAACGGAATCTGTAAGCCTATGTATTTGAAGACCACTTCATACATGGCGAAAGTATAGTCTGAATAAAGCAAACACACCCTATCCGACACGCTCGGAAGAGCAACCTCCTAATCCTCACTACTCCCTACAAAGTTAAAAGTGACCTCCGCCGTTCTGTTCGGCGCAAAAGACGAGACCATTTCTAACTATTTTTCCCCCATCAAAGAATTGTCGGCCATGAGAAACTTTAAAGACAAGGAAAGGAAAAAGGTGAATGTGACAGTTAGATCACCTATCATATCGACCACGATGAGGAACGGATCGAACGTCTCCGCAAAAGGATAACAAATCAAAAGGAGGAAAGCGGAAAGGTGACAACTTTTCACGAAAAAGGCAACCCCACAGCGGAATATCACCTTTCACATGGGGGAGAAACCCCTCATTTTTTCGGTAACATAGTGTCAAAAACTTATTAACTAAGCCATGACCCATCGTCGGTGGTTTCTCCTCAAAAACATAACATCTTCTAAGTCTAAAAACTCCCTTAACACAGTGGAAACCACCGAAGAAGCTTCAACACTGAAACGAGCATTTCCCTCACATTATCCATTTCATCAGGATATGTGCCAGGTCTCTTCATAAGGTTTTCGCGATCAGTTTCCTCTCTCAATCTTAAATCATCACTCTTTACCAAGAGCCACGACTTGGGGGGCTACTGTTCTGGACAAGTCAGAGACCTAGGCCCAATAAGTAAATCAAGCCCAAAATGCTACATTTGGCAGATTACTCGCAACACACCCTTTCTGTAACACCCTCTTTGAATTATTTGTTGTATTTAATTATTTAATTGAGTCTAGAATTTATTAAGAAGAGTTTAGAATATATTTATATGATTATGTAATTTATTAAGTGGCTTATTATATTATTTAATAGAATAAGATTTGAAAATAAAATAATATTGGGTTTAGGGGTTGTTATGAGATTTTAGAGAGTTTGGGGGAGAAAGAGAAATAAGATAAGATGGATGGTGGAGATATAAATAGGAAAGACCTAGTTTAGAAAAATATAACGTACGATCAATTTTGGAGAAAAGGGAGAAAAAGCCAAGAGAAGGGAGAAGACCTAGAGGGGCTGCGATTTCATCTTATAAGGTAAGGGTGAGACTAACATTCAATCTTATTAAGTCTGTAATTCTGATGATTAAATTTAACAAGGGTGGGATTAGTTTTGGAGGATTTGAGAATTAGGGTTAGAGTGAGGAATTGATGAAAAATTGTTAGATTGATGTAGAAAGAGTAGATAATTTGATGAATTAAAGTAATAGGTGGTGTTCATGTTGTAGAATAATCATAGGTTAAATTCCTAATAAGTTTTTGAGTTTGGATTGATGAAAATTGGGATTTTCGCTTGAAGAGTCGGTGTCTAAATGTTTTTGCAAATAAGTGATTATGTGAGGTTTTGGAAACCGATTTTTGGGTGGTTGAAACTGGAATTTTTTCTGTAGATTGTGATAGAGCTAAGTGTCAGGAGCGCGTAGGCGAAAACGGGTTAACGGTTTGATTTTTAGGCGCGAAAACGTGAAGGGTGAAAATCTGATGCTGTCGAAATCATGAGGCGATTCTAGTGATCATGAGGCGATTTCGACAGAAAATCTGTAATTTTAGTATGTCTGATGCTGTCGAAATCATGTGGCGATTTTGACAGAAAAATCTGTAATTTTAGTATGTTTGATGCTGTTTTACCTGAAACCTTAAAAATGCAATTTTCTTCACTCCAAATGTTTCCAGACTTCTTCTTAAGTGTAGGAACTTTATCCTAACCATCTAGAGATGTTTTTAGGAAGGAGATAACCTTGTATAAAGGGTCTAATGAGTTCATGAGTTGGTCTTTGGGGTAGGAATGGTAGTTGTTTACAATATTAATGATAATCTGTGAAGCTGTTTTAGGATGTGTTGATGTTGATTATGATGTCATACTTATTACTTGAATTATGAATGTATATTTGAGATGTTGTTGACTTGCATTTGATATTATTATGTCATGCTGTTTTGTATACTGCTGTGTTGCTGATTGTTAATTAACTAAGCTGCATGAGTCAGTCTAAGTCGTTGAAGATGTTGATGTTCCAAATTATTGGACTATTATAAGAGGTTGTCGAATTAAGATGTTTAACAAGTCGAGTCCATGCATTAGCATTTCAGTGTTGGGGGCTTGATGCACTGGAGCTTTGTACTCACCACGTTGGAGCTTTAGCTCAATTAGCGATAGGGGCTTGATGCCCTGGAGTATAATAATACTCAAATAGCGATAGGGGCTTGATGCTCCGTATTGGTACCACATGCATATAAGAGGTCTAAGTTGCATAGTCGAGTTAGAGTCGCATTGTCGAGTCAAGGATGTTTATGTTGATAAATTGTGAAGTTGTAATTATTTATACAAACTATGATTGAAGTGTTTAATGATATATTATTATCTATAATGAATGTTAAGATGATTTGATGTTGATTAAATATAATTGTTGAATTATATGCTTAATATTATTGTTTTGTGAAATCTCACCCCTTCTGCTTGGAAATGTTGCTCTTCCTATGAGTAACTTGCAGGTGATCGTTAGTAAGTGATTGCTGTTGCTGTCGTGGTGACTTATTCCTCACTGAGTCTTAGGATGCTCTGATACGTAACGGGATGAGATCTTTTGTGGCTATTTTCTATTCCTTTACGTATTGTTTATGTTTTAATAAGGCCTGCGTGCCAAAGACTTATCTATGTTAATGAATTTAATCCGCTGCAAAGTTTGAAATAATATGTTGATGATATTTGGAAGGATGATTAGCTAATTATCTCATTTATTATATTTTAGAAGTGTAGCATTCCGTTATATGTTGTTTACCCTGATAAATATTTATGAAATTTTTAAGTTGGAAAAACAGGGTGTTACACTTTCCCTGCCAGGTGGGTGCACGGAGCAACATTGACCAGTTCAAACGAACTGTAACGTATCTTTATCCACGTTCCCACGAATATCTCACCGGCGGTTACACTTCCCACGATTTCGTAACCGCCGAACACACGTGTGCCATTACAAAGGATCTACATTCACCAACCTCTATAAATAGGAGGCTCCTCGCAGCCTCCAAGGTATAATCTTTCTGACTTCTAAACCCCCATTTCTGACCTATACTGACTTTTGTAGGTACACACCCCCCGCCGTTCCAATATTCAACTAACGCACTTCCACCTCCTTCAACCAGTCACAATTCTTACCAAAATACCAAAAATAACATTCTTAATAAAATGACTAATTTACCCTTACTCGCCAAATGACAAAAATATCCCTTAGTCTAAAAATGACTAAAGTACCCTTCTAGGCCAAAAATCCACTAATCCAAAATAAAACACACACAAAGACAAACAATGACACACAAGTGCATATAAACACACATAATAAATATCTAAAATAGTTCTAGCGAAAAATGAGCTGTTACAATTTTCTGCTACAAAATACACAAAATGGTAAATATATGCTGAGGTGTCAAAAAACTAAGATGAGGTAAAATTGTATTTTTGCTAGTTATTAACTTTCATATACACTTCTATATTCTATTTACCTGGATGTTGTGAATAAGTTTGTAAATTCATCTTTTTTGGTTTTATTGATTATTTTTGTGTGCAACCCTCCAATTCATAGGAAAAAGAGACATTGATAATTTGAGTTCGACCGAGAGATAAGTAAAATCTGACCGATGATTGAGCTCAGTTTTAATGATTTTGAATTTGTGTTGTTAGATGTATTCAATTGAATGTTGTTTTTAGGGTTAAATATGTTTTTAGTCCCTATAAAATTACCAACTTTCAAGTTTAGTCCTACCAAATTTTTATTCACTTTTAGTCCCTATTTGTATTTTATAGGGACTATTTTAGAGGACTAAAGGTATACATTTTTAGTAAAACGTTTTCAAAATAGGGACTATTCTTACAAATTGCTATATTTTGTAGGACTAAAATTACCATTAAAATTTTATAGGGATTAAACCTGAAAACTCGTGATTTTATAGGGACTAAAAACATATTTAACCTTTTTATATATATATATATATATATTTTTTTTTTTTGACAAGGTTGTCTTTTAGTTAAAAGGTAAAAATAATGTTATTATTCACGAGCCTTGCCTTTTCAGTTATAAGACGAAAACACGCCGAAAAGAGATTATATAAACATTGTCAACTATTGTACCGGAGTGAATATTTATTTATTTTTTGATGAAAAGGAATGAAACAATTTTAATTTCATGAGGATACCACAAAATTGTTAACTATCACCATCAATTTTATAGTGTTTGCTAGTATAAATTGTTGCATGTAACAATGAACTAATGCAACACTAAGCTAAGTTCATATCAAATAATTTTAGCTTATTCTTTCTTTTGATCAAACAATGTCTTATGTTAAGCTCTCTACTTTGGCTGTCTTCATGCTCACCATATTCTGTATGTATATTTTTTTTTAACATTGCGCTCATCTTTCTCATCGATGTATTTATATGTTAGAAACTCGTAAATATTCTTAATTAATGAAAAATTAGTATACTACATGCTCAATTTAATACCAAACTTTCCTAAATATATACGTTATATGCATAGATGTGTATTGATTCCAACTTTAACTTCCTTTGTATTGAAGCAAGGGAATGTCCATCCTTCGGTACTGTTTGTTCAATATTAAGGTCGAATTCATGCGGCAACATCATAGAGTATATTTGTATCCCTCATTGGATTCATGGAGGTATTTGCAAGTAAATCTGAAAATATTTTCGGACACTATTGAAAAAGACTACTTAAAGACAGCTTTGGAAATTTCTACTTAAGAATGATATGTCTCAAAAACTAAAAAGCAACCATGCATGTTATCATGCATCTAATACTTTAAATAAAACAACCTTTATAATTTGTACATGGGTGTGGTGATTTTGACTCCTACATTATAATTTGTTTGCTGTTTTAATTCTTACAATGTTTAAATTTCTTTTTTAATATGGAACCAAACATAAAAACAATCCGTGTAATAAATCATGATAGAGGCCGGCTGTAAAAGGGTAAATACTATTGATATAAAATTTGAAGAGAAAAAGAAGAACGAACAATTGTAACCAAAAAAAAAAAGAAGAACGAACAATTAATGTCAACCCGTATTCCCTTTATCCTAATATCTAAGTAAAAATACGACAATATAAGATGATGGATTTGATTCCTTAGAAAAAAAAAAAGATGATGGATTTGATACAAATTTTTAACTAAATATATTAATTTTGTTGATCAATTTTTGTTTATATTTTAAGATGGAGAGAATAGTTTACAAAATCTTTTGGAATATAATATAAATTCTGAGAAACTTTTTTTTTGGGTTAATTAAGTTTTTAGTCTCTATAAATATTCACAGTTTTGTTTTTAGTCCCTACAAAATAAAATCACACTTTTTAATCCTTATAAAAATTTCCATCAGCATTTTTAGTCCTTATAAATTTTTCCATCAGCACTTTTAGTCCTTGTCAAAAATTTCCATCAACAGTTTTGGTCCCTAAAATGCTTAAGAAAAATGTCACAAGGACTAAAAAATGTGATTTTATTTTGTAGAGACTAAAAACAAAATTGTAAATATTTATAGGGGTTAAAAACTTAATTAACCCTTTTTTTTTTGTAGTGACCGGAGTTTGAACCTTGCATATTTTATCCAAAATCTCAGTTTTTGTAGTTAAGTGACGTTAATCGATTAGGATCAAGTAGATTAGGATTATGCTTCTAGAATTATGAATCAGGCAATAAAGAGTTGATGAAAATAAATAAATACCAATAAGATTATGAACAACAAAGCTGGTGAAACGGTGCAAACTGAGAGTGAATGTACAGCAATTGGTTCTACGAAGAGAAACCTACCAAAGTGGGTATTGGTGTGAGGTTTTTTGTTTTTTTATTAGTTAAATCAAACTTACTAAACTACCCTTTTACTTAAACTTGGTTTGAATAGTGATGAATGGGTCTTTTTGGTAAAATATAGGTGGGAGTTGCTAACTTCCAAAGGGAAAGAAAACATCAACATAATAGATTTATACTGGTTCATCACCAACACATGATAGTTAGTTTAGTCCCCTCAAACCAAAATCATCCGAACTGTCAACTTAATTTAGCGACGACTAATACTTTCCAACTTGTTATTTGTTGATTTGTTGACAGAAAGAAGCTTATAGCTTTTCATTATTGATCAAAGTAGGAATACAATGTGGAATATTAAGATGAATGTGGAGACTAGTGTGGTGTTGTGCTTCCTTAGTTAAACTATAAGCAACACCATTGACTTGTCTCCTAATGAACTTCACATCAGAGTTTCACTAAATCAGTATTCAACAAGTGTCTACAATCATTTATTATTGCCATGAAATCAAAGACACCATCCTTGCCATATATGCTATCAGCCGCAACTTTTCAGTCTGTTTCGAAATCCATGTGCACCATGTCTAGCTCTTTTACCCATTGCAATGCAGCTAAAAGACCCATAACCTCCCTCATATCAACGTCAAGTAGAGGGTGTAACACCCTTAAACCCCGAATGCAACAAAACAAGCAATAATTCAATATTTCAAAAGAGTTTAAATTGACACATCTACATTTTCTCAAAACATGCATGAAATTCAAATTTGATAAAACTCGCAGCGGAAAATTATCATACATGAATGTCTCATAAACAAGTAATAATCCTCAAATACATTAATATAAAATCTCAACACCATGTCATAGGTCTCTTGTACATAACCATAAACTCAAAATTATCCAACAACAGATGAAATCGTAACAGAAAATAATAGTCCCGACACTTCCTAGATTAAAGCCTATATAGACTATTAGCAAAGACAAAGAGGTAGCTCCAAAGCTAGGCAATGAAGTTTGACTTGAACTTTGAAGGAAAGTTAAAGTCTTCGACGCGCCGGGTCAAAGGTATGAACTTGGAAACAAATGCTGTTTTGAAGATCATGGTTCGACAAGTAAGAAAGGGTCGAAAGGAGGTTGGTGCCAGATGCAGAAATCAAGTAACGGTTACTGTCGAAAGATGTTATTGAAATTCAAATCAAAGGACGTTTAAAACCATTTATGGTAGTTAATCAAAGGACGTTTCCACATATCCACGTCTTGGGATCTGAGGAATAGTTCCATTTTTCCTTTCCAGAAATAATAGTTCTTTCCATTTGAAGAATGGTGGTCTTGTGCATGATAGACCTTCTGGTATATATCTTTCTTTTGACATTTCATTCTTCCTGAATCTTTTCCTCCAACACTTGTTAGGTGTTTTTGTAGAGCCCGGGCTCTGATGCCAATTGAAGTAGCAATAAACGTCACAAGAAGGGGGGGGGGGGGTTTGAATTGTGAGCCTTTTAAAATTATTCCTGAAACTTAAGTTTAGATTTATATACTCAAGAATAATCTTGGTGTATGTTAGTTTAACAAGATTAGAGTATATAACAATTAATTGATTTAGAACAGAACGTTCTGAAGAATGATTATAAGCAGAATGAGAAAAATGATGTTAAGTTAAAAATAAAAGATTATTTTAGACAAGGACCAGAATGTTCTGAAGATTAATAAAATAATGTGTGTGTGTTGTGTAACTTTAAATAAAGAGAGAGAGAGAGACAGAGAGAGAGAGAGAGAGAGAGAGAGAGAGAGAGAGAGAGAAGAATAACACATGAGAGTTATCCTAGTTCACCAAACCCGGCTACTTCCAGTCCCCACACCTCGTGTGAGATTATCCACTATAGTTTTCTTGCTAACAGAAACTTCTGACTAGCACTACAAGATCTTGATCACACCAGATCAGTCCGTTACACCTGTATTATCAACCTCAGCAGGCTTCTACAATTCTTTGCACACTAGCAAAAGAAAGGTTGGAATTTTCTATCTCAAAACTATTAAGCCCAATAGACTTTGAGAAATACAACACACTTTGTATGATGAGATTTGTTTGGATAAAATAAATACTCAAATCTTTGTTTGAGTTTTACAAGAGCAAATTCAAGAGAGAAGATCCAAGGGATATAGTGAGAGAGCTTGGAATTTGCTTTGTTTGTAGTGATGATTTTCACTTAGAGAGATATTAGCTTGCAAAACTCTTGCTTATGACCTTCAAAGGCCCTTGTATTTATAGGTGAGGAGTGTCTTGGTGATCAAGGGAGAAAATAGAGTTGTTGGACGCGTTTTTGATAGCTTTCCAAAGTCTCAATTGATTTCTCTTTTCTTCTTTAAAATAGCCAGAACGTTCTCAGAATGTTCTTTCTGATTTGTCTGGCTTTGAAAGCACTGTTGCTTGTATGCGCATGAGTTAATCAGCTGTAATGAGCTGTATAACTTGCTGCCCAATGCTGATGATGTCATGTCCTTTTGCTTTAGTGATGTCATGCTTAAATAAGCCATGTGATCTTATCCATGAGAGATTAATGGGCTTTCTTTTCCAAATGGGCTTAAAGCTTTTCTTATGGCCCATTAGACATTTATTAAAACATAATCAGCCATGCTTTCTTGCTGTGCAGACTTGTTCACTTTTGATGTACTGTTCCATTTTCATCGTTTTTGCCAGAACGTTCTCTGTTCATTCTCATGAAACAAATTCTCACAAAACGAATTAGTAGATAACAAGATTAAATAAATATAATATGTTTGTAATCTTTAAAACATTAAATAAGGATTTTGTCTCAACAATCTCCCCCTTTTTGATGATGACAAACATTTATAATTTATTTTGATTTTGATTTTGAGTTTTTGAAAAATTTGTTAAAAACTACCCCTCAATTTTAGCAACCAAAATTTTGTGCCATTTTGAGAGTTTTCTAGAATTTGTTTATGAACAATTGAGTTTGATAATTTTATCAAAGAACTCCCCCTCAATTTATGCATTCAAGATTTAATATGCAAAATGAGAATATAGAACATAAACAACATAATTCATTTAGATAAAAAGATCATAAAGATCAATACAAGGATTCATATCAAAACATCAGAGAGATTCACCAAAATGCAATGTTCACCTGCGCATATACTAGCAGCAGTTTTGATCCTTGTTCAGACATAATTAAAAGACATAAACAGAGAAATAAAACAGAGTTTTTAAACAGCATAAACATCAAAAGACATAAACAGCATAAGCAGCAATCTATTCTTCCCTAGATCCTAGCTGTTTTCCTGGTCCTCCTAACTCATAATCCCCTAAATCATCTCCCCCTTTGTCATCATGAAAAGGGGCAGCAGCAGCAGTAGGTGGAATGGTTGGAGAAGAAGCATCAGATGATGAAGAGATGGTGGGCATAAACATGGGATACATAGGAACTGGGAATGGGTTTTGTTCTGGTCTGGCTACCTCATTCTTGTCACTTATGGAGTCCTTCCACTTCCTTGACATAGACATTTCATAAGTCATCCAAGACAGAAAATGCAAAATTGCATTGTTCCATTCAATTACCCTGGTTAAGTCACTGCATGTATTGCTGCAGTCTTTCTCAACCTTGCACCTTTTGGTTGGCCTTTCATTGTGCTCAACAATCTTGTGCGCCATTGAAGGAGATTCAGTGAATCTTGAAGGAAAAGTGAGATTAGTTTGAAGAGAATTGAAAGAATCCATCTGGACAGATGAATCAAAACCTTGTGGAACAAAAAATTTGTCCACTGAGTCAGGTTGAAACAAAGCAGAATAATCATGCTTTTGAGGATAGACAAACAATTTTGAGGGTTTTGTGATTGGGGGTTTTTCAGTGAAACTTTGAAGAATTTCTGAAGCTTTGACATTTGACAGAGAAGCATTATTGCCAAAATTTTCCAGTAGTTCTTGATCTTCCTCCATCACAGGAGAACGTTCTGGAGGATTGCAGTGTTCATCAGAAGCATTTTCTGGAACTGGATTTTGCAGAGCAGACTCATCTTCCCTCTTTCTTTTGAGGTCAGAAGGAGGCTCATCAACAGGTTCCTGCTTCATGTGACTCAGATTTTTTGGGGTGAATTGAGAGTACTCAAAAATACATTTTTCACCTTCAAAAGGAATATGATTCTTAATGAAGATTTTGGTAAGAGCCATTCCATATGGCAGACAAGACTTTTTGTTTCGAGACTGAATAACATTGATCATGTTATGAATAATGATATGAGGTAAACTCAATTTCTCTTTCATGAAGAGATGATACATGACCAAGAGATCATTTGGATTAACTTGTTGAAAATTGCCATTTCTAGGCAAGACACAATGTTGGCTTATGCCATTCAACATTTTTGGGGTTGGCAGAAGGTTCGAAGAAACAAACTCAATGGCATTTGGTTTGAAAAGGAGTTTGTAAACATTTTCAGAATTGACTTCAAGTTTTTCAAACCAATCATCACCAAAGACAGTTTGACCAGAATTTGAGATACCAAGAGTATCAGAGATTACCTGTGGAGTGAGACGTATCTCAACATCCTTAATCCTAGACAATATTAAGCTTTCCTCAGGGTATGCTTCTGCCATGAAATAGAAAGCTTGAATAAGCTTTGGGTAGTGTCTCTCACAAAGCTGTAGGAATTTGGTCCAGCCTTGCTCATCAACATACTCTTTAAGAACAACTTTGTCTTTTTCCAGCTTGACAAAATCATAATATCTTCCAATTCCAATTGACCTATTTCCCCATTTTTCTTTGAAGTCCTTTTTCAGTGATGGATCAAACAGGGGTTCTCTCTTTCCTTTAGAGATATGAATGATCTTCTGTTTTGAAGGATCTTTGCGCTTTGGAGAACATTCTGGAGAATAATCTGAAGAGAGTTCATAATCTTCATCAGAAAGACTCTCTGAAGAACCTTCTGGAGAACATTCTAGTTGAGCAGTTTGCTTCTGCTTTCCTTTGTCCTTCACAGTTGGTTTAGACTTTGGTTTTGGTATAGAAGCCTTGATAGGAGGTTTAGAGACCTTCTTACTGCTCTTAGGGTTAGGCTTAAGAGGAGAAGGAGTTTTCTTAGGCAAAGGGGTAGATAGTTCAATCTCTTCATCTGAATCAGAGATTTCAGGGAAAGTTGTGTCCACACTGTTGGTTTTCTTTGTTCCAACAGTAGAGCGAAACCTTAGAGATTTTCTAGGTCTAGGATTAGGAGCAGATTTCGCCTTCTTGGGAGGCATCTTCCTTTTGGTGATGTTCCTGAGATGAAGAGACCTTATTGAGAAATCCTTAAGTTGATTTTTAATCCAGAGAACTTGAGAACAACAGTTGGCTGCTGACACATATTCTGCTTCTGTAGTTGACAGAGCAATAGTGTTCTGCTTTCTGCATGACCAACTTTTAAGTGCATTCCCAAGAAACTGACATGCTCCACTTGTACTTTTTCTTTCTATTTTGGCTCCAGCATAGTCAGCATCACAGTATGCTATAAGATCAAAACAAGACCCTTTGCTATACCAAATGCCAAGATTAGTAGTACCTACTAGATATCTGAAAATTCTTTTTACAGCAGTTAAATGAGACTCCCTTGGAGAGGTTTGAAAACGTGCACATAAACCAACAACAAAAACAATATCTGGTCTGCTAGCAGTTAAGTACAACAGAGATCCAATCATACCTCTGTATTCCTTTTCAGAAATGGTTTTTCCATTTTCATCCTTATCTAAATTAGATGTTGGATGCATGGGAGTTGCCATTATTTTGGCTTCATTCATTTTATATTTTTTGAGAAGATCTTTTATATATTTGTCTTGACAAATAAAAATTCCATTTGATTCTTGCTTAATTTTCAAGCCAAGAAAGAATCTTAATTCTCCCATCATACTCATTTCGAATTCACTTTGCATGAGATTTGAAAAATCATCACACATTTTTTCATTTGTTGAACCGAATATGATGTCATCAACATAAATTTGAACAATTAAAAAATTTGTTTTGTCATCTTTTCTAAAAAGGGTTGTATCAATTTTTCCTCTAGAAAAATCATTTTTGATTAAGAATGTACTTAACCTTTCATACCAAGCTCGAGGAGCTTGTTTAAGACCATATAGTGCTTTTGTGAGTTTAAACACATGATTAGGTTTGTTTGTGTTCTCAAAACCAGGAGGTTGGTGAACATAAACTTCCTTATTTAAGAATCCATTTAAAAAGGCACTTTTGACATCCATTTGAAATAATTTAATATTTTTATGAGATGCATATGCAAGAAGAATTCTAATTGCTTCTAACCTGGCTACCGGAGCAAAGGTTTCATCGTAATCAATACCTTCTTGTTGATTGTACCCTTGAGCTACCAATCTAGCTTTGTTTCTGATAACTTTTCCTTCTTCATTTAGTTTATTTCTAAATATCCATCTTGTTCCAATGATGGATTGATTTTGAGGTTTAGGAACAAGATTCCATACTTCATTTTTTTCAAATTGAGAGAGTTCTTCTTCCATAGCTTTTACCCATGATTCTTCACATATTGCTTCTTGTATATTTTTAGGTTCAATGTGAGAGATCATTGCCATTTTGACATCATTGTTCATAAATGATCGTCTTGTTCTTATTCCATCAGATGTGTCTCCAATGATTTGTTCAGGAGGATGATCACCAACAGTTTTCCAGCTTCTGGGAAGAACTTGAGAAGAATGTTCTTGAGAATCATTACTTTCTTTTTGAGAAGTTTCTTCTTCATCTTCTTTGTTGATTACCAAGTCATCAAACTCATCAAAGATAACATGCATGCTTATTTCCATGGTTTGATTTTTCAAATTATAAATTCTATATCCTTTGGAGTTTGTTGCATATCCCAAGAATATTCCTTTATCTGATTTTGAATCAAACTTTCCTAGATTTTCTTTATCATTTAAAATATAACAATAACATCCAAAAATATGAAAATATGAGATGTTAGGTTTTATATTTTTCTAGAGTTCGTATGGGGTTTTGTTTAAAATTTTTCTAATTGAAACCCTGTTTATGATATAGCAAGAAGTATTTATGGCTTCAGCCCAAAAGTATTTTTCTACATTTGATTCATTTAACATTGTTCTTGCCATTTCTTGAAGTGTTCTATTTTTTCTTTCAACAACTCCATTTTGTTGTGGAGTTCTTGCACATGAAAAATTATGAGAAATTCCTTTTTCATCAAAGAAGTTTTTAAAGAAAGCATTTTCAAATTCTCCTCCATGATCACTTCTTACTGAAATGATTTTTGATTCTTTTTCATTTTGAACTAATCTACAAAAAGTTTTGAATGCTTGAAAAGCTTCATCTTTATGTTTTAAAAATAGAACCCATGTATATCTGGAAAAATCATCAACTATAACAAAACCATATTGTTTTCCACTTAAACTGGCGGTTCTAACAGGACCAAATAGATCTATGTGAAGTAGTTCAAGAGGTCTTTTAGTTGAAACAAAAATCATTTGTTTTAAAACTGCTTTTAACTTGTTTAACTCTTGTACAAGCTTCGCATATTCTATCTTTTTCAAAATCAATTTTTGGAAGTCCTCTTTACAAGATCCAGTTTGGAGATTTTTGAAATAGTTTTCATACTTATATGTCTAGCTCTTTTGTGCCAAATTCATTTATCTTTTTCAAGTGTTGATGAGTCATTTATTGCTTATTTTTATATGCTTTTTAGTTTAGTTTTAATTAGATTTTATTTTAATTTATATTAGTATTATTTCCTTTTTAGGATAGTTTACTACAAATTGCATTTTATTTTATTTCAGGAATGAATATTGGATGGATTGAATCTTGGAGCAAAAGAAAGGGACTTGGAGCTGATTGAATGCAAAAATACGAAGATTTAGAGACAAAAATACGTCTCCCCCAAGTCAGAAGCTTGGCACGGCCCATGCCATCATTGACACGGCCGTGCCACCCTCCAAAGTCGCTTTTGCTTAGATTTTAAGCTACTCTATTTTTAGCCCGAATGTAATTGCTTAGATTTTAAGTCAAATGTATGCTATAAATAGAGTAGCCATCCATCACAAATATTCATCTTTTCTTGGAATGCAATATTTTACAATTGTCTTTCTAATAAAAGTTCATTTACTTTCTTGTTATTTACTTTTATGTTTTCTCTCTTCTTCTCCTTGTCTACGATGAACATTAGTGAGTAGACTTCTCTTTGTCTTGGGATTGTTGGATAAGTCTAAATGACATAATCCTAATCAACCCAAGCTCTAAGCCTTAATCTTATGTAACTCTAATTTCTTATCTAAATTCACCGCTTTAACATGGATCAACCATTATGAAAATGTGGAAACGAAAGTGGAGGGTTTGATAATTGTTTATCCATCATCTCAAATATCAATTCATAAAACGAAAGTGGAGCTTTGATATTCAAACAAGTGAATTTCGACAAGGATTTCAAAGGCAGCGAAATAGTCTTTGAAATCTTTGAGACATATAGTTTCGATCTTCAAGGGAACTAATAATGATCAAATCAGCGAAATAGACTTGGTTGTTAGAGGAACCAAAATCTAATAGTAATCAAGTCAGCGAAATAGGCTTGATTGCTAGAGGAACAAAAGAGAAACTGTCTTGAGAAATTAGGTCTAACATAAAGTTATATGCTTATAGTTTGGTTTGTGAAAGACTTGTCATTTAGATGAACCAATAATCCCAAGGCTTTTATCTTTTCTTTTCTTTTATTTTCTTTCAATTAAAAATACAATTCTCTACCTTCTAAACTTTCTATCTAATCATTGTTAAAAGTTAACTGAATTCATAACTCATTGTCGGAACGATACTTTTATTACTACTTCGGTAAGACCGTGCACTTGCGGTTTTATCCCATCAAATTTTTGGCGCCGCTGCCGGGGAGTTATTGTAATTTGATTAAATTTTTAATAGTGGTTAGTCTAAAAAAAAAAAAATTAAAATATATTTATATATATATATATATATTTATAAAATATTTTATTTCCTTTTCTTATTTTATATATATATATATATATATATATATTTATAAAATATTTTATTTTCTTTCCTTATTTTATATATATATCTCCCGTTCTCCTTATTTTATTTTATTTTTATCATTTCTTATCTTTAACCGTTCTTATCTCAGGCATGGCTCAAAACTACTATCCTTGGACTCCTTCCCCTGTTTTGCCTCCTTGTTATGAAATATTTGGTCATACTTGTCAACTAGGTAGTGTTGTTAGAAGTCCTGAGCAAGTAAACTATGCTCAATATAATCAAGGGTTTAGGAACGATCATTTTTTTCAAACCCCTCAAAATCTTTTTGGACAACAAAAAACACCACCTGGTTTTGAAAATAACCAAGGAGTCCCTCAAAGATCCAACCTGGAACTTTTGCTAGAAAATCTTGTTTTAGATAACTCTAGGCATAACAAAGAATTTGAAATCCAAGCTAGAAATTTGAAGGACTCTATCGACAGGCTTTCCTCAAAAGCAAATTCTCTTTGTACTCACAACAAAATTCTAGAGATTCAAATCCCTCAAGTAGGCCATCAAGTAGCCTCTCCCTCCCAAACCTCCGGAATCCTTCCGAGCCAACCTAAGGCTAATCCAAAGAGTCAACCGAATGATGTTACACTTAGGGATGGTAAACAATTGAAGGACCCCGTTGTGGAAACCAAGACTAATGAAGTTGAGGTAGAGAGTGAAAAGCCACAAAGTGAGAAAGTTGTGATAAAGAGTGAAAAGCCTAAATATGAGTCAAAAATATCTTTCCCACAAGGGTTTGATGAGTCTAAACTAGATGAGCAGTTTAGGCAACTTATTGAAATCATTCAAGCCAATTTGCCATCTAAACTTAAGGATCCAAAGAGCTTTTTCATACCATGTGTCATAGGATCCGAGATTATAGAAAGAGCCATGTGTGATTTGGGGGAGAATGTCAGTTTGATGTCATTGTCCCTTTGTGAAAGATTAGGTATAGGATAGGAAAACCTTTCTTAATGTCAACCTAATGACTATAAAGGAGCGCTTCGTGGGAGGCAACCCACGCATTTAACTGTTTTGTTTTGTTTTGTTTTTTTGTTTTAGGTTATTTTGTAGGTAATTGTCCAAAAACGATTCAAGAAAATGAAAAATTTTGAAGCCCCGGAGCCCAGAACCTTGGCACGGCCCGTGCTCACACTGGCACGGTCGTGCCAGACCTTGCCTCTCCAAAACTAAGCCAACCTCAGCACGGCCGTGCCCGACCGCAGGTAAGGTTAAACCTCATTTTTCATCTTCTTCTTCCCTCATTCACCAAACCAAACGTCTCTTATCCTTCCATCTTCTCTCTACAGCCTTCATAACCACAAAAACCATTCCAACCACAACCCTTCATTCAAAAACAACTTTCATCCACCCAATCCAAAAATCATCCAAATTTGCAGCTCCCATTAACCTCACCAAAAACCCACAAATTCATTACCAATTTCCACAACCCAACCCCTAAAACTCACTTAAACCTTCTCCCCATCACTAAAACCAACCTCCTCCACACTCAAACTCAATGTGCCTATTTTGATTATACTTTCTAACCCATCTCGGACTAACACCGAGGTGGAAGAAAATTTGTTGTATGTTGTTGATGATCCACAGGTACATGAAGAACACGATAATGAAGGCGAGGAAGATGCACATTTGCACCAAGAAGAGGAAGGTGCACAATTGCACCATGATGAGGAGCACCATGACCATGATGCCGGAGAAACAAATGAAAATGCAAGATGGGCATGGATGCATACCGAGGTCGAGAGGATAAGCACCAAGCAACTAAGGCAAGGTGTTGAATTGTCGGGACTAAGGAATGATGTCCTAAGGGGCAACCGCATATCCGAAGAAAATAACCAAATGCTTCGGAACATGATGCACCATTTTCACCTCCAAGGTCCTCCCTATAGAACTCAATGAAAAATGTGAGCTTTCCTCTTCCTCTCTTCTCTTACTCCTCCTCCTCCTCCTCCTCCTCCTTCTTCTTCTTCTTCTTCTTCTTCTTCTTCTTCTTCTTCTTCTTTATTTCTCTTATTTTGAATCATTGAGGACAATGCTTCTCCTAAGTGTGGGGGAGCCTAATAAAGTGTCTTTAGTCGTAGTGTTTCCAAACTCCCTTGAACTTTATTCTTTTTGTTTTGTTTTATTGTGAAAGGCATGATTAAATAGCTTGTTTTTATTGAAAAATCATGACATAAATTTTTTATTGTCTCCTCTTATTGGTCGTTTCTTGTACATGAGAGTAAACTCTTCTGTTTTAAGTTCTCCTTATATACCCACATCTTGTTTTAAAGTGAATAAAAAAATGCACAAGTTTCTTCCCTTGAGTAAATGTATGAATAGGTATTTTAAGGAAATACGTTCTAATTTTAGTGGTACGTTAACCTTTAAAAATTCTCAAAGTAAAAATAATATAAGTTAGTATAAAGGAGTTTATAAAAAAAGCCAAGCTTAAAATTTATTTCAAGGTTGCATTATTGAATCTAGATTGGGGAAGGAGGTAGGCCCTCCGACTTCCTACGTGAAGGTAATGTTATCTTGGAAAAGAAACTTTAAAAGGCATCATTGAATCTAGATTGGGGAAGGGGGTAGGCCCTCCGACTTCCTACGTGAAGATGATGTTTTTAAGGGGCACCATTGAATCTAGATTGGGTAAGGGGGTAGGCCCTCCAACCTCTTACGTGAAGGTGTTGTTCCTTAAATAAAGTATCCAAAATGTAATTGGCAAAAGATCACAAAAACTCTCATCTCTCTTATATGAATTGAAAGAAGAATTTTTGTTCGTTAATTTAGTACTAGGATTAGAACATGTTCCTCATTATATCTATCTTATACAGGAGCAAGAAAAGGGTTGGACTACACACACACACTCACTTAAGACTTGATTGTTGGGTTGAAAAATGATTATAAGAACTGCTTGAGTTTTTGATTAGTGTACTCTTTGAAATAAAAGCCTTTGAGGAGACATGTGCCTTAATGTAATTGTCATATGATAATGTTATTTTATGCTACCATGTTTATGCCTTTTGCTTGAGGACAAGCAAAGATTCAAGTGTGGGGGAGTTTGATGAGTAATTTATTGCTTATTTTTATATGCTTTTTAGTTTAGTTTTAATTAGATTTTATTTTATTTTATATTAGTATTATTTCCTTTTTAGGATAGTTTACTACAAATTGCATTTTATTTTATTTCAGGAATGAATATTGGATGGATTGAGTCTTGGAGCAAAAGAAAGGGACTTGGAGCTGATTGAATGCAAAAATACGAAGATTCGGAGACAAAAATACGTCTCCCCCAAGTCAGCAGCTTGGCACGGCCCGTGCCATCATTGGCACGGCCGTGCCATCATTGGCACGGCCGTGCCACCCTCCAGAGTCGCTTTTGCTTAGATTTTAAGCTACTCTATTTTTAGCCCGAATGTAATTGCTTAGATTTTAAGTCAAATGTATGCTATAAATAGAGTAGCCATCCATCACAAATATTCATCTTTTATTGGAATGCAATATGTGACAATTGTCTTTCTAATAAAAGTTTATTTACTTTCTTGTTATTTACTTTTATGTTTTCTCTCTTCTTCTCCTTGTCTACGATGAACATTAGTGAGTAGACTTCTCTTTGTCTTGAGATTGTTGGATAAGTCTAAATGACATAATCCTAATCAACCCAAGCTCTAAGCCTTAATCTTATGTAACTCTAATTTCTTATCTAAATTCACCGCTTTAACATGGATCAACCATTATCAAACTGTGGAAACGAAAGTGGAGGGTTTGATAATTGTTTATCCATCATCTCAAATATCAATTCATAAAACGAAAGTGGATCTTTGATATTCGAACAAGTGAATTTAGACAAGGATTTCAAAGGCAGCGAAATAGTCTTTGAAATCTTTGAGACATATAGTTTCGATCTTCAAGGGAACTAATAATGATCAAGTCAGCGAAATAGGCTTGGTTGTTAGAGGAACCAAAATCTAATAGTAATCAAGTCAGCGAAATAGGCTTGATTGCTAGAGGAACAAAAGAGAAACTGTCTTGAGAAATTAGGTCTAACATAAAGTTATAAGCTTATAGTTTGGTTTGTGAAAGACTTGTCATTTAGATGAACCAATAATCTCAAGGCTTTTATCTTTTTCTTTTCTTTTATTTTCTTTCAATTAAAAATACAATTCTCTACCTTCTAAACTTTCTATCTAATCATTGTTAAAAGTTAACTGAATTCATAACTTCCTATCGGAATGATACTC
This sequence comes from Medicago truncatula, assembly GCF_003473485.1. Lineage (NCBI taxonomy): Eukaryota > Viridiplantae > Streptophyta > Magnoliopsida > Fabales > Fabaceae > Medicago > Medicago truncatula. The sequence continues at coordinate 14,292,719 of NC_053044.1, read as the reverse complement.
TTATTACTACTTTGGTAAGACCGTGCACTTGCGGTTTTATCCCATCAAGCGTCATAAAACATGTTTCAACTAAAATATCATCTAAGTATAAAGCATATAGGTTTTCTTTCAAGAAGCAGTAAAGAAAATCTTACCTGAGGATGTGTGTTTTACAATACATATGTTAGGTTTGAAAACAACTTCGAAGCCACTATCACATAATTGACTTATGCTTAGTAGATTGTGTTTTAAACCTTCAACATATTGAACATCCTCAATTTTTGCAGAGTCTTTCTTACCAATAATACATTTACCTTTAATTTGTCCTTTGTCATTATTACCAAATGTTACTAGGCCTCCTTCCTTCTTTATGAAGGAGATGAAGCATTGTTTATCCCCAGTCATGTGTCTAGAACAGCCACTGTCCAAGTACCATGGCTTTGTTCTTGCATCTTGTGAGGATCCCTGCATTTTGAGTTAGTGGTTCCTTAGGTACCCATGAAGATGTGGGTCCTTTGAGGTTAGTTTCTTTAATCTCAAGATGGTTAATCTTGAGAAAACAGTTTAATTCTAGATGACCTAATCTCTTACAATATGAGCATTCTTTTCTTTTTAATGAAGAAGAATGTTCTGGAGAATGTTCTGAGATAGATTGTTCTTCTTTAATTTCTAGTTTTCTCTTTTTATGAAAACAGACAGATTCATGATGTCCTCTTTTATTACAGAATAAACATTTTAGTTTTTGTGGTATAAGACACTTTTCATAAATTTGATTAAAACCTAAACCAGATTTGTCGAATTCTGCCATTTGTGAACCTATAATTTTTTGAAATGTTTATGTTGATTTTATAAATTGTGAAAGATCATTTCTAAGTTCTTTGACTTCCGTTTTAAGAATAATATTTTCATTCTTAGAATTTTCAAGAAGTTTTGTTTTTCCAAAAACTTTTATTTTTTCAGTTGCTTGAAAATAAGAGTCTTGTAGAGTTTGAATGATTTTCTTTTGATCATTATTCAAAGTTTGAAGTTTCTCTTTTTCTTCTTTTAACTCAGAAATTTCTTTTTGTAAAGAGTGACATTTGTTTGTTAAAAAGTTTGAATCAAATAAAAGACTGTCAAACTTATTTTCTAACTCTTTATATATTAGAGGTTGGTTGATAAGAATTACCTCTTCACTTTCTGAATTTGCCATTAGAACCATGTTGGCTTCAGTGTCTTCATCTTTTGATTCTTCAAGATCATCCCATGTAAACATTGACTTTGAGTAGGGAGATTTCTTCTGACTCTTTTTGTTTAATGGACATTCGTTTTTGTAATGTCCTAATTTGTTGCATCCGAAGCAGGTTACTTGACTTTTGTCAATTTCTCCTTTTGAGTTATCTTTCTTGTTAGGAAAGTATTTCTTTATTTGATCTCTTCTTCTCATCATTCTTTGAATCTTCTTGGTGATGAGAGCTAGTTCGTCTTCTGCTTCCCCTTGGATGTTTTCTTCTTCATTGGATTCTTTAATTTCTTCGTTTTGTGGAAAGGCATCTTCTTGTTCACTTTGAGATGCTTTGAGAGCAACCATCTTTCCTTTCCTTAATGGTTTATCATCTTGAAGTAACGTCTCATGAGCTTTTAATGATCCAATGAGATCTTCAAGAGCTAAGGAGTTTAAGTCTTTAGCTTGTGTGATTGCAGTTACCATGGGTCTCCATGTGCTTGGAAGACATCTTAAAATTTTTCTTATCCGATCATGAGTGGTATAAGTTTTTCAAAGTGATCTTAATTCATTCACAATAGATGTGAATCTGGAGTACATTTCATCAATGTTCTCATCTTCGTTCATTTCGAAGATTTCAAATTTTCTTACGCCAATATCTATTCTTGTTTCTTTTACATGGCTAGTTCCTTCTTGATGAATTTTTAGAGTGTCCCAAACCTCTTTTGCAGTGACACATTCATCAACTCTTTCACTTTCTTCCATGCTTAGTGCGCATGATAGAAAGAGTCGAGCTTTAGAGTTTAGAAGTATTTTTTCTTTATCTTCTTTTGACCATGATGCTTCTGGTGTAATTGTCTCCACCTTTGTTGTTGCATCAGTTGTCATAGGTATATGATTTCCATTCGTGATTATTTTCCATATATCCACATCTTGGGATCTGAGGAATAGTTCCATTTTTCCTTTCCAGAAATAATAGTTCTTTCCATTGAAGAATGGTGTTCTTGTGCATGATAGACCTTCTGGTATATATCTTTCTTTTGACATTTCATTCTTCCTGAATCTTTTCCTCCAACACTTGTTAGGTGTTTTTGTAGAGCCCGGGCTCTGATGCCAATTGAAGTAGCAATAAACGTCACAAGAAGGGGGGGGGGGGGGGGTTTGAATTGTGAGCCTTTTAAAATTATTCCTGAAACTTAAGTTTAGATTTATATACTCAAGAATAATCTTGGTGTATGTTAGTTTAACAAGATTAGAGTATATAACAATTAATTGATTTAGAACAGAACGTTCTGAAGAATGATTATAAGCAGAATGAGAAAAATGATGTTAAGTTAAAAAAAAAAGATTATTTTAGCAAGGACCAGAATGTTCCGGAGATTAATAAAATAATGTGTGTGTGTTGTGTAACTTTAAATAAAGAGAGAGAGAGAGAGAGAGAGAGAAATAACACAGGAGAGTTATCCTGGTTCACCAAACCTGGCTACTTCCAGTCCCCACACCTCGTGTGAGATTATCCACTATAGTTTTCTTGCTAACAGAAACTTCTGACTAGCACTACAAGATCTTGATCACAACAGATCAGTCCGTTACACCTGTATTATCAACCTCAGCAGGCTTCTACAATTCTTTGCACACTAGCAAAAGAAAGGTTGGATTTTTCTATCTCAAAACTATTAAGCCCAATAGACTTTGAGAAATACAACACACTTTGTATGATGAGATTTGTTTGGATCAAATAAATACTCAAATCTTTGTTTGAGTTTTACAAGAGCAGATTCACGAGAGAAGATCCAAGAGATATAGTGAGAGAGCTTGGAATTTGCTTTGTTTGCGAAGAACTTTGTTTGTAGTGATGATTTTCACTTAGAGAGATATTAGCTTGCAAAACTCTTGCTTATGACCTTCAAAGGCCCTTATATTTGTAGGTGAGGAGTGTCTTGGTGATCAAGGGAGAAAATAGAGTTGTTGGACGCATTTTTGATAGTTGTCCAAAGTCTCAATTGATTTCTCATTCCTTCTTTAAAATAGCCAGAATGTTCTTTCTGATTTGTTTGGCTTTGAAAGCACTGTTGCTTGCTTGCGCATGAGATAACCAGCTGTAATGAGCTGTATAACTTGTTGTCCAATGCTGATGATGTCATGTCCTTTTGCTTTAGTGATGTCATTCTTAAATAAGCCATGTGATCTTATCCATGAGAGATTAATGGGCTTTCTTTTCCAAATGGGCTTAAAGCTTTTCTTATGGCCCATTAGACATTTATTAAAACATAATCAGCCATGATTTCTTGCTGTGCAGACTTGTTCACTTTTGATGTATTGTTCCATTTTCATCGTTTTTGCTAGAACGTTCTCAATTCATTCTCATGAAACAAATTCTCACAAAACGAATTAGTAGATAACAAGATTAAATAAATATAATATGTTTGTAATCTTTAAAACATCAAATAATGATTTTGTCTCAACAGGGTGTTTTTGGTTTGTTTGGGTGTTCCTCATATATACGGCACACTTTGTGTATGTCGCATGTAAGTCTCCTAGCCTAGCATTCTTTGTGTTTGCTAGGATTCTATGTTTTTAAATAAATTTCATTTTAACTTCTTAAAAAAAAAAAAAGTATAAATATACTTATTTAGTTTGTTACACTTTTTATATGATAAAGAAAAAGAAAAAAAAAATAGACATATAAAAATTTATTGTGTTTGCTACATTTTTTAATATTTAAATTTATTCTTATCTATTTATTACGTGTGTTGTTTGTATTGAAAATTGAGGGTGTTTTTGGAAAGAAAAGTACAACCCAAAAGTGCTGAAAGGGGTAATTTTCTTTATATACAGTATAGATAAAATCATTTTATAAAAAAATAATTTAGGTTGTTTAGATACAACCATATAAAAAGAATTTTTTGTTACAAAATTACTTCAATCTTTTGAAAGCAAATTTCTCTTTCATCTATATATGATTTCCTGTTACAAAATCAATAGTGTATATATATAAAGTAAGGTTTTTATGCCACGTGCCGCTTCCACGTTATTCTCAGTATTTTTATTATTTTTTATATATTTTATATTTAAACAAATATTTTATTTGACATAAATATCTCAACAAATTTTGATCTTATCCACATAATATTTTTTTTAATTTTATTTTGAAATCCTAATACTTTCAATACTATTCATTAAATTTTCACTTTATTTTTTATTTTATTTTTTAGGAAAATAAGCTTCAATTTGTTACTCTCTAATCTTCGAGCACCATATTATTCAATTAGTTTTTCATTGAGAAAAAAAGGCTTTGATAATTTCCTTTTTTTTTTTTTTTTTTTTTTTTTTATCTTTTAGCAACATATTCTAATGCAAATGTTTACTATAAATAAAGGAGATTTTGTTAATCACATAATTACATATTTTGAGCAAAATCCGAAACTCAAACCTTCTTTTAATCTAAGTGTTTTCTTTCTTCAGGTTTTGCAAACACCTTACTACTATTTCTTTTACTTATACTTAGATTTTTATATAATATAAGAGGGAATAGGTCATTCTTAAACTTAAGTTTGAACTAACACCTACGAGTGAGTTTCGACTCTGCACGAAAACAATACCGCTCTTCTCTCCATTTTTATTCATAATCAATAATTGATTTTGTGAAATCGATTCCTATTTTTTTTTTTAGATTTATTATTATTATTACTTACTTTTTGTTTTTTAGGGAGCAATCGGTATTTACTTATGTTGATCTTTTTTTACATAATGTTGATGTTTTCTGTTGTTTTGTTTTATTTATTTATTTTTTAATGGCACTACATTGATCGATAGGTTTTGTATACATTTAGAGTCCAGATTGATTTAATTGATATGGTTTTCATGGATGTGTTTACACTGAAATTTGGGAAACAACCGCTGGTTTAATTGATATGGTTTTCATGGATTGTGTTTGTTATTTTCCAGAAATTTATTACTGTTCTTGAAGAACTTTGACAAAAAGAAGTAAAAAGAAATCGAATTCAACCAATTTGAATCCAATCGAAGTTATATAAACTGAAAGTAAAATGAGTTGCTATAAAGAAACAAGTAAATTTTAAAGACATTTAAGAAAATGAACTTAAATTGCATTGATTGAATGTAAATTGTTACCCATGTTCATACATTGCAATTTGTGAATCGTTTCTCTCTTCCATGCGGATAATTTGAGTGTAAGTTTTGTGTATGATTGGATTGTGACCCTTTTTCTCTTATGAGAAACTACTATTTATACTAATAGAAATAACTACCTATTTTTGAATTTAAAACTACAACTGCTACAAACTAACATCAATTATCCATTCGATTTGAATTTTGAATATGTGCGCTTGTGGAAATATCCGTTACTTGACCTAAATCCAAAACAAAACTGCCCTTCGATAACTATGTCTGTCGAATGACACGTGCGCTTCGATCATTTCCAGCAAACTCGGCTTCGATAAAAATAAGAAAACATTCTTTATTTCTTCGATTATAAGGTCAACCTTGATTTGACTGCATTTAAGATAGCCTTTAAAAATATTGGCTAACAAGATGAAAAAGTATGCATCCGTTCTTTTTCCTTATTCTCTTCAAAACTAACATGGTTTTACATTATTTAAAGTTATTTTTATATGGTCATTATTCTTTATGGTTTTTGTAACACCCTATTTCTATTAAAGCAATTAAACATGCGAATAATTCATATATTCAAGAAATAGATGCTACTTCACCAAATAAAAAAAAAACAAAATCAAATAAACGGTCAACATGCATGTATATAAAACCTCATCAGTCGCAGCGAATACAAATCTCATACATCAAACATACATGTCATGTCATCTCAAAAATGCATAAGTATAAAATCTCCAAGTCCGACACGTGGACAAAATCTCAAAGTACGAAAATAATCCAACAAGATCTAGAGCTAACAACAAAACCCTAGATCAGAGTCAACTCTACTCTAAGACCCGATAGCGGAGAAAGCTCCCACTATCGACCAACATCAGGAACTCACCAAGCTACTAAACCTGCACAACGTCTACCCATCCATACAGATAGGCAGGCGGTCCATAACAGATCCACTGGGGGTAAGTATTACATCAACATAATCCAAATAACAGTTAACATGATTATTTCAATATAAACATCATGCACTTGATTAATAATAATATTCTCATATCAATACTTACATCAAACCCCAATATCTCCCATTAATAATCATCAATCACATGTGTCATGAACAAATATCAATTCATAGCTATTCATACAGAATCACCAATCACATATATCGTGAACAAATATCAATCATATTCCATGAACATTCATTAATCATATTTCATGAACAATCACCAATCACATTTCATGAACAATCACCAATCATAAGTCATGAACAATCACCATTCACATTTCATCAAGTCATATATTCAATTATGACATACTTCGTCAACCAATCAAATGCATGCAATGTTCAAGACTCTTCTAGATGCATGCGGTATCGGTCTCACCAATATTTAGGCCGTCGCCCATGATGCCGACAGAACATCATAATCTCACCATTTGGATATAAAAATATCCGTCTCCATCAGTCATGTATGCATGAACATATGACTCAACAACAATGCATATGTTCACACAAACAACTCACCACATTGGATATAAAATCCGTCACCATCAGTCATGTATGCATAAACATATATCTCAACAACAATACATATGTTCATACAAACAACTCATCATATTCTCACTAATATTACATGCATAAATGCATTCACACCAATTCATCATTTCTCGACATATATGAACTCACCAACAATTCACAACATCATATATATATATATTCACCCACCATATCATAATAAACAATGTATATGGATTCATCATTATCATCACATCATTACAATATTTCTCATATACCAAGTAAGAGAACATACAACACCTCATGTTAATATCATATTCAACGTATAACCATTCAACATCAACTATCACATATAGTTTCACCATTCAAGCATTCCTTACATTCTAAGTAAGATAGCATTCACATCTCATGATAAACATCATATCCAAAACAATCATACATTCATACAACTCCACTTAGTTATATAAACATAGCCACGACAATTCTTAAGACAATTGGTTCAAAAAACATTTCCGACTAAAAACCGTATCAAGTGGCAAACGGCCAACATTGATAATTCCCAAGACAAAACAACATAGACAAGTTGAGAGTTCTCAAACAACCTTAACCAATCATGTATTCATGAATTTAAGTTGCCTCCGGACCATTAAACATTAATCCAAGAACAACTTAAGTTCGTATAAAAAAACCCCATTTCACAACTTTTCACATTCCCACCCGAAATATCACCTTTTACATGATTAGAACAAATGAACTAAAACCAAATAAATAAACTCTAGGACCTCAACCATGTATATACACAAATCACATATGAGTGCAGTAGTGTATACATCAACGTTTCAAGGCCAACTCACTTAAATTCAAGTTTTGCAAAGATTCATATCGTAAATGTTTCATTAAAGTCAAGAAAACACAAGGACTCACTAAGCCCTTAATACAAAGCTATTTCTTTCATAAAAACATCCCTAGATGATTAGGATAAAGTCCCTACACTTAGGAAGAAGTTTGGAAGTAATTGGATCAAAGAAAATTGCATTTTTAAGGTTTCTAGGCTGCCAAAATCGCTTCATGACTCGTAAGATCGCTTCATGATTTTGACAGCATCAGACTAAGTAGAAAAATTTGATGTTGCTGTCAAAATCGCCTCATGATTTGCGAAATCGCTTCATGATTCGACAACATCAGGCTATGCAGAAATTTTTTTGTTTCTGTCAAAATCACCTCACGATTTGTAAGATCGCTTCATGATTTTGACAGTAGCAGACTATGCAAAATTCAACTTCTACGTTTTCGCGCATAAAAATCAAATCGTTAATCCGTTTTCGATGCCGTTTTCGCCTACATGCTCCTAACACTTGGCACTATCATAATCTACAAGAATTTCATGTTTCAACCATCCCAAAAGTCATTTTCCAAAACCTCACATAATCACTTATTGGCGAAAACGCTTAAACATCGACATTTCACACGAAAAACCCGTTTTCTCCCAAACAACTCAACCAACATAACCACAACATGAAAACAGAAATTCTCCTAGGTTCAATTCATCCAACAATAACAAAATTTCAGTCAACAACCATAAATATCAAAGTTCAATTTGGTCCTTCACATGAACACTTAACTCAACTTCACCAATTTCACAAAACCACCAACAACATCTTATTTCTCATCAACCATTATGTTATATGAACACCCAAGCCATAAGTCATAATCAACAACATATCTCAGCAACAACAACATCAATTACATATGATTTACATCTCATTTCAATCAAAACATATCAAATTTCATCAATTAAGTATAATTTCATAACTTAACATTTATACATACTTTGAAACATGTAATTTCACCCACAAACATACCATAATCATCAATTCATGCACAAGAAAATAACATCACAGCAAGAACACGAATTTAGCAAGAATTGTTCATCAACCCATTTTCATACAACATGAGAAAATGCAAAAATTGAACATGATATATGATAACTAACCCCCTTACCTTAGAAGAAGATTAACCCAAACTCTTGCTTCAATTCAGCTCCTAATCTTACCCCAATTGATTCCTCAAGCTATTCTCTTCAAAACCCTTGTTCTTCTCTTCACCTCTTTCTCTCTCTACCTCTCTCTCTAGGAAAATTTTATGAAGTGAATGAAAGATATTTTCTATGACAACCCTAATGTTATCTCCCTTAATGGGCTCAATTATAAATTCTAATGGGCCTAACCCATTCTAACATAACTCTAAAAAGTTTCTATACACTCAACGGTAATTACTAACAACGGTAAAATATAACGAACGGTCACTAACGGTAAAATATAATCACTACACTAGTAACTGAGTAAAATAAGGGTTCTCACTAAATATTAAAATAATTCGCACCAAAATTACCATTTTACTCTTACCCGCCAAATGACCAAAATACCCTTCTAATACGGTAATCCATGTAAATGCACCCAATGACAATTAAATACACACAAGCACAAATAATCACACACAAACACATAATAAAAGTAATTAACATAAATCTAGCTAAAAATCGGGCTGTTACAGTTTTTATTTGTTATGTTTTATTATTGTTTTTAGAACGTTTGTATGTATAGTTATTCACAATTTTTGTTGACTTTTGTTGTTTCTAATATTTTAGGGGAGCAAAATTCAGGGCTCGTTTGTTACGGATTAAAATAAAATTTATTTCTACATAAAATAGTTTAAAGAAATATTTTAGAGAATTTATGAAAAAACATAATCTAGTTTACGTTTGTTTACCGTAGTAAAAATCACTTTTTTTAAAACAAATAATTTAGTTAGTTTGGATACGACTATATAAAAGGGATTTTTTGTTACAAAATTAGTTCAATCTTTTAAATCATATTTTCTCTCTACTCTAATTTTTTTTTTTTTGAGAAGTTGCTCTTAACAGCTGCTCATATGATGAAATTTTTAAAGTTAAGAATGAAGATTCACACCTAAATTGGTATTTTTTTTTTACGGAGTTAATTTTTATACCTATTGCCTATTTATTCTTATATCTTTTTTATTGCATTGGATATTAACTTCACCTTTAATTTTTTTTTTAATTAAAGATATTATTGGAGTATTAGCTGCAAAGGGAGAACCCGGAGACTACAAAAGCGGTGTCCATTCAACCAATTATATGTCTCTGGAGTTAGATGATCTTGAGAAAATATTATTTAATGTTTTTGTTTCACGTTGATAAACTTATGTGATTTTTTATTTAATTTATTTGCAGAGGAGGGGAGAAACTCAGGTGCACACTATCAGAAGAATATGCAAATTAACTTATTAGCTTTATGTCTGAAAATCCAGATGTACCAATTACTTTGATATTACAATTGGCTAAGTTTAAATTATATAGAGGTATTTTTCTTAAGAAATTCTTACGTGTTTCAAATTAAAGTTTATTGTATATATTAAAAATTATTTGCAAATGTTTAATTATTTTATATTTTGGAATTTTAGGAAAAATGGGAGTATCAAACACAGCCTATAATAAATCAAAACTAATAATTAACGATGCTATTCATGAAGTTCAACAACTCCAAAGCATGTATTCACAAATTATTAATCAAACAAAAATAATTAATTCGAGTTATATTTTATTTCATGAAGAGAAGATTATTTTTCATGTAACACAACAATTGTATAATTTTATTAATTTAATAATGGGTACGGATTTATGCGAGTCCAAAATCTTAAAAAACTAATTTTATTCTATAAGTATGTGTTAATATTTTTACTAAATCCAATTAATTTTAGGGTTAATGGTGTTTTACCCCCCTGTAATATAGGTCATTTTTGGTTTTCCCCCTGTAAAATAATTTTTTTTTGGAATACCCCCCTAATAGGTCATAAAAAAACGAAAAATTTCTGCAAAAAAAAAATAAAGTCCATTAAAATAACCTATTAGCGGGGTATTCTAAATTTTTTTTTTTTACAGGGGGTAAATCAAAAACATATTTTACAGGGGGGTAAACAAAAAATGACCTATATTACAGGGGGTAAAGCACCATTAACCCTTAATTTTATATGTATGTGCATCTATAAATTTACGAGCATTTATAATATGGTTTATGTTATTCTATTCGTGTGTACCTATTAAGGTATTCGGCCCCTACCAATCCGCGATAAAAAAAATTTCGCAGATACCGTACATAGAATTTTTTGGTTTTTTTGAATATATGTGCTATGGTTTGTCCTCTAGCATGAGAGTCGCCCAAATCATCATTCGATCGTATACTTGAAAAATTCAATTTCATCTCACATCCTTCAATTGTTACGGATGTATTTGGTTGTTCTCTCACAATTATCTTTCTCGATTGTTGTGCTGGGAAAGTGTCCCAATTCACCAATTCTTGTTGTGCTCATTTTCCAATTGGTGAGAGTTGGAACTCATCACGTTTGTTTCCAAACGGTGGTGACTTTTAAATTGGTTTAAGAAGGGCTTTGTGATATCCTTGAAGGTCTGCTACTGCTGTTTACGCGCTCCTGCCTTCCGGTGTGGTTTTGCCTGCCCCAGCCATGTTTGACTGGCAGGCAGAGCGTGCGCCTTCGCCCATCAAACTTGGAATCACTGATACTTCCGTGCTCCCTCCAGTGATTCTCACCGCCGCTTCTGCTGCTCAAATGATAACAGCTGCACCGAAACCTTCCTTTGTTCAGGCCCTACGGGGTAATTCAACTCTCTCGAACCCACTCCCGGTGCCCTCCATTCATGGTGATATGCTATCTGTTAAAATCACTGACGATGTTTACGTTCGTGGACTGGATTTTTGCAAAACCAACCTTGGAGGTCGATTAGTTTTGAACAAGGGAGATAAGCCTTTCTCCTCCAAGGATCTCGCTGCCAAATTACAGAAGTTGTGGAAAGTGAAAGGGCCATGGCATCTAACATCCCTTGGGCGAGGGTTTTATGAATTTTTCTTTAACTCACAAGAGGATATGAAAACCGTTTGGGCAGCCGGTACGGTCAGTTTGAAGCCAGGGTTACTTAGATTATTTGAATTATGGGAATTACCACAAGAATATTGGATGGAGAGGACCTAGTATGAGATTGCCGGGGTGGTGGGAATTCCGTTACTCATCGATAATGTGACTCGTAACAGACTTTATGGTCACTATGCCCGCATTCTTGTCGACCTGGATCCCTCGAAGGATCTTTTTTATGCGATCTTGGTGGAACGTGAAGGCTTTGCGTTTCCATTGGCGATGAATATGAGGGACTTCCCGATTTTTGCAAGCATTGTAAAAGTATTGGTAATGATGTTTCCAAGTGTCGTTGGTACGTTGTACCCTAAGTGCCGTTGGCTGTACCCTAGAAAGTATGATTCTAATAATAAAGATACAGATGGTAAGGGGAAAGAGAAAGTTCCGATGAAAAAATCTGCGTGGATGTCGTTGAAGGACAACCCCTCGGGTACTAGTTCCTCCAAAGCCTTTGAAGCCCCCTCTACTGAGCAACCGTTGGTGACTAAAAATATTGCTGAAAATTCTTTTATATAATCCAATAAATGAAATGCCAAATGAAATGTAAAAATGATTTTTAAGGTACTTTAAGAAATGAAAATAAGAATTAATGCCAAATGTAAAAACTAAGGTCCCATGTTAACAAGTTAAAATTAAAATCGGAAACCAAAACGGGGTTTCATGGTCATTTAAAAAAAACAATGTTTTACTGTCATTAATGTTGGTGGCCAAACGTATGCGTCTATTTGGATCTCACGTATTTTTAATGTGGAGAAGTGGGATGTCTGGGGTTCGAACCTCGGCCCCTGCATATAATATGCATTTGTCCGTACCAACTGAGCTAAGTTCACAAGGACCATGCGTCAGTTTTTTTTATATTTTAGAACAACAACCTCTTATATAATCCAATAATTTGGAACATCATCATCTTCATCAACTTAGACCGACTCATGCAGCTTAGTTAAATAACAACGGCAACATAGGCAATATACGAAAAACAGCATGACATAATAATATCAAATGCAAGTCAACAACATCTCAATTATACAATCATAACTCAAGTAATGCGTATAACATTATATCACATCATAATCAACATCAACACATCTTAAACAGCTTCACAGATTATAATTAACATCATCATTAAGTCTCAATACTACCCTAAGGTTCAACCCTTAACAACTTGTGCGACACAGATCGCAAAATCCTAACAAGGCACTCTGTTTCTAGGTCACTCGCGAGGCGAGAGCCTCTGCTCTCCATGGCGAGTGCAGGTCAGATTCCAAAAGTTTCATTCTAAAATCTTTTCAGGTTCAATTTCATCCTACATTCTTACCTAATCATTATTAGACATGTTCAGGCACTCAAAAGCATCTAAGGATCAACTAAAAAGTCAAAATCATGAAATCTTGCAAGCTCTCTGGTCAAGCTCGCTAGGCGAGTTCATCTGCTCGCTATGGCGAGCTGCAAGGTGCAACTCACGAGGCGGGTAAGGTTTGCTCGCGAGGCGAGTGATGAAGTTCATCACTCGTCGTGGCGAGGATTATGGCTCGGGAGGCGATGAATGTCGCTACGGGCAGAAGTGCAGTTTTTTTTTTTTATTTATAAAAATCACTAATTCTCATGGTTTTAAGCCTAACTTTGATTCCAGAATTCATCATAATCATTATCTAAGGTCTAGGAACAATTTCTACATCAATCTAACAAGTTTCCACCGTTTAATCATCAATTCTACAATTTTGACCTAGTTTCCAATTCCTTCAAAACTCGTCCTACATCATGTTAAACCTAACCATTGAATCACAGGCTTAATAGAATTGCAAAGTTAGTCCCACCTTTACCTTATAGATCAAAACCGCAGCCTCTAGGTCTCTCTTGCTCTTCTCTTGTCTCTTTCTCCCTTTTCTCCAAAATTAATCGTACGTTATGTTTTTCTCGAAACTAGGTTTCCCTATTTATATCTCCTCCAACTATCTTATCTTATTTCTTTTTCTCCCCCAAAACTCTCTAAAATCTCAAAACAACCCCTAAACTCAATATTTATTTTATTTTCAAATCTTATTTTATTAAACAATAAAATAAGTCACAACTCCTCATAAATCACATAAAATCACCTCAATCATATAAACCTCTTAAATCACACATATATCATATAAATATAGTATAAACTCATCTTAATAAATTCTAGACTCAATTAAATAATTAAATAATTCAAAGAGGGCGTTACAATTCGCACCAGCACCAACATTCGGCTGTTGTCCCACAGCTTAAGCTACAACTTCAAGTGCAGCAGCAATAGCAGCATCGTTTCTTTCAGCCATCTCAAAGTTCTACACAACAAACAACAATCAGGACAACAACAAGGCAATATTAACTATCACACGACTCAACACGACTCAACTATTTGGCCGGACGGACCGACCTGCTCTGATACCAATTGTAACACCCTGTATTCCCAACAATGTAAATCATACATAAAATTAGAGTATTTCAACATATACGGAATGTCACACTACTTTTCATAAATTCATCAATAGAACAAAATTATTATATATTGTTCAACTTCAACAACATATCATTTATTACATCACAGCGGAAATATTTCAACATTTAAACAACGTTGGCACAAAGGCCTCAATGTAAAATCTAATAAAATTTATTCCAACAACATGTTCATGAAAGTTCATAGAATAATACGCAAGGAATAGAAAGCAACAACAAAATTCTCATCCCGTTACGTATCAGAGTACCTAAGACACACGTGAGAGAATCCACTCACGACTGCAACTATTCTTGGTCACCTGCAAGTTACCCATGCAAAGGCAACAATTTCCCAGCATAAGGGGTGAGATTCATAAACAATAATAATAGATATATAAATCATCAACTACATCTAACAACATAATTAACAACAAATATTCAACAGTAATGTTTCATACTTCATCAACAACAACAACATCGACAACTCAACCAACAACAACACTGACAACTCAACCAACAACAATGACAACAACGGCTATGCAACGACACAACGATTAATGCGACAATGCAACATGCATGTGGTACCATTTCAACGTGTTTGAATGAACGAACATTTACAAGGCATTAGCCCTCAACAATTTTGAATGAACTAGCAATCACAGGGCATGAGCCCTAAACTTAAAATGAACGTGTTGAATGACAAGGCATTCACAGGGCATAAGCCCTCAACGGTTTTGAATGAACTAGCATTCACAGGGCATGAGTGTAGCGCCCTATTTTTTATTTTTTTATTTTATTGAGTTTAGATATCTTTTTATAATTTAGTCGATTTGTTTTGATGAGTGATATTTTGTTATGTTATATGTTGGTATTTATTAGTATAATATTATGTTATTTGGTGTAGAAATATATGCTATTTGGTGTAGAAATATATGTTATTTGGTGTAAAAATATATGTTATTTTGTGTAGAAATATATGTTATCTGGTGTAGAAATATATTTCTTATTTGGTGTAGAAATATATATATGTTATAGAAATATATTTGTTATAGAGATATATTTGTTATTTGTTATAGAAATATTTTATATTATATATATATATATATATATATATATATATTAGAATAGAATATTGAGACTTGGAGGGAAGATTTGGAAATAATATAAAATAAGTAGGTTAAGGATTTATATAAAAGGGGAGAGTTAGAATTAGAAAATAAGGATTAGGTGAAACCTGTTTTTGGAGAAAAAGGGAGAAAACCAAGAGAAGAAAAGAGTCAGAGGAGAGAAAGCGGTAGAGTCCTTCGTCGATCAATCTAAGGTAAGGGTGGGACTAACTTTCTCTAATTCTAAGTTGTATAATTCTGAAATTGAGTTTAGCATGTTGTAGGTTGTAGTTATGGGAATTTGGGAATTAGGTTTTGAAGTTGTAATTGGTTGTTAATAGAGTAGAAAATCTGTTGAATTTGTGTAGAATTGATGTTCAGATCATGGGTTATTTTTAGTGCAATTTCTTATATGGTTTTGAGTGCCTTAACATGTATATAAATGGTTAGACAAGTTTTTGGATCAAATTTCGGCATAGGGAAGTTAAAATTGGGATTTTGTGGTGAAAAGTGAGTTTTTCCCAAGAGCTGAATAGTGACAGCATATCCTGTTTCATGTTCTTGCGTCTTTTTCACACGTTTCTGTTTTGAATTGGTCTTTGGTGTAAACATGAAAGTTATAGATAATTGAGTTAGCTTTCCAGTAGTTTTGGTTGGACGTGAAAATGATTTTTGGTTCTTGAGATATGATGAAAATACTCCAAGGAGGTCTTAGTGAAATCTTATGAAACGTGAAGTACTATGAGTTCAATTAGGATGTTTAAGATTATTTAACCTATGTTGTGATGGATCTAATTTGGTTTGACGTGAATATCTTTGTTGGATAATTTGAAATACATATATTATGTGAATGTTGTTGTTGAATAATTTGAGTTACATATATTTATGTGGAAAAGGTATGATATAGAAAATAATGTTGTTATACCTTTTAAGTTGTTATTATTAATAATGCTATGTTGTGAAGTTGTTGTATGTTGTTGTCTGTTGTATTGATTATTAAATCATTAAGTTGCATATGTTTGTCAAGTTGTTAAAGTTGTAATGTATTGTCGATGTCGTTGAAGTTGTTGGTTATCGTTGCATTAGTTGTTGAGTCCATGCATACTCATTTACGTTGAGGGCTTGATGCCCTGTGAGCTTTTTCTCCTTAAGTTGAGGGTTGGATGCCCTGGGAGTCTATTTATGCTCAATATGTTGAGGGCTTGATGTCCTGTGAGCTTTTGCTCTTTAAGTTGAGGGCTTGATGCCCTGGGAGTGCATTTATGCTTAATACGTTGAGGGCTTGATGCCCTGTGAGCTTTTGCTCTTTAAGTTGAGGGCTTGATGCCCTTGGAGTGTATTTATGCTCAATATGTTGGGGGCTTGATGCCCTGGATTGGTACCACATGCATGATTAAGAAGTCGAAGTTGCATTGTCGAGTCAAAGTCGTTGTTGATGAGTTATCATTCATGAGTTGTTAAGTTGTTGATGAGTTGTCATGCATGGGTTGTTAAGTTGTTGATGAGTTGTCATCCATGAGTTGTTAAGTTGTTGAGTTGTCTTCTATTCACGTGTTATGAAGTGCTTATGAAGATTTTATGATGTTGTTTATGATGTGTTGTTTATGTTATTATAAGATGATGTTTATGATGTATCGTTTATGTTGTTATAAGATGATGTTTATGATGTGAAGATTATGTCGTTATATGATGATGTTTATGATCTGATTATTATGTGCTACATGATGTTGTTTATGAGTTGTTAAAGAAGTATTACGTGAAGAATTATTATTACTAATAGATGAAGTTTAAGTTTTTAAATGCATTTGATGAATTAAATGCTTATTATTATTGTTTGTGAAATCTCACCTCTTCTGCTTGGAAATGTGCCTCTATACGTGGGTAACTTGCAGGTAACCAAGAATAGTCGCGGTCGTGAGTGAATTCTCTCACGTGTGTCTTAGGTGCTCTGATACGTAACGGAATGGGAGTTTGTTGCTATTTACTATTCCTTACGTATTACTTTATGAATTTTCATGAATAAGTTGTTGATTTGATTTAAAGATTTATCTAGACTAGATTTTAATAAGTTGTTTAAATTGGGGCGATTGTGCCAACACGATGTTGAATTTAAATGTTATCCACTACATTTGAGATTTAAATTGATGACATGAGATGATTGAATGACTAAGCATTTGAATTGGGGCGAATGTTATCCCAACAATTTATCAACATATTTGAATGACTAAGCATTCACAGGGCATAAGCCATCAACGATTTATAAGTATGCAATGGACTCAACTTTGTGTATATCAACATACAACTCGGCAACATCATTGACAACGTAGACAACGACAACGACAACAACAACTATGCATAAATAATTATGACTTACTCCACAACTTGGTCAACTGTGACAGAACGACTCTTAACAACGAAATTCATCAACGTAGTATATATTCTCATAATAATTCATCATATCTCAAAAACCAAAAATCATTTTCAAGTCAAACCAAAACCACTGGAAAGCTAACGCAATTATCTACAACTTTCATGTTTACACCAAAGGCCAATTCAAAACAGAAACGTGTGAAAAAGACGCAAGAACATAAAACAGGGTATGATGTCACTGAGCAATTTTGCTAATGGCGAACAGTTAGCTAATAGCGATATTGTTATAGAGTGTCAATAGCAAACTTCTGGCGAGTTTTTCCCTTGCTGTTACGATTTCTGAACATTTTTCACCCAAAAAAACTAAATTTCATCTACCCAAATCCCAAATTTGATAGGAAACTTAATCTATGATTATTCTACAACCTGAACATCAATTCTTAACTCAATTGCCATGGTTTCTACACTTTTCTAATCGAACTCAACAATGGAAAACCTAATTCCCAATTCCCAAAATCAAGAACAACCCTCATGTTAAATCAATTTCAGAATTTACATACACTATAATTATTGAAAGTTAGCCTCACCCTTACCTTAATTTAGATGAACAAAGCTCTACAATCTCTCCGGTTCTTCACTTGGCTACCTTGGCTTTTCTCCCTTTTTCTCCCAAAAGCTTGTCTTTACGTGAAACTGTTTTTCTGACTACTCAATTTTCTAATCCCTTAACTTAACTACCAATTATTTAATTAAATCCACACAACTCTCCTTATTTCTAATTCAGCCCCTAAACTCCAATTATTTCTAATTCCCCCATATTCTAATAAATAATAAAAATACATCATTTAATAAAATACAACACACCACAAAATCAACGTAATTCATATAAGTCATATAAAAGACTTTAAATCAACCAAAATAATTAAATAATTAAATAGGGCGTTACATTGTGAATGCATTAAGGAAGGGTTGAAAACCTTCTTTGTACCTGAAGGTGCTAAGAGTGAAATTGTTGTTCAGTCATGTCGCGTCATTTATTTCACGACTGAACATTTAATTTTTAAGAAAAAGGGGAAAAAATTTCAAAATACCCCATATTGAAAGGATTTAGGGTTCGGGGGTTTGTTATATTTAGGGAAGGTATTAGCACCCTAAATATTCGTAGTACTCTACGAGAACCTCTTGATTTTATTTATTTTTCGTGCTATAACTTGCTTGCTTTTTTTATTTAAAAGAAGGAATTAAAAAGTAGTGATTAAAAGAAAAGGAACGTTTTTATTTACATTTTTTATTGATTTGGAAGGACATAGTCCTTTGCCTACGTACCCGTAAGGGATCAAAACCTTGTAGTTCGGGGTAGAAATTGACGTTTGATTGGTTTTGTGTTTTTTATAAGTTTTGAAAAAGTTTTAAAGAGAAAAGCCAAGTGGCAAATAAGATTTGGTTTGTATTTTTTAATTTAAAAGAAAATGAACTCAAGGTATGATTAAATTGTTGAAAGTTTGATTAAGAAAAAAACAAAAAAGGATCACTTGATTTTGGAATCAAGGTTTATTATGAAAATATTTTTGTGATTTTTGATTATTTGCATGTTTTTGTTATTTTTGGAATAAAAAATGAAAATTAAACTAACAGAGCAATAAAAATAAAAGCACGTGGATTTTTGTAGTGACATTGGATCACCACAAAATCCTTAATCTAAGTTTTTTTGCATTTTTGGATATATATATATAAGGCCGTAAAGAAATAAAAGGACACACACGCACACTTTTCTCATTTATATTTACATTGGACCTAAATACATTCTAATTGCTGGAAAATAAATAACAATAATTAAAATGGTAAATAGAAATAAAATAAAATGAAAAAATGCTAAAAAGAAATAAAATGCAAGAAAATAAAAGAAAGAGACAACGGAAGGGACAAAAATTACCGAAGGGACAAAATTCCGAAGGGACAGAAAAAAGAGGGAGAAGAATAGAAAAGCTCGTCAACACAAGCTAAATAGGGAGAAGAAAGAAAAGTTCTTTGACAACTCAAGAGAACTTTTTGTGTGTCAAATTGTGTGGAATGAGAGCTCTATTCATAGGTGAGGAGGTTGATGAAAAAAGGAAAATTGGTTTAATGGAAATGATGGACAATTATGGTGAATTTTGAAAAAGGAATGTTAAAGTTGACACTTGACTTGAATTATTTTTAGACATTGGACATTTTATTTTTGGACCTATTGACACTTTGTTTTTTTTTTGGACACTAAATGATAAAAAAGAAATAAAAAAAAAATCTAATACGAAATAAAATAAAAACAAATTAAACTAAATTACGTAAAGTAAAATAAAATTAAAAGATGGAAAATAAAAGGTAAGATAAAAACTAAAAGACTAATAAAAAAATAAAAAAAGTGAGAAGAAGGGTCGGAATCGGTACAAAGATGAGGTAATTTAAAATACCTTTCTGCCGAATTTTTCTCTAAAAAGCCAGAGAATATTATGGGTTAGAGGGTGTATGAATGTAGGTTCTTAGGTAAAAAATTGGGGTATGACAAGTCAGAATCTGAAGCTACTAGCTCTCAGGCTAAAATTACTTCAAAGCCAAAGAACTCTAAGCCAAAGGCAATGATAAACTCTGATTCTAAGACTTCAAAGATTAAGATTCTGAAGAGATCAGAACCTGTTCCTCAGAGTCTGTTGAAACCAGAAGCTGGTATCTTAAAGTCTAACTTTCAGAAGAAGAAAATAGTTGTTGCTACTTGGGAATCAGAACCAAGAGGTATTAAACCTAAGGCAATGAGTAACCAGAAGAAATCAAACTCTCAGCACAAGGTACAAGAAGTGAAGAGTAAAACTTCTAGTACTAACCTCAAAGGAACCATAAAATAATGGGTACCTAAATATGAAAATGTCAATATTGCAGATATGTTTAAGAACAAAAGTAAAGCAAAAATCATGATACCTAGACAGTGGTTGCTCAGGGCATATGACAGGAGAGAAGTCTATGTTCCTCACCCTTACAATGAAAGAAGGAGGAAGTGTGAAGTTTGGAGGCAGAAAACCTGGCAAAATTATTGGTACCGGAACTATTAGTAACTCCTCTATCTCAATTAATAATGTGTTGTTGGTAGATGGTCTTGAACATAACCTCTTAAGTATCAGTCAGCTTTGTAATTATGGTTATGATGTGATGTTTGGAAAGACCAACTGCACAATAATAAAAAAGGATGACAAATTCATAGTATTCAAGGGAAAGAGAGTAGAGAATGTCTATAAAATTAATTTCTCTGAACTGGTTGATCAGAAGGTAATTTGTCTTCTATCAGTGAATGATAAGAAATGGATGTTGCACAGAAGGAGATGAGATAAAACCGCAAGTGCACGGTCTTACCGAAGTAGTATGAAAAGAGTATCGTTCCGACAGGGAGTAGTTTAATTCAATTAACCTTTGGAAATGATTAGAGAAGAAAAGAATTACAAGTTGGGGTTTTCAAGCGTTTGAAAAATAATAATAATAAAAGGAGCCTTGGGATCGTTGGTTCATCTAAATGACAAGTCCTTCACAAACCAAACTAAAAGCTTATAACTTTATGTTAGACCTAATTTCTCAAGACAGTTTCTCTTATGTTCCTCTAGAAACCAAGCCTATTTCGCTGACTTGATTACTATTAGATTTTGGTTCCTCTAACACCCAAGCCTATTTCGCTGACTTGATTATTATTAGTTCCCTTGAAGATCGAAATTATATGTCTCAAATATTGCAAAGACTATTTCGCTGCCTTTGCAATCCTTGTCTAAATTCACTTGTTCGAATATCAAAGCTCCACTTTCGTTTTATGAATTGATATTTGGAATAATGGATAAACAATTATCAAACCCTCCACTTTCGTTTCCACAATTTGAAAATGGTTGATCCATGTTAAAGCGGTGAATTTAGATAAGAAATTAGGGTTACATAAGATTAAGGCTTAGAGCTTAGCTTGATTAGGATTATGTTATTTAGACTTATCCAACAATCCCAAGACAAGGAGAAGTCTACTCACTCATGTTCATCGTAGACATGGGGGAGAAGAGAGAAAGCATAAAAGTAAACGACAAGAAAATAAAGGAAAAGAAAAGAACTTTAATTAGAAAAGCAATTATCACTTATTGAATTCCAAGTAAAGATGAATATTTGTGATGGATGGCTACTCTATTTATAGCATACATTCGGCTTAAAATCTAAGCAATTACATTCGGGCAAAAAATAGAGTATTTTTGTCTCCGAATCTTCGTATTTTCGCATTCAATCAGCTCCAAGTCCCTTTCTTTTGCTCCAAGACTCAATAAATCAATATTCATTCCTGAAATAAAATAAAATGCAATTTGTAGTAAACTATCGTAAAAAGGAAATAATACTAATATAAAATAAAATAAAATCTAATTAAAATTAAACTAAAAAGCATATAAAAGTAAGTAATAAATGACTCATCAAACTCCCCCACACTTGAATCTTTGCTTGTCCTCAAGCAAAAACATGGTAGCATAAAATAGCATTATCATATGACAATTATATTGAAGCACCTGTCTCCTCAAAGGCTTTTATTTCAAAGAGTACACTAATCACAAACTCAAGCATTTCTTATAATCCTTTTTCAACCCTACAATCAAGTCTTAAGTGAGTGTGTGTGTAGTCCAACCCTTTTCTTGCTCCTGTATAAGATAGATATAATGAGGAATATGTTCTAAGCCTAGTACTAAATTAACCAAGAAAAATTCTTCTTTCAATTCATATAAGAGAGATGGGAGTTTTTGTGATATTTTTGATATTTTGCCAATTACATTTTGGATATTTTATTTAAGGAACAACACCTTCACGTAGGAGGTTGGAGGGCCTACCCCCTTTCCCAATCTAGATTCAATGGTGCCCCTTAAAAACATCATCTTCACGTAGGAAGTCGGAGGGCCTACCCCCTTCCCCAATCTAGATTCAATGATGCCTTTTCTAAGATTACATTATCTTCACGTAGGAAGTCGGAGGGCCTACCTCCTTCCCCAATCTAAATTCAATAATGCAACCTTGAAATAAATTTTAAGCTTTGGCTTTTTATAAACTCCTTTATACTAACTTATATTATTTCTACTTTGAGAATTTTTAAAGGTTAACGTACCACTAAAATTAGAACGCATTTCCTTAAAATATCTATTCATACATTTACTCAAGGGAAGCAACTTGTGCATTTTTTATTCACTTTAAAACAAGATGTGGGTATATAAGGACAACTTAGAGTTTACTTTCATGTACAAGAAACGACCAATAAGAGGAGACAATAAAAATTTATGTCATGATTTTTCAATAAAAACTAGCTACTTAATCATGCCTTTCACAATAAAACAAAACAAAACAAAAAGAATAAAGTTCAAGGGAGTTTGGAAACACTATGACTAAAGACACTTTATTAGGCTCCTCCCACACTTAGGAGAAGCATTGTCTTGAATGATTCAAGATAGAAGAAAAAGAAGAAGGAGAAGAACGAGATAGAGATTGAAGAGATAAGGTGAAAAAGAGGAAGAGGAAAGCTCACATTTTTATTGAGGTCCAGAGGGAGGACCTTGGAGGTGGAAGTGTTGCATCATGTTCCGAAGCATTTGGTTATTTTCTTCAAATATGCGGTTGCCCCTTAGGACATCATTTCTTAGCCCGGATAATTCAACACCTTGCCTTTGTTGCTCGGTGCTTATCCTTTGTACCTCAGTTTGTATCCATGCCCATCTTTCATTGTTGGCATTATGGTCATGGGGCTCCTCTTCATGGTGCATGTTTGCACCGTCTTCTTCACCTTGATTATGCTCTTCATGTACCTGTAATCCATCACCAAAATACAACAAATTTTCCTCCACCTCGGTGTTAGTCCGAGATGGGTTAGGAAGCAGAAACAAAAGTGGTATACGAAGTTGAAGTGCATAAGTCATGGGTGGATGAAGCTTAATGAAATTCATAGATACAAGGGTTTCAATATTAAGCCTATTGTTGCCCTCAATCGGATTTATTCCTTCGGCTTCACTCACTCCAAACTTCCTAGCGATGAAGGTGATGATACCACCGACTACTATCTCAGCTCTATTATCAGGTCTAGCACCTATGGAGGAAAGGTAATCAAGTAGGTAGAAGCAAGTATTAACGGGATTGTTACTAAGCATTGCCCAAAGCATAAAGAGTTCATCCGTCCTAGTTGTTCCTACCTCTTTTCTACCCCAAATGGTACAAGCCATGACTCTTTGGAGGTATCTAAGCACTGGGTTGTGAATGTTACTAGCCTTATTGTTGCGAGGATTATATTGCCTTAACCCGATAATGAATTTCCAAAAGAGAGCGGGGTCATAGTCTTCCGACTTTAGATTTGGATTCAAAGAGTCATGGATGAACCCCGCATTTGCGAAGTCCATCTCTAAACAAAAATTTTCAAGAGACATCTCGTAATCCATATTCAAAAGTCGGAAGGAGACTCTATGGTCGGGGTTATCAAAGTTCACTTTATCCTTCGTAAATTCAATAGAACTTAAGAATTCATAAGTGAAATTTTCAAAACCTTTCATAGGTCTAAGCATATCAATCCATCCTAAATTTTCTAGAAAGCTAAACACATTCTCCCTTAGTCCTAGCACACTCAAAGTATAAGAATCGAGATATCGACAAGGGTGCAAAGGTTTAGAGATAAGAATCTTATACCTGTCCCTTTGCTTGGTGTCCTTGAAGATTATGCTATGATTCTTGGCTTGCATTTTCTTCTTTGATTGTGGTCCTCCGGAAGAGCTTGCTCCACCTTTTCTAGATGCCATTATCCTTAACCTTGGTTTGACCTTTTGTGATGGTGGTAAAGGTTGGTTTAGTGATGGGGTTAAGGGTTAAGTGAGTTTTAAGAGTTGGGTTGTGGAGTTTAGTGATGAATTTGTGGGTTTTGGGTTAGGTTAATGGGGGTGACAAATTTGGGTGATTTTGGTTTGGATGGATGAAAGTTGTTTTTGAATGGTGTGTTATGATTGGAATGGTGTTTGTGATTGATGGGGTGAAGAAATGGTGTGAATTGGTGACGTTTTGAGGGAGATATGGAGGTTTGAGGTTTTGTTGTTATGGAGGTTTTAGAGAAAAATGGAAGGATGAGAGATATTTGTGGTTGAGAATGGGGGATGAAGAAGATGAAAGGTGAGGTAAAACTATACCTGGAGTCGGGCACGGCCGTGCCAACCTTAGCACGAGCCGTGCCAACTTCCTGGACTGTGGAATGGTTTTTGGAAGGCAAGGTATGGCACGGCCGTGCCAGTGTGAGCACGGGCCGTGCCAAGGTTCTGGATAAATTGGCTTCAAATTTTTCCGTTTTCCCGAATCATACTCGGACAATTACCTACAAAACAATTAAAAACAAAACAACAAAACAAAACAAAAGCAGTTAAATGCGTGGGTTGCCTCCCACGAAGCGCTTCTTTATAGTCATTAGCTTGACGTTTTAAGAAAGTGTCCTTAGAAGGGATGAAAGAGGTCATATTGTGTAGATGACGTTAATGAGCGTTCTTTCACATCATGACCTTTAATCATGTTACAAGAATAGAGAGCAGGACCTTTCATAAAATTCTCCAACTCAAACCCTATCAGCTCATCACTCACTTAAAAAACAATCCTACCATTCTAGACATCTACTATACCACCCGCAGTAGCGAGAAAGGGTCGTCCTAAAATTATAGGGCACTCATTCTCCTCATCTATGTCAAGCACCATGAAATCAGTTGGGCTATGTATCCCTTCTATTTTTACGGGGATGTCCTCAACATATCCGACAGGTTGGATATCAGAACGATCGGCTAACTTCAATGTTGTTTCGGTAGGTTTTAAATCCCCTATTCCCAGCCTTTTAAAGAGGGTTAAGGGCAACAGACTAACACTAGCTGCTAAATCACATAAGGCTCGGTTTAAGGCTTCACTCCCTATCAGATAAGGGATGGCAAAACTTCCTGGCTCTCTAAGCTTTGGAGGTGGCTTCTTGATGATTGCACTTTTTTCTCTTGTCAAAGCTATTGTCTCATTTTGCACTATAGCCATTTTCTTGGAAAAAATGTCTTTTAAAAACTTGGCATAAAGAGGCATACGAGACAAAGCTTCAGCAAAGGGAATCTGAATGCAAATCTTTTTAAGTATGTTTAAGAATTTATTAAATCGAGCCCCCAAGTTAAGCTTAACGAGCCTTAATGGGGAAAGGGCTTTGTTCTCTTCAAGTGATTTCTCTATCGCATCCTTCTCACCTAGAAGCTTAACACTCTCTCCCTTGACACTTTTGGCTTTAGAAACGGTCTCTTTTAACTTACTACCCCCAAGAGAAATAACATTGACATGAGCTTTGGGGTTTGTTTCAGGTTGACCAAGAAAGACTCTTGGTGTTTGAGAAGAGGTGGCCACTTGTTGGGCCACTTGGGAGATTTGGGTTTCGAGCATTTTGGTGTGAGTGGCGATTGAATCAACCTTGGTAGTGAGTTTGGAGAGAGTGTCGTTCAGAAATCCTGTTTGGTTTTTTAGCTCTTGGAGTTGTTTATTCTGATTCATCATGCAATTTTCCAACAGAATTTCGAAACTAGATTTCTGAGCCACCCTCTGGTTGTTTGTATAGCCAGGTGGTGCTACTTGCCCATAGGAACCTTGAGGGTTTTTGTAAAAGTTTTGATTTGGCCTCGTTCCTTGGTTGTATTGAGCATAGTTTAATTGCTCAATACTGTTAGTAGCACTACCTAACTGACAATCAACACCAATATGACCAAATATACCACAGATTTCACAAGGAGGAGATGTAGGAGAAGGTGTGACAGCATTAACATTAAGTTTTTCGAATTTTTGAGTTAAGGCATCAACCTTAGCAGCGAGGTGATCATAATCGGAGACCTCGTACATACCTACCTCCTTTTTGGAGGGTGTAGAGGCGGTGATGGCTCTTTCGTTGGTCCATTGGTAGTGATTCTGAGCCATATCTTCAATCAATGCGTAAACCTCCGTATAATTCTTGTTCATTAGTTCTCCACCTGCAGCTGCATCAACAGACATCTTAGTGGTATATGTTAGGCCATTATAAAAAGTGTGGACTATGAGCCATTTTTCTAAACCATGGTGGGGACAAAGTCTAAGCATTTCCTTGAAACGCTCCTACGCATCATAGAGAGACTCCCCATCTTTTTGGTTGAACCGTGTGATTTGGTCTCTTAGTTTGGTGGTTTTAGAAGGGGGAAAGAATCGGGCAAGGAATACTCGCCTCATTTGATCCCATGAAGTGATGGAACCGACTTCTAGGGAATGGAACCAAGCGCTAGCTCTATCCCTTAAGGAAAAGGGAAAGAGATGAAGTCTTACGGCTTCTTGGTTCTCTTTTATAGTGCCACTGAGTCTAAGGAAGGAAGAAATATGGAGATTTGGATCCTCAGTGGGTGATCCAGAAAACTGATTTTGCTGCACCAAATTGAGTAGTGCAGGCTTGATCTCAAAGTTGTTACCCTCAACCGTTGGGTACACGATAATAGCTTGTGGCTCTTCCGTTGAAGGAGTAGCATACTCTTTGAGAGTGCGTTCAGCCATAGCAATATTATTTTGTGCCTCTCTCTTTTTCTTATGCAAATATCTTTCGATCTCAGGAATAAATTCTCCGAGACTTTTACTTTTTCGCATAAGAAATCGAGAACCCAAGAAGTTAATGGTAATAAAAAGAAAGAAAGAAGTAGAAGAAAAGAGGGAGAAGAAGGAGTTCTAATCAAAAAGAAAGAGTTAATTAAATTAGTTTACTCCCCGGCAGCGGCGCCAAAAACTTGATGAGATAAAACCGCAAGTGCACGGTCTTACCGAAGTAGTATGAAAAGAGTATCGTTCCGACAGGGAGTAGTTTAATTCAATTAACCTTTGGAAATGATTAGAGAAGAAAAGAATTGCAAGTTGGGGTTTTCAAGCGTTTGAAAAATAATAATAATAAAAGGAGCCTTGGGATCGTTGGTTCATCTAAATGACAAGTCCTTCACAAACCAAACTAAAAGCTTATAACTTTATGTTAGACCTAATTTCTCAAGACAGTTTCTCTTATGTTCCTCTAGCAACCAAGCCTATTTCGCTGACTTGATTACTATTAGATTTTGGTTCCTCTAACAACCAAGCCTATTTCGCTGACTTGATTATTATTAGTTCCCTTGAAGATCGAAACTATATGTCTCAAAGATTGCAAAGACTATTTCGCTGCCTTTGCAATCCTTGTCTAAATTCACTTGTTCGAATATCAAAGCTCCACTTTCGTTTTATGAATTGATATTTGGAATAATGGATAAACAATTATCAAACCCTCCACTTTCGTTTCCACAATTTGATAATGGTTGATCCATGTTAAAGCGGTGAATTTAGATAAGAAATTAGGGTTACATAAGATTAAGGCTTAGAGCTTAGCTTGATTAGGATTATGTCATTTAGACTTATCCAACAATCCCAAGACAAGGAGAAGTCTACTCACTCATGTTCATCGTAGACATGGGGGAGAAGAGAGAAAGCATAAAAGTAAACGACAAGAAAATAAAGGAAAAGAAAAGAACTTTAATAAGAAAAGCAATTGTCACTTATTGAATTCCAAGTAAAGATGAATATTTGTGATGGATGGCTACTCTATTTATAGCATACATTCGACTTAAAATCTAAGCAATTACATACGGGCTAAAAATATAGTAGCTTAAAATCTAAGCAAAAGCGACTCTGGAGGGAGACGTATTTTTGTCTCCGAATCTTCGTATTTCGCATTCAATCAGCCCCAAGTCCCTTTCTTTTGCTCCAAGACTCAATCCATCCAATATTCATTCCTGAAATAAAATAAAATGCAATTTGTAGTAAACTATCCTAAAAAGGAAATAATACTAATATAAAATAAAATAAAATCTAATTAAAATTAAACTAAAAAGCATATAAAAGTAAGCAATAAATGACTAATTAGAAGGTTGGGACATGCTAACTGGAGATTAATCTCTAAGCTTAGTAAGTTACAACTGGTGAAAGGCTTACCTGACATTGATTATCATTCAGATGCACTTAGAATTACTTCATACCAGAAAGGAAAGATTGTGAAATCATCTTTTAAAACAAAATACATTGTCTCAACCTCCAGACCCTTAGAATTACTTCATATTGATTTATTTGGACCAGTTAACACTGCATCCTTATATGGAAGTAAATATGGATTTGTCATTGTTGATGATTATAGCAGATGGACATGGGTAAAATTTCTGAGAAGTAAGGATAATGCATATGATGTATTCAGTAACTTCTGTACTCAAATACAGTCTGAAAAAGAAATGAAAATTTTAAAAGTCAGAAGTGATCATGGTGGAGAATTTGAAAATGAGCCATTTGAATCTTTTTGTGAAAAACATGGAATTGTCCATGAATTCTCTTCTCCTAGAACTCCACAACAAAATGGGGTTGTAGAGAGAAAGAATATAACTTTACAAGAAATGGCTAGAACCATGATTCATGAAAACAATTTGGCTAAACATTTTTGGGCAGAAGCAGTAAATACAACATGTTATGTCCAAAATAGAATCTATATTAGACCTATCTTGGAGAAAACAGTATATGAACTCTTTAAGGGAAGAAGACCCAATATCTTTTACTTTCATCAATTTGGATGTACCTTTTACATTCTAAATAACAAGCTCTACCTAAAGAAATTTGATGCCAAGGCCCAAAAGGGAATCTTTTTAGGTTACTCTGAAAGGTCAATGACATACAGAGTGTATAATTCATAGACACTCTGCGTTGAAGAATCAATGCAAGATGAAATTTTTGTAGATATACAGGTTACTGAAGATACTCCAGAACCTGATCAGATAGCTGAATCTGAAGATAGTCCTGAATCTGAACCCACTCCAGAAGCTAAACCAACTTCAGAAGCACAAGATGAAAATGCTTATGATGAAACTCAAGATGACTCCCAACAAGAAATTCAATCCAAGAATACATTCAAGTACCCTTCATTTAAAAACTATCAATCTCACATTTTTATTTTACTTTAACTAATTTCAATTAATTAATTAAGTCATCGTTTTTTTTATTTGGTAATCTAAAATATAATTAAATTAATTAAATTATTCAAACAATTATTTATGTGAACTACTCTCCGTCTTTCAAAATAAGATGTTTGTTACTATCCTTTAAAAAAAACTATTTGTGTGTTACTGAGAAGAAAAATAAACCATACTTATCGTAAAAAAAAACCAAATTTATGGATGAAAATAGGAATGAGCTTTCTCCCGTATATCTTCGCACATCAGGGAAGAAAGGTAAAGGTGGTGGGTCCAACCATTATACTTTCTCTCTTCCTTGTTTCTTGGCATATCAAACAGGAGAAGTTTGACCTCTCTCTCCAATTTCTCTCGCAGCAGTTTCTCTCTCCATTATTTCTCTACAACCAAACACAATGTTAGAGTTAGAGGCCATGATCTTCTATGTAAAATTGTCACCGCAAATACCGGCTTCAATAACAAACCCAGGGATACAACGACACTGTATGACGTTGCCGCATTCGGATTAAATGGTGAACAAACCGTACCCGCGGATGGACATTTCCCTGCTTCCACGTTCTTCGTCTGGACGATTACTGCAAATGGCAAAGGAAGTTAAAGTTGAAACCAATACACATCTATGCATATAACGTATATATTTAGGAGAGTTTGGTATTAAATTGAGAATGTAGTATACTAATTTTTCATTAATTAAGAATATTTTACGAGTTCCTAACATATAAATATATCGGTGAGAAAGATGAGCGCAATGTTAAAAAAAAATATACATACAGAATATGGTGAGCATGAAGACAGCCAAAGTAGCGAGATTAACATAAGTCATTGTTTGATCAAAAGAAAGAATAAGCTAAAATTATTTGTTATGACCTTAGCTTAGTGTTGCATTAGTTCATTGTATATGCAAGAATTTATAGGGAGGTGCATATACTAGCAGACACTATAGCTCCCTACGTTAATTATTAGGAAAAGTGAAATGGCTATATTTAATAATTTATAGAGAGGTCCATATACTAACTGACACTATAGCTACCTCATGAAATTAAAATTGTTTCATTCCCTTTCATCAAAAAATAAATAAATATTCACTCCGGTACAATAGTTGACAATGTTTATATAATCTCTTTTCGGCGTGTTTTCGTCTTATAACTGAAAAGGCAAGGCTCGTGTCAAAAAACTAAAAACACAAGGCTTGTGAATAATCACATTATTTTTACCTTTTAACTAAAAAACAACCTTGTCAAAAACAAAAAAAATATATAAAAACAACATTCAATCGAATACATTTTTTTTTAAAGAAGCCAAAATGAAATATAACTAATCAAAAAGGTTCTACTAGCACAAAGTGTGCCAAGAAAAACCATTGAAAACAAATACAAAGTTATTATCCTGCTGCCATAAAGCTCAACAAGAAAACAAAATAAACTACTCCTTAATACCCATACATAATAAAGGGTTCCGCCACCAGTCATTGTAACTAAAAGCAGGAGAGGGCAACTTAACTGTTAACCAAGAAGAAGACATAAACTTAACAAAATCTAATAACTAAATCAAATCCTGAGCTTTGTTTTTAAAAATCTTGTTGTTTCGCTCCTTCCAGATGGCCCAAACATTAGAGTGCAAATCACTTGAAGATAAATGTCTGTATACTGCGAAAACCCGCCAAATTGCCAAATTGGTGGAAATGATCAGTAACCAAGTGAGGTAAAATGAAAGAGATACCAACCCACTTATAAACGAGATGCCACAGGCCACCAAAGATGTCACATCGCAAAATGAGGTGAACCGCCGTCTCCGACTACCACAACCTCCAACACAACCGTTGTCCACCTAATGAAGAACCCTTCTGCGAAGCAAATTATCTTTTCTTGGCAATCTGTTTTGAAAGAGTCACCAAACAAACAGTGAAACCTTTAACGGAACGTGCTTCAGCCACAACATGTGAAAAGTACTTTGGTCCACAGAAGAATCCGAGGACGTAAGATACTGGTAGATCCCTTTGACAGAGTAACCTTTGATAGGGTCGAGAACCCATCTCCACCTGTCAATAATAGTGTCCTGCAAAACAATGTCAGACAGCAAAGCCACACACTCCGCAACAGACTCCTCCTCCCAAGCCAAAAAGCGCCTCCTCCACACCAAGGCACCACCATCAACCGACCACCCTCTCTCCTCCATCTCCCTCACTGACATCCCCTTATCTAGAGTCAGATCAAAAAGGCGGGGAAATTGCACTTTTAAAGGTGCACCTCAAATCCAATTATCTAACCAGAAATATGTACTCCTCCCTCCACCTATTACCCTTCGGACATTGTCATCAAACCAATTCTCCACCCCCAAACCTACATCGCAACGAATACCTGACAACATCCTCCACCAAACTGAGCTATCACACCCACCCTCCTTCAACCGCCCCCTTCCTCCCCGTACCTCGCCTGGTGGCCTCTCCTCTGATTCAATCGATTTTTACGGTCGCCATCCCTCACTCTCTTCGCCGACGTCTCCTTCAATATCTACTCACTGTAAACTCCATTCTCCCCCTTAATCACTGTAACGCCCTAGTCGCTATTTATTTATTTATGATTTATTTAGAGTCTTTTATATGATTTTAAATAATATTTGTTGATTATGTGGTGTGTTATATTTTATTATATAGTTTATTTTGATAATAATTAGAATAATGTGAGAATTATATTAATTGGAGTCTTGGGGGCTTTATTTTAATTAATAGAAATTAAGTGGGAGTTAAAGAAATTAAAGGGAGTTAAGTTTTGGGAGTTAAGAATAAGGGAGAGCTAGAAAAAACTGTTTCACGTACAATCAGTTTTGGGGAGAAAAACCAAGAACAAGGGAGAAGAGTCAAGAGAGAAAGATTCTGAGAGAGAAAGATTCTGAGATTGTAGAGCTGTTCATCTGAATTGAGAAATGATATTTGTACAACCAAATTTTGACAACTTTGGAGACAACCCTCTCTCTCATACTCACATGTGTTTTTATTCTCTCTATTCTTCTTTCTCTCTCTATTCTTTTTATCCAATAAGAAGAGAGGAAAAGTGAATGTCTTAAAAGTTGTTTAAAATGAGTTGTACAAATATCACTCCTCATCTGAATTAAGGTAAGGGTGAGGTTTACTTTCAATAGTATAGATTGAATTCTGATTCTGATTCGAACAAAGAGGGTTTTGGTGAATTGGGGAAAATGGGTTTTGATTTTGATTTCTTGAATTGAAAATGTATAGGAACCATGTTAATTGAACTTAGATTGTGTTCAGGCCGATTTTAGGATTTCATAATAATGTTGTAAACAGTTTTGGGGATCGAATTGGGAAAATTTGGGATTTTTGGTGAAAAAATGCAGAATTCACGAGTCAGAACTGTCACAAGTCGCCCTGGCGAAGCCATTTTCTCTTGGCGAAATTTTGCTATTCCCTCGCCATTGGTTCGCCCTGGCGAAAGTGTCTAGAAAGTTTCCCGAGAACACTGCCTTAGTTCGCCATCGCCTCGCCATTGGTTCGCCCTGGCGAAAAGCCTTTTTGTTGAATTTCGCCTGGCGAGAATAGTAGTTCGCCTGGCGAAAGTGCCCAGAACTGAACCATATTTTGAGTTTTTGTATACCCAGTTGTACGCATTGTTTGGTTACTTCTTTTGGCTGTACTAATTATTATATACGATTATATTATATATCCAGAGCATGACTAATAGTTGATTGCTGATTTATGTATAATTACACTTAAATAAATTATACAAATTGTTGGATTTCATTGTCGAAGGTTGTTGCGTCATAGATGACCATGGTGATGATAAGTCATATTCATATATGCATTATTCCGTAGCGGTTGTTGTTGTCGTTGAGTTGTATGTAGATATACACGATTGTTGAGTCCATTGCATAAGCATATAAAGCGGGAGGGCTCTTGCCCTGGAACGCCTTGTCGTTCAAAGCGGGAGGACTCATGTCCTGGAACACTTTAATTGTTCAAAGCGGTGAGGGCTTATGCCCTGATGAATGCTGATGACAGTCCGTCATTCGTTATTTTTAGAGTCTTTTTATATGTATTTTGATCACAAATTGGAGTTCACAAGAAAACTTATGCAGCAAAAGAGTAGAAAACTGAAGAAAATACAAAGAAGAGAATCGTGTCACGATTTGATAAAAACGTGACACGATTGTAGAAGACCAAAATCAAGCTTCGACATTGAAGAAATCGTGTCACGTTGGCATAATCGTGGCACGGTCTGAGGAAACCCTAATTCAGTGATTTTCGATTCAAGGAGAATCGTGCCACGATTTACTTAAATCGTGACACGATTTTAGGCGAAATTCTGTGCCTATTTAAGCTGAAGTCTATTCCAAAGACAAGGGTTACGATTTGGAGAGAGCAAAGTGCGATTTTGAGACCTAAAGATGGCTAGGAGGGCGATTTCTTCAACCTTCTATCAGTTCATGTATGTTTTGATTCCACTATTGATTATGATATTTGTAAATTCAATTATGAGTAGCTAAATCTCTTAGAGATTAGGTCTGAGATGATTCTTTGTAACCCTAATTGAACCATGTTGCTGTGAAACTCTATTTATTGTGAATGACAATCTAGTTTTTATTCAATTCAATTGTTCTTAATGCTTTTTATATCCTGATCAAATATAAACATGATTTAGTGAGAATGAATTACTACTGACCATAGCTTTCTACTTAGACAGAATTGAATTGTTCTAATAAACAGGGTTAGTCTAGGAATGGATAATCGTTTGTTAGTGATATTAGGTTAACGTTCTTAAAACCTTCAAAGATTATTAGACCACCTAAGGAATTAGGGGCTGTAGTTTGAGAAGAGGGTCCTAACTCAAGGGATTGATTAGGACTATTTTGTTAACTATCGTGGAACTAGAAAATCATTCATAAGAAAAGGTGCAGTATACCAATTAGGGGAACATAAATGATTCGAAAGACCTGATCTCATCTCTCTCTTATTCTTTCCAACTCTATCTTTATATTCTGTTTATTTAATTTTATGCAATCAAAACCACTACCTCGGGCACTAAAAGAAATTTACACATCTTAGATATTAACGTTATTGCTAAATTGAGATTAACACAGTACTCGTGGGGACGATATTTTTACTACTTCGATAGTATTTAGTACACTTGCTAAAAAAATCTATCAAATGCTTTAACCATTCAATATCCGATGAGGGCTTCTGCCCTGTAAGTTGGTACCACATGCATGTGCATTGTTGCATTGTCGAGGAGTCTTAGCGGTATGTCGAGTAGTTGCATGAGTCATTGTTGTTGGTTGTAAATACCATTGTTGTTGATGTGTTGATTATGAAATATTCATTTATATTGAATAATTATTAGCTTTTTTGACATAGGAAATTTCCTATTGACACAAGTAATTTAAATAATTGCTCCCAGCGGCCGTTAACAACCGTTAGCCTAAGCGCCGGCAGTTAACACCCGCTGGAACCCAGCGGCAGTTAACTACCGCTCACACCAGTTAACAGAACCAGTGCAGTCTGCACTGGTTTAGCCCAAGAAATTTGTCCTGTTTTACCTATAATTTCAAACCACAATTCCGGAGGAAATCAAAACGAAACAAAAAATCCAACAATAACAAACATCAATATTTCATAGGTTATCAATTATTCGGTAACATTACACAAAATCGATAATGCGTTAACGTTTCACAATTGTTTGAAATTCTTCAAATTTTCCACATTATGCAACACATTACATGTAATGTACATTAATTACTAATAAATGCGAAACTTAAATTATATATATATATATATATATATATATATATATATATAAATAGTTAAAGGTTAGTTACATATCACCCAAAAAATTGGTCATTACATTATATATCCCCAAAAATACGTCGGCGCGTATCGACCAAAAAACAGAATAACACCGATCAAAAAGTGTCATATTTCATCTAACAAAAGCAAATCATCTAAATGTTCCAGAACATCTTAAAATTCTTCGTTTCCTTTAACCGGAGTGTCATCAAACATAATTGGATTGTCTTCATTTGTTGGTTTTTTTGGTGGAACTGGTCTCTCTTTGTCCTCAATCTCCATGAGTGCTCGGAAACGATCGTGTTGATCCAAGAATTCATAATCCCATGTTTTTGCCTCATCGCTCCTATGATTTCTCCACTCCATGGATGATGGAGGTAGTGGACAACCATCTTTCAACGAAAGAATGACAAAATAATTTGGGATTAAACCAAGCAAATCATGTTGCTTTTCAGATTAACCGGAGGCGCACCTCTAAGTGGAAAAAAAAAATTTGGAGACTCCAATATCAAGGGTAGTCATCTCCACCACCGGCCTATTGTAACAAGATGCAACGATGTGTCCCATATCCGGCAATGTCAACCATTTGTCGAGAGGTGCAAAGCTACTAGGATTTTTGGGGGGATGCAATCGATCCAAAATGTACTTGTAACGGTCCGCGCTCGCATATGCCTCGATGTATTTGTTTCTATGCTCTTTAAACTCTTTAATAAGTGCTCTCCGCACCATAACATGACTTTCTTCCGTCAAACCCACGCGTTCGGCAATAGCCCTAAACCCACAATGCCCGTCACCAATAACATGCACAATTCCCTCAATGTATGGTCTCATGAATTTTGGCATGTAATACATAGGATTCGATGGATCATAATTTCTTGAAACCAAACTAGGCTTAGGAACCGGAACCGGAGAAATGCCAATGCGAGCACCTTTTCTTTTAGGTTGCGAAGATTTTTTTCGTGGTGAAGATTGACTTTCCGGATGTTGAGAATCAATAGTCTCCCACTTAGATGGGATCCTACGTGTAGTTTTGATTTTCTTGGGAGCTCCTTTGGTTGGTGTAACGCCCTATTTTATTATGTTATATGTTGGTATTTATTAGTATAATATATATGTTATTTGGTGTAGAAATATATATGTTATCTGGTGTAGAAATATATATGTTATTTGGTGTAGAAATATATATATGTTATCTGGTGTAGAAATATATATATTATGTGGTGTAGAAATATATTTGTTATTTGGTGTAGATATATATATATGTTATCTGGTGCAGAAATATATTTGTTATTTGGTGTAGAAATATATATGTTATGTGGTGTAGAAATATATTTGTTATTTGGTGTAGAAATATATATGTTATCTGGTGTAGAAATATATTTGTTATTTGATGTAGAAATATATATGTTATCTGTGTAGAAATATATTTGTTATAGAGATATATTTGTTATAGAAATATTTTATATATATATATATATATATATATATATATATATATATATATATATTAAATTAGAATATTGGGATGTGAGGGGCAGACTTGGAAAAAAGGAGAATATGTTAGGTTTATAAAAAGAGAGGTTAGGACTAGAGAAGCATAATACGTGAAAACAGTTTTTGGGAGAAAAGGGAGAAACCAAGAGAAGGGAAGAGTTAGAGAAGAGAAAGCGGTAGAACCTTGCGATCATCTAACCTAAGGTAAGGGTGAGACTAACCTTTTTTAATCATAAGTATATAATCCTGAAAAGGGGTTTAACCTTGTAGTTGTTAATAAGTTTTGATGTTGTAGAATTAGGGTTAAAACTAAAATTGATCATAGAAAGAGTAGATAATCCGATGAATTAGGTTGATAATTGGTGATTTTCTAAAATATTGGTTTAGGTCAAGTTTTATATGGTTTTGAGTGCCTTATCATGTATAGAAATGGTTAGACAAGTTTTGGAATCAAATTTGGACATTGGGAAGTCAAAATTGGAATTTTGGGATGAAAAATGGGTTTTTCCCGAGAGCTGCACAGTGACAGCATCTCCTGTTTCATGTTCTTGCGTCTTTTTCACACGTTTCTGTTTTGAATTGGCCTTTGGTGTAAACATGAAAGTTCAAGGAGGTCTTAGCGAAATTTTATGAAAATTCCGCATAACTATTTATAGGTCAACCCAAAATTTATGGATTGTCTCCAAACTTCAAAGCTTTTGTACTATGAGTTCAATTAAGGTGTTTAAGAGTATTTAACCTATGTTATGATGTTATATGATGTTGTTCATGATTGATGAATTATTATATGAATGTATATGTTGTTGAATATGATGTTATATGATGTTGTTCATGATTGATGAATTATTATATGAATGTATATGTTGATGAATATGATGTTACATGATGTTCTTTATGATCGATGAATTCTTATATGAATGTATATATTGATGAATATGATGTTACATGATGTTGTTCATAATTGATGAATTATGATATAATAATGTGAAGTCGTTGTTGTTGTCGTTGCCGCTGTTGTCGTCAATGTCGTTAAAGTTTTAAGTTGTCGTCAATGTCGTTAAGTTGCAAGTTGTTGTCAAAGTCGTTAAGTTGTAAGTTGTTGGAGTTGTCTAAGTTGTTAAAGTTGTTGGTTGCTGAGTCCATGCATAATCATTAAAGTTGAGGGCTTGATGCTCTGGAATGTATAATCATTTATATTAAAGTTGAGGGCTTGATGCCCTGTGAGCCCTTTTGTGCTCTATAAGTTGGGGGCTTGATGCCCTGATTGGTACCACATGCATATTGCATTTGTCAATTTGATGTTGTTGTCGTTGATGTTGAGTTATCGGTGTTATCGTCGTGTTGTCAAGTTGTCGAAATAATTGATGAATTGTAGTTGGAAATATGTGAACTATTGTTGATGATGATTTGCTGTGGTTTTATGTGATAAATTCACTTATCTAAATTATTGTTTATTAGTATTGCTAATGATGAATAGATGTTGTTATCTGTTGTTAAATTATTTTAAAGAATTATATGCTTATTATTATTGAATGTGAAATCTCACCCCTTCTGTTTGAATGTTGCCTCTACGTGGGTAACGTGCAGATAATCAGAATTAGTTGTTGATGTGAGTTGACTCTCTCACGCGTCGTCTTAAGGTCGCTCCGATACGTAACGGGATGAGAATCTTTGCATTGTTTTCCATTTGTTACGTATATTTATGAATTATGTTGATGAACCACATAGAATGGAATTTTAATAATTTGTTTATGTTCAGGCCGTAGTGCCATTTGTTGAATAATGAAATGTTTTTCCGCTGCGATGTAATTTGAATTATTGATGAAAGATGTTTAAATAAATAGTAATTTTACTCTATTTATCTTTTAAAGAAGTGTGACATCCTGTTTAAGTCGAATACTCTGATTATTATGTAAAAAATTTCAAGTTGGGAAAACGGGGTGTTACAGTTGGCACCTTTTTTTGGAGGTGGTGACAACATTGTGGTCTCCGAAAACGCTAACAACCGCATACCCTCTTTGATTTCTAGTTTCATTTGGAACGGAACTCTTTCGAGACGTTCTTGGATACCACGCCACTCCTCCGCAACCGAAAACAAATCTTCATTACTATCTTCTTCACCCATATACAACTTATGCCAATGCGGGTGTATCTCATCCAATTGAGTGGGCTTGTTGTGACGGATTTTCATAGCAATGAAGCATGCACAAGGTAGGTCATACGTCGTCCTTTGAACACAACCACAAGTTTTCTTCTCGATGCGCAAGGTTTTCCTAGCAAGCGCTTCTTCCACAAAAATAAAGTTCATGGCTTGTCTAGACATGTGACCCCCCCAACCCGGAGTGAATAGGATAGGTAGGGGTTTTCTGGTTTTGGGGGGAAAAAAGCAACGGCAGTTAACAACCGCTGAGTCCCAGCGGCAATTAACTGTCGGCGCATCTTCCAACGGTTGTTAACTACCGCTGGAGGCTTTTTAGTAAATTACTTGTGTCAATAGGAAGTTTCCTATGTCAAAAAAGCAATTTTCGGCCCATTATACCACCAGCTACTCACTACAAACCTAAAACCCTAATAGCTGTAATACTTCTTACTTACCGTAGCCGCAGGTGCTCAGTTCATTTCTTTTCTTTTGACTAAAATGTTTCAATGTTTTATCCTTTCATGCTTCTTCTTCTTTGAGTGTTTATCTTCACTTTTCATAGTCGAATGTTATGAAGCTCTCTCCCTCTCTCTCTCTCTCTCTATGCGATGTAGCAGCTGTAGTGCTCTCTCTCTCTCTCTCTCTCTCTTAGAAAATCGGTGCGGTTCATATACCTACCGAGTGATCGGTTTGACCGGAAATCGTCCGGTTCACACCGGTTTCCGACGGGCCAATTACATGCCCGATCCAACTACTCGCTCGTACTGGACATTCCACCGAATCCTGGTTGGACCGGTTCGGTCCGGTTTTTAAAACTATGGTTTTGAGAGAGAATTGAAATTTCAAATTTTGGCACTTTTTTATTTAATTTTTTAGTATTAAATTTTGCCACCTAAGGTGGTATGGCCACATAAGGTGGTATGTGTATCAGAACTCCATTGGATTTCTACTTTGATCAATAAAGAAAAGCTATAAGCTTCTTTCTGCCAAAATAAAATAAAATCGGGTACATAAAACTCCAATTTAAATTTTAGTTGCAATCGAAGTAAATTTAAACAGCAAGTATATTATGTCCTTTTTCCCGAAATTCAATAAAAAATTAGTTTTGAAACTCCAACATTTCATATAACTATTTATCATCAATGAAAGTACTAAAACATCTTTTCATTGACAAAATCACGTAGAATTTAGCAAATTCTAAAATCAACAAATAACAAGTTCGAAAGCAAAGTATTAGTCATCACAAAAGTACTAACTATCATGTGTTGATGATGAACTAGTATAAATCTATTATGTTGATGTTTTCTTTCCCTTGTCTCATACGGCGGCGTTGCTAATTTACATCCACCGAAAAACATTAAGGTGCAAATTAGCAGACTACACCCACCTATATTTTACCAAAAAGACCCATTCACCACTATTCAAACCAAGTTTAAGTAAAATGGTAGTTTAGTAAGTTTGATTTACCTAATAAAAAAACAAAAAAACCTCACACCAATACACACTTTCGTAGGTTTCTCTTCGTAAAACCAATTGCTGTACGTTCACTCTCAGTTTGCACCGTTTCACCAGCTTTGTTGTTCATAATCTTATTGGTATTTATTTATTTTCATCAACTCTTTGTTTGCTGATTCCATAATTTTAGAAGCATAATCCTAATCTACTTGATCCTAATCGATTAACGTCACTTAACTAAAACTGATATATATATTGTTTTGAAAAGGGTTTTTTAGAATTTATATTATATTCCAAAAGATTTTGTAAACTACTATCTCTGTTTTAAAATATAAGCAAAAATTGATCAACAAAGTTAATTTATTTAGTTAAAA
Source organism: Medicago truncatula (assembly GCF_003473485.1). Classification (NCBI taxonomy): domain Eukaryota; kingdom Viridiplantae; phylum Streptophyta; class Magnoliopsida; order Fabales; family Fabaceae; genus Medicago; species Medicago truncatula. The sequence goes on along the minus strand of NC_053044.1, from coordinate 14,251,645 downwards.
ATTTGTATCAAATCCATCATCTTATATTTTCGTATTTTTGCTTATATGTTAAGAAAAAGGGAATATGGGTTGACATTAATTGTTCGTTCTCCTTTTTCTCTTAAAATTTTATATCATGATTTTATGACCGGCCTCTACCATGATTTGTTACAGGATTGTTTTTATGTTTCGTTTCATATAAAAATAAAATTTACACATTGTAAGAATTAAAAGAACGAGTAATGTACGACTCAAAATCATCACACCCATGTACATGCATCATTTGTTAAAATCCAGACAGAAATACAATTCATCAATTAGAAACAAAGGTTGCTTTATTTAAAGTAGATGCATGATAACCATGTTTTTTTTTTTTTAAGGAGGATAACATGCATGGTTGGTTTTTAGTTTTTGAGACATCATTTTTAAGTGGCAATTTCCAAAGTCGTCTTCAAGTAGTCTTTTTCAATAGAGTGTCTTGCATATACCTCCATCATAAAGCCACTCAGAGTGACAAATACACTCTTCGATGTCGCCGCATGCATTCGGCGATAATTGATAACAACTCCTACCGGCAGATGGACATTGCCCTGCTTGAACGTTCTTCGTCTGGACGATTACTGCAAAGGGCAAAGGAAGTTAAAAGTTTGGCATTAAATTGAGCATGTAGTATAATAATTTTTCATTGATTAAGAGTATAGATCCTAATTATAATATTTTACGAGTTCCTAACATATATAAATATATCGGTGAGAAAGATGAATACAATTTTAAAAAATTATACATACAGAATATAGTGAGCATGAAGACAGCCAAAGTAGCAAGCTTAACATAAGTCATTGTTTGATCAAAAGAAAGAATAAGCTAATCATTTGTTATGAACTTAGCTCAGTATTGCATTAGTTCATTGTTACATGCAAGAATTTATACAGAGGTGCATATACTAACCGACACTCAACACTACCCAGCTTGCATTCAATGCTAGAATGACCACATATACCACATGCTCCACATGGAGGAGAATTAGAAGTAGGTGTGACAATTGTCACTTATTGAAGACATGGGGAAGAAGAGAGAAAGCATAAAAGTAAATAACAAGAAAGTAAAGAAAAAGAAAAGAACTTTCATTCAAAAGACAATTGTCACTTATTGAATTCCAAAGAAAAGATGAATATTTGTGATGGCTAGCTACTCTATTTATAGGTAACATTCGACTTAAAATCTAAGTAATTACATCACTAGAATGATCCACAAACAAAGGGCTATGTGGTAAAACCAAATAGAGTAGCTTAGAATCTAAGAAAAAGCAGCAAAAGGCTGTCTGGGAGGTGGCACGGCCGTGCCAACCTTAGCACGGGCTGTGCCAAGTTTCTGACTTGAGGGAGATATATTTTTGTCTCCGAATCTTCATATTTTCGCACCGAATCAGCTCGAAAACCTCTTTCTTTTGCTCCAAGACTCAATCCATCAAATATTCATTCCTGAAATATAATAAAATGCAATTGAAGTAAAATAGCTCAAAAAGGAAATAATTTTAAAATAAAATAAACTTAAATCTAATTAAAATGAAACTAAATATTAAACTAAAACATCTAATTATTGACTCATCAGTTATACCAGATGAAACCAACCCAGAACATTCATCACAACACCCCACCTCAACTAATCAAGAACCTGACTCATCCAACCCACAAAAAGCCTCTAAGGTAGCTTCAGAAGAAGTTATTTCAGAAAGCCCCCAACAACAAACAACAAACTTAGAAACAGCCCAAACAAACATTCCTACATCTGCACAAATTGTTCCTGAACAAGTTGCTCCTGAACAACTGGTTTCTGAACAACCTCCATCACCCTCCATTCCTGAAACCATCCCTGAACCTGAACCTGAACCTATGATCACATCAGATGCCTCTGATGTTGAGGAAGAGCATATTAACTCTTCTTTTGATGTAATCATGGAATCTGGTTCTGATCAACCAACAACCCTAAACAGTCAAACAACAACCTCCACAAACAGCCAACCCTCATCATCTTTAGCCATCCAACCTTTAGCTCCTACCAAACCAAATATATCTTCTCCACCCACCATATTTCTTGATTCTACTATACTATCGGATGTGTGTGAGAACATCTTCCAGGAGCTGAACAAGCTAATTCAGTCAAGGAATAATCTTATTCACAAGGATAACTATCAGAAGAACTGGAATAGGCTTAAGGAAAGAGTTGACTTCATCTTGAGTGAGCTACAAATATCTTGTTTGGATGCTCAAGACATAGCTCAACAAAAGCTTCAGGATTGGTTAAGAGGAGTAGACAATAATCTGCAAGAGGTTAAGATTCTCAGAACTTGGGTGCAGAATTCACTAAGCTTAAGAGAAAGGAATGCCACATACTTCATTCCTACAGGTGTGCATCCTAAGGAGTTGGATTTAAGGTGTGCATCCTAAGGAGTTGGATTTAACCTTCCTGTAGAAGATAAATGTCAAGTCTGCATCTTCTGAACTAGCTATGTTGCAAAGGAATGCAGAACTTAAGGTTGAGAATAAGAAGCTAAGGAAGGAAGTTCTAGAACAGAAGCTACTGCTGCTGGAATATGTAACACCTCGTTTTCCCAACATAAAAATTTCATTTAAATAATCAGAGTAATCATTGTAACACCCCATTTTGCCAATATAAAAATTTCTAAACATTTATTAGAGTAAACAGCATAAACGGGATATCACATTATAACATTATCCGAAATCAGTTAAATAACAATTTAACTTTCAACAATTTACTTAAACAATGCAGCGGAAATTATTTCATAATCCATAAAACGTTTTGGCACGTAGGCCCCATCAAAGTATTTCAAAAGTTAATCAACATTATAAAAATAACATAAATGTTCACGTAAGAGAATGAAGCATGCATAACAAACACCCCATCCCGTTACGTATCAGAGCGACCTAGACGACTCAGTGAGGCAAGGCCACTCACGACAGCAAACTGCACACTTAAGCACGATCACCTGCAAGTTACTCATACGAAGAGCAACATTTTCAAACAGAAGGGGTGAGATTTCATAACACAATAATATTAATCAATATAATTCGAAATCATAATTAACATCATAATCAATCTTATTCAACATTGCATCTTTGATAAACAATTATCACGTAATCACAACTTCAATCATCATCAACAACATAAACATCTTTAAAACTCGACAATGCGACAATGCAACTTAGACACTTATATGCATGTGGTATCAATCGTCATCATAGTATTAATATACTTTAATCGTGCGGAGGACAAAGCTCCTATCGTGTGGAGGACAAAGCTCCGATCATGGTGAGGACAAAGCTCAATGAATGCTAATGCATGGACTCTAACAACAAAACATCTTAATCAACTTATCACTTATACATCCAATAATTTGGAGTTCATCATCAACTTAGTTCAGACTCATGCAACTTAGTTAAATAACATTTGCAGCATAATCAAATCACATCAGGCTTAATAACAACTCATTCTCAACAATTCCTTGATCATTCAATAATAATTCGAGTAAATACAATCAAACCATAATTCACTTTATAATCACTTAATATATCATAAAAGCTTCACAGTTCTCAGTCAATATCTTTAATAGGTCTCAATGGCACCTAAAGTTCCTTTCCTAACCAATCCAAACAACTCAGGTCTCACAATCCTCAAAAGCACTCAGTTCTGAAAATGGTCGCGAGGCGAGAGCATCAGCTCGCCATGGCGAGTACAAGCCAGATTTCCAACTAAGGTTGTTCCAGGCTCAATCTCGTTCTAAATCATTATCTAATCAATAGTAGGCACCTAAAGGTACTCAAAGGCATCTAAGGTTCAACTCAAAAGTCAAAAACTCAGAAAATGACATGCTCTCTGGTCAAGCTCGCTATGGCGAGTAGGGTTGCTCGCCGTGGTGAGCTACAATAAGTAACTCGCGAGGCGAAGGGTTATGGCTCGCGTGGCGAGCGATGAACATTCATCACTTGCAAGGTGAGGATCATAGCTCGCTATGGCGAGCGATGGACTTTGGCTCGGACAAAATGCAGTTTCTACATAAATTTCATGATCTCACATGGTTCTAAGCCTAATCTCAATTCCAGAATTCATCCTAAACATATTCTAAGGTTATAGGACGGTTTCTACATCAATCTAATCAAGTTTTACCGTTTGATCATCAATTTTAGGGATTTAACCTAATTTCAAAACTTTTCTAAATCAATCCTAACTTTGTCAATTAATCATCAGAATTATAACAATTAACATTGCTGAATTATTAGTCTCACCCTTACCTTGTATTGAAGAAATCGCAGCCCTCTCTTGGTCTCTCTTGCTCTTGGCTTTTTCTCCCTTTTTCTCCAAAAACAGTCGTACGTACTAACTTTTCTAAAACTAGGTCGATCTCTTTTATACCTCTTCCTAATATCTTATCTTATCTCACTTTCTCACCCAAAACTCTCTAAAATCTCAAAACAGCCCTCAACTACATATTTTTCATATTTTCTTATCAAATCTTATTTTATTTAACAATAAAATAAGTCTCATAATCTTATCAAATCATCAAAACACATCAAATCATCCAAATCATCTAAATCATCTTAAATCAACAAAACTCACACATATATTATAAAAATATAATATGATTGCCTAAACACGATTAAATAAATAATTAAACGAAAGTGGGCGTTACAATCATCACAAACCGAATGTTACACTTCTTTTCTTAAAATCATAAATGGAGTAATTAACTAATTATCCTTCAAATTTCAACAACATAACATTTAGTACTTCGTAGCGGAATTTATTTCAACATCTAAAATAGTCTTTGGCACGAAGGCCTCATCAAAACATCTCATAAAGTCAAATCAACAACTTAACATTTAAATTCATAAGCAATACGTAAGGAATAGAAAAGCATGCAACAAAGTCCCATCCCGTTATGAATCAGAGCAGCTAAAGACACACGTGAGAAGGAAACCACTCACGACAACAACTACACCAACCTATTTTCGGTCACTTGGAAGTTACTCATACGAAGAGCAACATTTCCAAGCAGAAGGGGTGAGATTTCACAATCAATAATATTAAGCATATAATTCATCATTTATATTTAACAACATAAACAACATCAACATATTATCAATAATAATTCTTTATTAAACATATACCAACTTAACAACTCATGGACACAACTCTTCAACTTAACAACTTGACTCAACAATGCGACTTCGACTTGACTATCCAACTTAATCCTCTTAATCATGCATGTGGTACCAATCCAGGGCATCAAGCCCTCAACGTATTTAAGTATTAATATACTTCCAGGGCATCAAGCCCTCAACTTAATTGAGCAAAGGCTCCAGGGCATCAAGCCCCCAACGTGTTGAGCAAAGGCTCCAGGGCATCAAGCCCCCAACATGAATGACTATGCATGGACTCAACAACTTAACATCTTAGAAACATCGACCTCTTATATAACTCCAATAATTTGGAACAACATCTTTCATCATAGACCGACTCATGCAGCTTAGTTAATAAACAACAGCAACATAGACAGTGCATAAACATCTAAGGATATAACAATATCAAATAATAATCAACAACACTTAAACATCTTATTTAATCCACATAATGCATATACAAATATATCACATTTCTATCAACATTAAATCATGTAATAACAAATTCACAGAACATCAGTAACATTATAATCAACCTCCACTCCTACCCCAAGGATCAACTCACAACATCTCTTGCGACAAAGATCGCAAAACCCTAACAAGGTATTCTGTCTTACAGGAGCTCACGAGGCGAGGGTCATGGCTCGCTATGGCAAGTTCAGAAAAATGGTTGTTTGCCTTGGCGAGTAAGCTACTCGCCTTGGCAAACTCAAAATGGGTGCTCTCGGGAACTTGACATTTTTCACTCCAAAATCCCATTTTTAACTTCCCAGAGTTCAATTTCAATCTAAAAACTTGCCTAATCATTCTTATACATGTTCAGGCACTCAAAATCATCTAAAGTTTGACTAAAGGAGTTAATTCTCAAAATCAGGTTTCCTCACTGGTCAACTCGCTATGGCGAGTGATCTGCTCGTTATGGCGAGCTGCAACATGCAACACGCGAGGCGAATGGAAATGCTCGTGAGGTGAGCGATGAAGTTCATCCCTCGCGAGGGCGAGCGATGAATTCAGGCTCGGGCAGAATGCAGTTTTCTACGAAAATTCACCTAATCACATGGTTCAAAGCTTAAAACTGATTCTAAACATCACCCTATGGATTATCTAAGGTCTGTATACACTTTCTACATCCATTCAGCAATTATACATCATCTATCCATCAATTCTCACTCTTAACCCTAATTTTCCAATTCTCAAAACTAAACCTACAACTTGTTAAATTTAATCATCAGAATTACAGACTTAAGAGAATTGAATGTTAGTCTCACCCTTACCTTAACAAATCAAAATCGCAGCTTTCTCTAGGTTTCTCCCTTCTCTTAACTTTTCTCCCTTTTCTCCAAAACTGAACGTACATGAAAACTATTTTGACTTAGGTTTTCTCTTATATATCTCTTCCCATCTATTTTATCTTATTTCCTCTTTTTCCCACAAAACTCTCTAAAATCTCAAAACAACCCCTCATCTCAATATTTATTTTATTTTCAAATCTGATTCTATTAAATAATAAAATAAGCCACAACACATCACATAATCACTTAAAGTCACATCAATCATATAAATCATCTTAATAAACTCTAAACTCAACAAAATAATTAAATAATTCAAAGAGGGCGTTACAAGTCTCCCCAACTTATAATATTTTCGTCCTCGAAAATTTACCTCATGCAAACAATTCTGGATAAGACTCCAGCATCTTACTCTCCAACTCCCACGTTAAGCTTTCACCAGTCGCTCCGTCCCAAACGACTTTCACAAGAGGTATTTCCTTTCCCCTCAACGTCTTCACTTTTCGATCTTCAATTCTCACTGATAAGGTCTCAACCGTCAGGTTATCTCTAACTTGCACACCATCTCTTTAGATCACATGAGATGGATCCGGAACATACTTCCGAAGTTGCGACACATGAAACACATCGTGCAAATTCGAAAGATGCGGTGGTAAACCCACTCGATACGCCACCGTTCCAATTCTTTCTGATATCTGATACGGACCAATAAACCTCGGAGTCAACTTCTTTGACTTCAATGCACATCCAACACCAGTCACAGGAGTGACCCTCAAAAATATATGATCTCTTTCTTGAAACTCAAGGTCTTTTCTACGCTTATCATGATAACTCTTTTGTCGACTCTGCGACGCTTTCATCTTTTCTTGAATCATCTTAACTTTCTCAGTAGTTTGTTGTACAATTTCTGGTCCTAAAACCACACTCTCACCTGACTCGAACCAACACAATGGAGTTCTGCATCTCCAACCATACAAAGCCTTAAATTGTGCCATTCCATTACTGGAATAATAACTGTTATTGTACGTGAACTCTATCAACGGAAGATGACTATCCCAAGTTCCTCCTTGCTCAAGTACATAAACTCTCAACAAATCCTCTAACGACTGAATCGTTCTCTCCGACTGACCATCTGTCTGCGGATGATATGCCGAACTCAATCTCAACTTAGAACCTAAAGCCTATAAGTAAATCTTGGATCTCTATCTGATACAATGCTCGAAGGAACACCATGCAACTTCACAATATCGCGAATGTAAATTTCCGCCAATTGAGAAACAGGAAAATTGATATTAATTAGAAGGAAATGAGCCGACTTCGTCAATCTATCAACAATCACCCAAATCGCGTCATTCCCTTTAGGAGTATTCGGCAAACTCGTCACAAAATCCATGGATATGCTATCACATTTCCACTCTGGTACATCTAAAGATACCATCATCCCAGCAGGTTTCTGATGCTCAACTTTTGACTTCTGACAAATCAAACAGGAATACACAAACTGTGCAACATCACGTTTCAATCCAGACCACCAAAACAACTTCTTCAGATCATGATACATTTTCGTAGCTCCCTGATGAATACTCAAGCTACTTCTATGACTCTCTTCAAGAATCATTTTCTTCATCTCATCATCGTCAGGAATACAAATTCTTCCTCGAAATCTCAACGCACCATGATCATCGATTTTAAAATCACCATCTTCAGTCTGATTACTAGCAATCAACAAGTCCACAAACTTAACATCAACTTTATGTCTTTCTTTAATACTTTTCAGAAATTCACTATCAATCTTCAGCATTCCCAGCTTCACACTCTGAGGTGACAATTCGCAGACTAAACTCAAATCTCTAAACTGCTCCAACAACTCGAACTCTTTTACCATCATAGCGGACATATGCAACGTCTTCCTGCTCAAAGCATCTGCAACAACATTAGCTTTACTTGGATGATAATTCAAACTAAAATCATAGTCTTTCAACAACTCAAGCCACCTTCCCTGCCTCATATTCAATTCCTTTTGATCAAATAAGTATTTTAAACTCTTATGGTCACTAAACACTTCAAATCTGGAACCATACAAATAGTGTCTCCATATTTTAAGTACGAAAACCACTGCAGCTAATTCAAGATCATAAGTAGGATAATTTCGTTCATGAATCCTCAACTGTCTCGATGCATAAGCTACTACCTTTCCATCTTGCATAAGCACACCACATAAGCCCAACTTGGACGCATCACAATATACCACAAAAGGTTGATCGGACTTTGGCAAAATCAAAACCGGAGTTCTCGTCAACCGCTTCTTCAATTCACTAAAACTGTTCTCACACTGAACATCCCACACAAAGGCTTTACCTTTACAAGTCAGCTGCGTTAACAGAAGTGCCAACTTGGAAAATCCTTCTATAAATCTTCGGTAATAACCAGCCAAATCCAAAAAACTTCTAATCTCTGTAACCAACTTAGGAGTCTCCCATTGTGATACCGCATCAACTTTACAGGGATCTACTGCAATACCATTACCAGAAATAACATGGCCAAGAAAACTTACCTCTTTCAACCAGAATTCACACTTTGATAATTTAGCATATAACTTCTTATCTTTCAGCACTTGCAAAATAATCTTCAAATGTTCAGCATGTTCTTCTTCGGACTTGGAGTAAATCAAAATATCATCGATGAACACAACCACGAAACGATCTAAAAATGCATGAAAAATTTGATTCATGTACTCCATAAACACACCAGGTGCATTTGTAACACCGAAAGGCATCACTTTATATTCATAGTGTCCATAACGTGTTCTAAAAGTTGTCTTCTGCATATCTTCATCTTTCACTTTAATCTGGTGATAACCCGATCTCAAATCAATCTTGCTAAATACATGTGCACCCACTAACTGATCCATCAAATCATCAATTCTCGGAAGTGGATACATATTCTTTATCGTTACTTTGTTCAACTGTCGATAATCAATACACAATCTCATACTACCATCTTTCTCCTTCACTAGCAATACCGGCGCTCCCCAAGGTGAAACACTTAGTCTTACAAACTTTTTATCAAGCAAATCTTCTAACTGTTTCTTCAACTCAGCCAACTTAGAAGCTGACATACGGTAAGGTGTCATAGACACAGGCTTCGTTCCCAGAACAAGATCAATCGAAAATTCAACTTCTCTTTCTAGAGGCACATCGGGAATTTCATCAGGAAAAACTTCTGGGAAATCACACACAACCTGTAACTTATCAATCACTGCTTGATTCTCAATAGACAAGGATGCCATCAAAGAAAACATCAAAATTCCACCACGTTCTAATTGCTTCAGCTGCTTCATAGACAAAAATTTTGCGCCACTTTCCTCTTCAGCAGAAGAGAAATACACCGACTTACTAAAACAATTAATATGAACATGGTTGTACTCTAACCAGTTCATTCCAAGGATCACATCCATACCACTCAAAGGTAAACAAACCAAATCAATTTCAAAATCACGATCAAACATAGACAAAGGACATCTTAAACATACAAGAGAAGTAGTCACCAAACCCTTAGTTGGAGTTTCGACAACCATCTCTCCATTCATATTTGACATAGCAAGACCCAACATAGAAGCACAATCAATAGAAATAAAACAATGTGTAGCACCAGTATCAATAATAGCAACTAAAGGTGTACTATCAAAATAACAAGTACCTCTGATCAAACGATCCTCGTTCTCTGTCTGAGTACCAGTCAAAGCAAAAACTCTACTAGTAGTCTGCGCCTTCTTAGGCTTCTTGGATTGCAAACCAATGTGACCTTCCTCATTGCAATTGAAACACACAGCATCATCATGTTTACACTCAGCAAGTGTATGCCATTTCATACCACAACGAAAGCACCTTTTCACATCCCAGGACAAGCATTACTCTTATGGCCTTTCTCACAACAAGTGTAGCAAACAATCTCAACAGGAGCATCTTTCTTTCTAGGCCTCCTCTCATCATTAACTCTTTGTTTTCCTTTATCAGTAGGAGCACTGTAAGGCTTTGGACGACTCTGCTGACCTTTGACTTTCCGCTCATTTACAATCTTGTAATGAGCCTTAGTATCCTCCTCATAAATTCTGCAACTGCTCACCAGCTCAGAAAAGACACGGATCTTCTAGTAACAAATTGCCCGCTTTATCTCAGCACGCAAACCATTCTCAAATTTGATGCATTTTGAAAACTCAGTCACTGACATACTTCCTTGCTTCAGCTCAAGGAACTCAATCTCTTTCTTCCCGCGAACATCTTCCGAAAAGTATCGGTCTAGGAACTCTCTCCTAAACACAGCCCAAGTAACAACAGCACCATCTTGCCTTAAAGTAGGTAGAAGACTAATCTACCAATCATCAGCTTCCTCAGCTAGCATGTGCGTACCAAAACGCACCTTCTGAACCTCAGTGCACTGCATCACTGATGAGATAAAACCGCAAGTGCACGGTCTTACCGAAGTAGTATGAAAAGAGTATCGTTCCGACAGGGAGTAGTTCAATTTAATTAACCTTTAGAGATGATTAGAAGAGAAGAGAATTGTAAGTTGGAGGTTTTCAAACGGTTGAAAGATTAATATAATAAAAGGAGCCTTGGGATCGTTGGTTTCATCTAAATAACAAGTCCTTCTCAAACCAAAACTATAAGCTTATAATGTTATGTTAGACCTAATTTCTCAAGACAGTTTCTCTTATGTTCCTCTAGCAACCAAGCCTATTTCGCTGACTTGATTGCTATCAGATTTTGGTTCCTCTAACAACCAAGCCTATTTCGCTGACTTGATTGTTATTAGTTCCATTGAAGATCGAAACTATATGTCTCAAAGATTGCAAAGCCTATTTCGCTGACTTTGCAATCCTTGTCTGAATTCACTTGTTCGAATATCAAAGCTCCACTTTCGTTTTATGAATTGATATTTGGAATAATGGATAAACAATTATCAAACCCTCCACTTTCGTTTCCACAGTTTTATAATGGTTGATCCATGTTAAGACGGTGAATTCAGATAAGAAATTAAGGTTACATAAGATTAAGGCTTAGAGCTTGGTTTGATTAGGATTATGTCATTTAGACTTATCCAACAATCCCAAGACAAGGACAAGTCTACTCACTCATGTTCATCGTAGACATGGGGGAGAAGAGAGAAAGCATAAAGGTAAATGACAATAAAATAAAGGAAAAGAAAATAACTTTAACTAGAAAAGCAATTGTCACTTATTGAATTCCAAGTAAAGATGAATATTTGTGATGGATGGCTACTCTATTTATAGCATTTGTTCGACTTAAAATCTAAGCTATTACATTCGGGCTAAAAATATAGTATCTTAAAATCTAAGCAAAAGCAGCAAAAGTGACTCTGGATGGTGGCACGGCCGTGCCAAGGTTAGCACGGGCCGTGCCAAGCTTCTGGCTAGGGGGAGACATATTTTTGTCTCTCAATCTTCATATTTTTGCATCCAATCGGCTCCAAGTCCCTTTCTTTTGCTCCAAGACTCAATCCATCCAATATTCATTCCTGAAATAAAATAAAATGCAATTTAAAGTAAACTATCCTAAAAAGGAAATAATACTAACATAAAATAAAATAAAATCTAAATAAAACTAAACTAAAAAGCATATTAAAATAGTCAATAAATGACTCATCAATCACCCGAAACACTCTCTCAATCTCTTTGAGCCACGTCTGAGCTCCATCAGGGTCATATCTTCCTTTAAAAGTAGGAGGTTGATTCCTCATAAAAGTCTCCAACATCCTCACTTCAGCATTTGCACCAGCATTAGCATTAGGCTGATGTCCTACAGCTTGAGCCAAAACTTCTAGTGCAGCAGCAATCGCAGCGTCGTTTCTTCCAACCATTCTTAGTTCTCTACACAACAAGCAACAACAACATAAGACAATATTACAACTGTTAATCAACAAGACACGACTCATCTACTTGGCCGGACGGACCGACCTGCTCTTATACCAATTATAACACCCTGTTTTCCCAACATAAAAATTTCATTTAAATAATCAGAGTAATCATCACAAACGGAATGTTACACTTCTTTTCTTAAAATCATAAATGGAATAATTAACTAATTATCCTTCAAATTTCAACAACATAATTTTTAGTACTTCGCAGCGAAGGCCTCATCAAAACATCTCATAAAGTCAAATCAACAACTTAACATTTAAATTCATAAGCAATACGTATGGAATAGAAAAGCATGCAACAAAGTCTCATCCCGTTACGTATCAGAGCACCTAAAGACACACGTGAGAAAGAAACCACTCACAACCGCAACTACAACAACCTATTCTCGATCACCTGCAAGTTACTCATAGGAAGAGCAACATTTCCAAGCAGAAGGGATGAGATTTCACAATCAATAATATTAAGAATATAATTCATCAATTATATTTAACAACATAAACAACATCAACATATTATCAATAATAATTCTTTATTAAAAATATACCAACTTAACAACTCATGGACACAACTCTTCAACTTAACAACTTGACTCGACAATGCGACTCCAACTTGACTATGCAACTTAATCCTCATAATCATGCATGTGGTACCAATCCAGGGCATCAAGCCCTCAACTTAATTGAGCAAAGGCTCCAGGGCATCAAACCCCCAACGCGTTGATCAAAGGCTACAGGGGATCAAGCCCGCAACATGAATGAGTATGCATGGACTCAACAACTTAACATCTTAGAAACATCGACCTCTTATATAACTCTAATAATTTGGAACAACATCTTGCAACATAGACCGACTCATGCAGCTTAGTTAATAAACAACAGCAACATAGGCAGTGCATAAACATCTCAGGATATAACAATATCAAATAATAATCAACGACACTTAAACATCTTATTTAATCCACATAATGCATATACAAATATATCACATTTCTATCAACATTAAATCATGTAATAACATATTCACAGAACATCAGTAACATTATAATCAACCTCCATTCTTACCCCAAGGATCAACTCACTACATCTCGTGCTACAAAGATCGCAAAACCCTAACAAGGTATTCTGTCTTACAAGAGCTCGCGAGGCGAGGGTCATTGCTCGCGATGGCGAGTTCAGAAAAATGGTTGTTTGCCTTGGCGAGTAAGCTACTCGCCTTGGCGAACTCAAAATGGGTACTCTCGGAAAGTTGACATTTTTCACTCCAAAATCCCATTTTTAACTTCCCAAAGTTCAATTTCAATCTAAAAACTTGCCTAATCATTCTTATACATGTTCAGGCACTCAAAATCATCTAAAGTTCGACTAAAGGAGTTAATTCTCAAAATCAGGTTTCCTCACTGGTCAACTCGTTATGGCGAGTGATCTGCTTGCTATGGCGAGCTGCAACATGCAACACGCGAGGCGAATGGAAATGCTCGCGAGGCGAGCGATGAAGTTCATCACTCGCAAGGACGAGCGATGAATTCAGGCTCGGGCAGAATGCAGTTTTCTATTAAAATTCACCTAATCACATGGTTCAAAGCTTAAAACTGATTATAAACATCACCCTATGGATTATCTAAGGTCTGTATACACTTTCTACATCAATTCAGCAATTCTACATCATCTATCCATCAATTCTCACTCTTAACCCTAATTTTCCAATTCTCAAAACTAAACCTACAACTTGTTAAATTTAATCATCAGAATTACAGACTTAAGAGAATTGAATGTTAGTCTCACCCTTAAACTCTAAGTAGAAAAGTCAAGTTTTCTTCTCTTAAACTCTAAGTAATAATTTGTCCAAAAAAAGTGTGATTGTAAATCTAATCTGATGTCTCACAACAAGCATCTACAAATTTCTTTACCTATGTACCTTGAATAAGAGTTTTATGTCTAGTACTTCATAAACCAAAAGATGAATTTTGGATTGCATGCTAGAAAAGCATTCAGTTCAAAAATAAATACATCTTCTACGCTATGTAACTACTAAAATGCCTCCAATCTTCAAGCTCCTTTAAATTGGATGAATCCCAAGGTTTTCGGATCAAACTAGTATGCAATCTTTTGATCTTCTCTCAAGAAATCTTCTTTATTGTGACTCTGCTTCGATCCCCATCAATCTTGATTGTTTAAGAAACAACCCCCACAGTTAACTTTGGAGGTGAAGAGTACCACCTTTTTCTTTGATTCTCCACCACGATACTTGATTGAAACCAAAATTACAAATATCTTATACCACCTTATTCATCTAGATCTCAAGTCCTAAAAGGGTTCTTAGAAAAAGTATTTAATGTAAAGAAGTTAGAGAAAATGAGGAAGGGAATACTTAAGAGAGTGTTTGCAAACTAATTCAATAAATAGTGGAATGAGTGAAGGCAACATTATATAGATAATCAAGGTAGGAGCAAATCTGACTACAAATTTAACTGAAAAGCATTGCTTGATTCGAATCAAAGAATGTGTGATTTGAATTAAATAGTGTAATTTTGAAATCTGAGATATGATGAAGATTGATTTGATATTCATGAACAGTGATTAATTCAAATCAAAGTTTCTAGATGAAGGGTGATACGAATCAAAAAGATTTTGATTCGAATCATACTTCCAGAAAGGAGTAATTATTTGAATCATTTTTTCTTTTAAACTGAGTTGATTCGAATCAAATACTTGAAAAGAAAAACCCGAAGGTCAAAATGATTTGAATCAAAATATGCAACAGGTTGTGGTGCAGTATATTCAAAGTCAATGTAATAGGAACAACGGTACCCATCACTTGAGAAGAATGACGTTCAGTGTAACTCAGTATGTGATTTGGATAGAAAGAAATGCCAGAATATTTCAAAAACATCATTAGTCATCTCAAGAGCTCCTCCACCAAATCTAAGAGATTGTATGCATTATAGGTTTGAAAACTAATCAGATGAAGAGTCTAATGTTAAGATTGTGAGGTGTAGCCTTTTCTTAGTTTTGTACGAGCTTAGTCCTTATTTCTTTGATGTCGTGTTCTTGTTGTCATATAGTTTGTAATAACTGGTTTTAATTAATAAAAGTTAACTCTGTTTATATAAAAAAATTAAATAAATAAAATATAGATCATAAAGTCATGTGCGTATTTCTAGGCCAAAAAATGGAACTTCTTATTTTTTTAAACAAGCCCACAAAATCAAACTTATCAACAACGTTCCCATTAAAATAATGGATTTTCATTTAAAATGTCTTTTCGATGAAAATGCCTTCCTTCACTTTAGAAATATATAATGAGTGTGATCGGAAGCTTATCTCAGTTAGTAAAAACAAAGCATAAAATAAAAATTTAAATATATGAGCATTTGTTAAAAGACACCAACTAATTTTTATGAAGGTGTCTTTTAGCAAAGTTATAACTAAAAGTGAAAATCAAACCTTGAGGTGTAGGTTGCTAAAACACACCTTCATGACTAGTTTCTAGCAAAACCCATATATAATATATATATATATATATATATATATATATATATATATATATATATATTGAAAAGGGTTTTTAGAATTTATATTATATTTCAAAGGATTTTGTAAACTATTTTCTCCATCTTAAAATATAGATAAAAATTGGTTAACAAAAGTTAATGTATTTGATTAAAAATTTGTATCAAATCCATCAGCTTATATTGTCATATTTTTGCTTATATCTTAGGACGAAGGGAGTATCGGTATGTGTTGACATTAATTGCTGGTTATTCTTTTTCTCTTAAAAATTTCATTCAAAAACATTTTATATCATTAGTATTTATCCTTTTACGGCAGCCCTCTATCATGATTTGTTACACGGATTGTTTTTATGTTTCGTTACATATAAAAATGAAATTTACAATTGATCGATTGGAAACAAAGGTTGCTTTATTTAAAGTAGATGCATGATAACATGCATGGTTTTCTTTTTTTGAAGGAGGATAATAACATGCATGGTTGGTTTTTAGTTTTTGAGACATATCATTCTTAAGTGACAATTTCCAAAGCCGTCTTCTGAAGGAGGATAACTGCGTTTCAAGTAGTCTTTTTCAATAGTGTCCGAAAATATTTTCAGAGTGACTGGCATATACTTCCACCATAAATCCAACGAGAGACACAAATACACTCTAAGATGTTGCCGCATGGATTCAACAATAATTGTGTACAACCCCTACCGACGGATGGACATTCCCCAGCTTCAACGTTCTTCGTCTGGACGATTACTGCAAATGACAAAGGAAATTAAAATTGGAACCAAATACACATCCATGCATATAAAGCATATATTTAGGAAAGTTTGGTATTAAATTGAGCATGTAGTATATTAATTTTTCATTGATTAAAAGTATAGATTCTAATTATATCGGTGGGAAAGATGAACACAATGTTAAAAAAAATATACATACAGAATGTGGTGAGCATGAAGACAGCCAAAGTAGCGAGCTTAACATAAGTCATTCTTTGATCAAAATAAAGAATAAGCTAAAATTATTTGTGATGAACTTAGCTTAGTGTTGCAACAATTTATAGAGAGGTGCATATACTAGCTGGCATAGCTCCCTACGTTAATTATTAGGAAAAGTGAAATGTCTATATTTAATAATTTATAGAGAGGTCCATATACTAACTGACACTATAGCTCCCTTATTAAATTGATAGTTAACAATTTTGTGGTATCCTCATGAAATTAAAATTGTTTCATTCCCTTTCATCAAATTTTAAATATTCACTTCCCGTACAATAATTGAGCTGCTTGATGGTGTTTGACAATGTTTATATAATCTCTTTTCGGCGTGTTTTCGTCTTATAACTGAAAAGGCAAGGCTTGTGAATAATGACATTATTTTTACCTATTAACTAAAAAACAACCTTGTCAAAAAAAAAAACTATAAAAACAACATTCAATCGAATACATCTAACAACCCAAATTCAAAATCATAAAAACATAACTCAATTTTTGGTCAGATTTTACTTGTATCTTGGTCAAACTCAAATTATCAAAGTCTCTTTTTCCTGTGAATTGGAGGGTTGCACAAAAGAAAAATTAATAAAACCAAAAATGATGAATTTACAAATTTATTTACAACATCCAGGTTAACTAGTAAAAATACAATTTTACCCCATCTTATTTTTTTTATACCTTTTCACATATTTATCATTTTGTGTATTTTGTCACAAAAAATTGTAACAACTCGTTTTTCGCTAGAATTATTTAGTTATTTACAATATGTGTTATGCGCTTGTGTGTGATTATTTGTCTCTGTGTCTATTTTATTTGGGATTGATGAATTTTTGACATAGAAGGGTATTTTAGTCATTTTTAGACTAAGGGGTATTTTCGTCATTTGGAAAGTAAGCATCAATTAGTCATTTTATTAAGAAGGTTATTTTTGGTGTTTTGATAAGAATAGTTATATTTACTAAGTTACTGTGAGTTGGGGTAATTATTTAGAGATGATAATTATTCGTTATTTTGACGGTTTAAGAGAGTAACAATTTTTGAGAATTAGGTGGTAAGAATGTTAAGCCCATTATGACAATTAGAAACCTAACCCAATTAAAAAGTGGTATATAAATATAACTCTTGTAAGAAATTAGGTTAAGCATTTCATTATTTCATTTCACAAAAACATAAGAGGTAGAGAGACAAAGTATAGCACAAGAGGAAAGAAGAGGAAGCAAGAGGGAGAGTTTGGGGGTTTGAAGAGCTAGGAGTTAAATTGAAGTCATAGCTAGGATCCTTGAAGCTAAAGGTAAGGGGGTAGATCTTTTTCATCAATTAAGTCATAATCTTCATCTTTTCAATTATGGGTTTTAAGTGCTTTTATGTTAATTGTGACTTTTGTGATTTTCGATGATGAGTTTCGTGCTCCTAATTCATGTGAATTTGTGGATATGATAAACTTCATGAAATTGTTGTGTTATGTGTTTAAACTTCATAGTTGTTGTTGATAAGTTGTTATGATGATTTTTGCTTACTAGAGTGTAAATCATGAATTGGTGAGTGATTGTTGTTGAAACATTTGAATTCACTTAATAAATGTTTACATATGTTTGTATGTGGATGAGGTTTGAATTGGTGTGGTTGTTTATGAGGTTTGAATGAAAAATGAGGAAAATGTGAGTTTTGGTGAAAAATGAACATAGTGATTATTTTGATGTCAATTGATGATATGATTCCATATTTGTTGTTGTTTCGATTGCCTTTTGATATATATATATATTAACTAATGAACAAGTTTAGGGGACAAATTGGGTCAAAGGGGATCAAAAACAGGATTTTTGGGTGAAAAGTGGTGGGTTCCCGAGAGGGAAAGCCCAAGAATAGGGGACATGTTATGGTGTAACTCGATGGGCGAGTTCTAGCTCGCCGCAACGAGTTACCCAGTACAGAACCCCATGTGTTGGGTGTTCTGGGCACTCAGGGAACGATCCGAACTATCTGATAGATATTTGGCAAGTGTACCAATAACTATCGAAGTAGTAATAAATATCGTTCCACAAAGACTGTATTAATTCTAATTATAGCAAGTACGTTATTATTTTAGGATATGTAAAAGTTATTTTGATTTCCCTAGGCAGATGATTTTTGTATAACAAAAGTAAGTAAAGGTTGTTTGAAAAGATGATTAAAGAAGAATGATTAAGCCGATGAATCCCCTATTGTTCTATATGAGTAATTACCTCCCTTATTTACTAATAACTATTCATTCTTTACGACAAATTAACAAATTGGTTTTAATCAATCTCTTGAATCAAAACTCTGTCCTAAGTTATAACCTTTTAATCTCTTAAACCGATTGAATAATTGCGGAAGCGATAAAAGAACGTTAATTCATAAGTCAAGATTCTCAATTTCCTATCTCTAGGTTCCTATGTTGAATCAAACAGAATTACTAATTCAGGATTAAAAGCTAGGGTTAATAGTCATTCAATTCCTAATATCAATTCATATAATTCAAGAAGCTATGGTTAATAGTCATACAAGCAATTATATGAAAGCAATAAACACAAGTGATTCTGAATAAAGACTTAATAATATTATTAAATAAGAGAGTATCAACTACTAAATCATATATTACAAAGGTTCATCATGGCTCAATCATACCAAGAGTTTAGCTACTCATGTTTTTACGATTATAAACATAAATAAGAGTCAACATACATAAATCCGGACCCACTATGAGTTGGTATGAGATTCAGGGCTTGTTCTTCGGTCTTCTGATGTCTTCTATGCTCAAAATCGCACTTCCCAATCGAACCATAATCCTTGGCCGCAGCTGGCCTTATATAGAAAGATTTTTAGAGTTTCAGAAAGCCCATCATCGTGCCACGATATGATCCAAACGTGGCACGATAGCTTCATTAATCCCACATGGCAGCAGACAAAACCTAGCATCGTGGCACGTTGCATTTTGCTTCGTGCCACGAAATTTCCAGTGCTGAACCTTTGTCCCACGTTAACTTATCGTGCCACGAACAAGCTTCATCGTGGCACCATGCTTAACTCTTAGGAATTTTTCATCTTTTTCTCAGTTTCGTCTCTTTGAGCTCTTGTTCCTATTTTGGTCTGATTTCACCATGATTTATAAATAGTTGTCTCTCTAAATGTCATAAAAACGACATAAACATAACTAAAAACTAGTGTTGATGCAACATCATCACTATCCAAACTGATTCTTTTGATTTATTTAATTGTTGTTATGCTTTCTAAACCTTTGGAAACATCAAATGATTGGATTAAACTTAGTTTTGTGAATCAAATCAAACTTTTTGAAAAATGTTTAAGAACGCACAATTTTCCGGAACTCGTTTTTCTCAAAGGAAAATGGTAGGGTTAGAGTTATCTACTGCTATGTTGATTTTTAAAAATGGTTGTGAAAATAGACAAACTTTGTTTAAATGAGGTTTAATGATCGAATAGCTTGTAAATAACCTTCTGGACATGATTATATGTTAAAATAAGTGTGAACTAAGGCTTGTTGGTGGTTTGTCAAGTTGAGTATCATGATGTGATTAATGTTTCGCCTATTATGTGAACTATGCTATATGTGGGCAACGTTGTTTCTTTATAGTGGTGTATACTTGACAATTGTTTATGATTGTTGATTATGAATATGTGGAGTTAAATGTTTGATGATGGATATGTGGAGATGAATTACTACTTGATAAAATGTCGATGTGTGGATGTATTGTTTTGTTAATACAATATGTGGAGAATTTGTAGAGTGAATTATTGTTATGCATTATCGAGTCAATACTTAGCATCCATGCATTCATAAGTCCATATGAAGAGATATGTAGAAATATGTAGCGGGATCAATCAATAAAAATTACCTCCGACATCCAATGGTACCAGATGCATGTAGAGTCGTGTCTAGAAAATTACATACACATAAGTTATGTGAATTATGTGTTTTGGTGAACATTGTATATTGGTGTAATTTCGACGAACGTGTCAAGATGTGGAAATATACTTGTACTATTAATTTACTTGTATGCTTGGTGATCTTTTTTAATGATATTGAGTTGTGGTGAATGATTTAATTGAGTGTTGTTTAATCATTTGAAATTAATTATGTCGTTTACTTCCATTTGATTATGCTTTAATTGTGAATTGTTATCTAACATTTAGTTGACCGTCTGCCTTATTCTTATGAATGGGTAGACGGCGTGTAGTAGTAATTGTTGCTTCCTTGGTGAGTTGTTGGAGGTTAGCTTCGGAGCTACCTCGTCTTTTGCTTTCAGAGTCTTAGTATGTCGTCTCTAATTAGGGGTGTTTGTTTGTCATTTACATTTTATGACTTGTTGAGATTTTTATCACTCGGTATGTTGAGATGTTAGATTTATTATGGTGATGTATTATGATTATTGACATGACTACCTTGGAGACTTTATGCAGTTGTTGTTGAGATGTTATGACATCATTTCCGCTGCGATGTTTTGAGAAAAATTATTTATGCATGTTTTGAACTTATAGAAGAAGTAGCATCTAAATTCTTTGCATGATTTATATTATTTGCATAATTTATCGCTTTAAGAGTTTAGGGTGTTACAAGAATCATATTTAGATGAAAGACAAATTAGCTTTCAAAAGATTGATGTGATTTTGTATCAAAATATTCTTTTATATGGTTGTATCTAAACAACCAAAAGTACTTTTTTATAAAATGATTTTATTACAATACACAAACACAAGATATTTTCTGATTTATTTATAAAATCTATAAAAAAAAGAATCTCTAAATTATTGAATGGCAAAATCTTTTTTATTCTAATCCGTAACGAACAGAGCCTACAAGGTTAGTTATAATTATCAAAAATAAAATAAAAAAACATTTTAAAGAGCATTGTATAGTTATAGTTTTTGGAGTTTAATATGAATTTAGTCCCTACAAAATTACAAGTTTTTAAGTTTAGCCCCTATAAAAAATTTATTCACTTTTAGTCTCTATTTTCATTTTATAAGGACTATTTTGGAGGACTAAAAGTATCCATTTTTTTGTAAAAAGTTTTCAAAATAGGGACTGTTCTTATAAATTACAATTCTATGGACGACTAAAATTACCATTAAAATTTTATAGGGACTAAACTCGAAAACTCGTGATTTTGTAGGGACTAAAAACATATTTATCCCTGTGGTTTTTGAAAAAATCCCTATGGTGTCAATTATTTTTGACGTTTCTAGGGTTTCCCTTCCTAGGGTTCCTGGCCTAATCAGCTGATTCGCACTGTTTCCTTTGTGATTTTGGATTTCTTCTTCACGATTCTATATCAGTTTCCTCAACTGCTTGTTATACGATTGAGTTTGGGTAATTGGGGGAAATTGCAACCGTGATTACACTTCTTTCGTGGTGTTACAAAGGTTGGTTCACGTTTTCCTCCTTCTCCCGCTCGTGGAGACAAACACGATTTCTACTGCAGAATTCTATTTGGGGTCTATAGGCAGTTGTTTTGCGGCCATGGTGTTTACCAGCCCATGGCCTTATGTTTCAAATGTTATGGTTCCTCCCTCTACTCAGCAATAGCAACGATCATTTGCACAGGTGTTATCTCCTGTCACCGCGGCAGATGTAACGCCCACTTTCGTTTAATCGTTTATTTAATTGAGTTTAGGCAATTATATTATAATTATATAGTATATGCATGATTTTGGTATGTTTTGATGATTTATGATGATTTGATTGATGACGTGATAAGTTATGAGTTTTGGAGGATTTGATTATGATATGAGATTTATTTTATTGTTAAATAAAATAAAGATTTGAAAATAATATAAAATATTTAGTTGAGGGCTGTTTTGATATTTTAGATAGTTTTGGGGGTGAAAGTGAGATAAGATAAGTAATTAGGAAGAGATATAAATAGGAGAAGACCTAATATTTTAGAAACTCATTGTACGTGAAAACTTTTGAAAAAGGGAGAAAAGCTTAGAAGGGAGAAGAGCATAGAGAGGGCTGCGATTTCTTCATAACCAGGTAAGGGTGAGACTAATAATTCAATAATGTTAATTACTGTAATTCTGATGATTAGTTGACAAAGTTAGGATTGATTTAGAGAAGTTTTGGAATTAGGTCAAAACCCTAAAAAAATTGATGATCAAACGGTAAAACTTGTTAGATTGATGAAAGAACCGTCCTTTAACCTTAGAATATGTTTAGGATGAATTCTGGAATCAAAATTAGGCTTTGAACCATGTTGTGTGATGGATTTTTGAGAAAAACCCTAGTCTGCCCGTGCTTCTGTTCATCGCTCGCCACGGCGAGTGATGATCCTCGCCTCGCGAGTGATGAACTTCATCGCTCGCCACGCGAGCCCCTTTCCTTCGCCTCGCGAGTTGTTTGGTGCAGCTCGCCATGGCGAGCAACCCTTCCTCGCCTCGCGAGCTTAGGCAGAGTGCATGTCATATTTCGTGTTTCGACCTTTTTAGTTGAATCTTGTATGCCTTTGAGTACCTGAACATACCTAGTATTGATTAGGAATGAATGTAGGATCAGAGGGAACCCAGAACAACCTTAGTTTGGGAGTTGAGTGGTACTCGCCATGGCGAGTAAGTACTCTCGCCTCGCGAGTACAACCAGGATGAACTCGTTTATGTGTTTATGCGATATGTGTCGCACTTGTTGATCAAGAGTGAACCCCTAACTGGTAATGAGACCTAGTGATGTCGTTTAATGCAGACTGTAGAGTTGTCTAAGTTATATTAATATTAATTGAATATGAACTATTGCATTGTATATTCATGCAAGATAAGAAGATGTGATAATGATACAAATTATGTGCTTGATATAACGATATCATCTTGTTATGTGACCTGTTTATGCTGCTTCCGTTATTTAACTAAGTGCATAATTATATGATGAAGTTTAGCTCCAAATTATTGGATGCATGTTGATAAGTGATTACGATGTTTTGTTCATATGTGTCCATGCATAGCATATCATTGAGCTTAGTCCTCACCACGAATATTAGGAGCTTTGTCCTCCGCACGTTTTATAGGAGCTTTGTCCTCCGCACGATTAAAGTATATTAATACTTATGATGACGATTGGTACCACATGCATATAAGGAGTCTAGGAGCATTGTCACATTGTCATGATTAAGATGCCTTGTTGATGATGAATGAATATGTGATTACGTGATAAGTGTTCATTGATTAATGTTATTTTATTATGAAATCTCACCCCTTCTGCTTGAAAATGTTGCCCTTCGTATGGGTAACTTGCAGGTGATCGTGCTTAGTGTGCAGTTGCTTCTGTGAGTGGCCTTGCCTCACTGTGTCGTCTAGGTCGCTCTGATACGTAACGGGATGGGGTTTATGTTTATGCATGCTTCATTCTCTTACGTGACTATTATGTTATTTTTATAATGTTATGGATTACGATATGAACTGTTTGATGGGGCCTGCATGCCAAAACGTTTTATGAATTATGACTATGATATAATTTCCACTGCAATGTTTAAGATATTGGTTAAAATTATTATTTAACTGTTTTGGATTATGTTTTATGTGATATCCCGTTGATTATAATGCTTACTCTGAGAAATGTTTTTAAGAATTTTTATGTTGGGAAAACGGGGTGTTACAATTGGTATCAGAGCAGGTCGGTCCGTCCGGTCAATTAGAGAGTCGTGTCGAGTCTTAGTAATATTTATATTACTATCTTATGTTGTTGTTGCTACTTTTGTAGAATCTCGGAAATGGCTGGAAGAAACGATGTTGCGTTAGCTGCTGCTCTACAAGCTGTTGCCCAAGCTGTGGGACAACAACCTAACGTGAATGCCGGTGCGAATGCTGAAGCTAGGATGTTGGAGACGTTCATGAAGAAGAACCCTCCGACATTCAAAGGACGTTATGACCCTGATGGAGCCCAGACGTGGCTTAAGGAGATTGAGAGGATTTTCCGGGTTATGCAGTGCACGGAGGATCAGAAAGTTCGGTTTGGTACTCATCAGCTGGCCGAGGAAGCTGATGACTGGTGGGTTGCTCTTCTGCCTACCCTTGGGCAGGAGGGAGCTGTTGTGACTTGGGCTGTTTTCAGGAGAGAGTTCCTGAGAAGATACTTTCCGAAAGATGTTCGCGGGAAGAAGGAGATCGAGTTCCTTGAGCTGAAGCAAGGAAATATGTCCGTGACAGAGTATGCTGCCAAGTTCGTGGAGCTGTCTAAGTTCTATCCGCACTATACTGCTGAGAATGCTGAGTTCTCGAGATGTATCAAGTTCGAGAATGGTCTGAGGCCCGACATCAAGAGGGCGATTGGGTATCAACAGCTGAGAGTTTTTCCAGATTTGGTTAACAGCTGCAGGATCTATGAGGAGGATACCAAGGCTCACTACAAGGTAGTGAATGAGAGGAAGGGCAGGGGACAGCAGAGTCGTCCTAAGCCGTACAGTGCCCCCGCTGACAAAGGGAAACAGAAGATGGTCGATGTTAGGCGGCCTAAGAAGAAGGATGCTGCAGAGATTGTGTGCTTCAATTGTGGTGAGAAAGGCCACAAGAGCAACGCCTGTCCTGAGGAAATCAAGAAGTGTGTCTGGTGTGGTAAGAAAGGTCATGTTGTAGCTGATTGCAATCGTACAGACATTGTGTGCTTTAATTGCAATGGAGAGGGTCATATTAGTTCACAGTGTACTCAGCCTAAGAGGGCGCCGACTACTGGTAGAGTCTTTGCTTTGACTGGGACTCAGACAGAGAATGAGGATCGTTTGATCAGAGGTACTTGCTATATTAATAATACTCCTTTAGTTGCTATTATTGATACTGGTGCTACGCATTGTTTCATTGCTTTCGATTGTGTTTCTGCTTTGGGTCTTGATTTGTCTGATATGAATGGAGAGATGGTTGTCGAAACTCCGGCTAAGGGTTCGGTGACTACTTCTCTCGTATGTTTGAAATGTCCTTTGTCTATGTTTGGTCGTGATTTTGAATTGGATTTAGTTTGTCTACCTTTGAGCGGTATGGATGTGATTCTGGGTATGAACTGGTTAGAGTACAACCACGTTCTTATTAATTGTTTTAGCAAGTCAGTGCATTTCTCTTCCGTCGAAGAGGAAAGTGGTGCAGAGTTTTTATCTACTAAGCAGCTGAAGCAACTGGAACGCGACGGTATCTTGATGTTTTCGTTAATGGCTACTTTATCTACTGAGAATCAAGCAGTGATTGATAAGCTACCGGTGGTGTGTGAATTTCCTGAAGTTTTTCCAGATGAGATTCCTGATGTGCCTCCAGAGAGAGAAGTTGAGTTTTCTATTGATCTTGTTCCTGGAACGAAGCCGGTCTCGATGGCACCTTATCGTATGTCTGCTTCTGAGTTATCTGAGTTGAAGAAACAGTTGGAAGACTTGCTTGAGAAGAAGTTTGTTAGACCAAGTGTTTCACCTTGGGGAGCGCCGGTTTTGCTAGTAAAGAAGAAAGATGGTAGTATGCGGTTGTGTATTGATTATCGGCAGTTGAACAAGGTAACAATCAAGAATAGGTATCCACTTCCGAGAATTGATGATTTGATGGATCAGCTAGTGGGTGCACGAGTTTTCAGCAAGATTGATTTGAGATCAGGTTATCACCAGATTAAAGTAAAAGATGAAGATATGCAGAAGACAGCTTTCAGAACGCGTTATGGTCACTATGAATATAAAGTTATGCCTTTTGGTGTTACCAATGCACCTGGAGTGTTTATGGAGTATATGAATCGCATCTTCCATGCATTTCTGGATCGGTTTGTGGTTGTGTTTATCGACGATATTTTGATCTACTCCAAGACTGAAGAAGAACATGCTGAGCATCTGAAGATTGTCTTACAAGTGTTGAAAGAGAAGAAACTTTATGCTAAATTGTCTAAGTGTGAATTCTGGTTGAATGAAGTGAGTTTCCTTGGCCATGTTATTTCCGGAGATGGTATTGCTGTGGATCCGTCTAAAGTCGAAGCTGTATCGCAATGGGATACTCCTAAGTCCGTTACAGAGATTAGAAGTTTCTTGGGTTTGGCTGGTTACTATAGAAGGTTTATTGAAGGATTTTCTAAGTTAGCTCTTCCGCTAACGCAGTTGACTTGTAAAGGTAAAACTTTTGTGTGGGACGTCCATTGTGAGAAAAGTTTCGGTGAATTGAAGAAGCGTTTGACGACTGCTCCAGTGTTAATTTTGCCGAAGTCAGATGAACCTTTTGTGGTTTATTGTGATGCGTCCAAGTTGGGTTTAGGAGGTGTACTTATGCAAGAAGGTAAAGTGGTAGCTTATGCTTCAAGACAGTTGAGAATCCATGAGAAGAATTATCCTACGCATGATCTCGAGTTAGCGGCCGTAGTCTTTGTATTGAAGATATGGAGACATTACTTGTATGGTTCGAGATTCGAGGTGTTTAGTGATCACAAGAGTTTGAAGTATTTGTTCGATCAGAAGGAATTGAATATGAGGCAGCGAAGATGGCTCGAATTGTTGAAAGATTATGACTTTGGTTTGAATTATCATCCAGGTAAAGCTAATGTTGTTGCGGATGCCTTAAGTAGGAAGACATTGCATATGTCCGCTATGATGGTCAAAGAGTTCGAATTGCTTGAACAGTTTAGAGATATGAGTTTGGTTTGCGAATGGTCACCTCAGAGTGTGAAATTGGGTATGCTGAAGATTGATAGTGAATTTCTGAAAAATATCAAGGAAGCACAGAAAGTTGATGTAAAGTTTGTGGACTTGTTGATTGCTAGAGATCAGACTGAAGACAGTGATTTTAAAATCGATGATCAAGGTGTGTTGAGATTCCGAGGAAGAATTTGTATCCCAGACAATGAAGAGATTAAGAAGATGATTCTTGAAGAGAGTCATAGAAGTAGCTTGAGTATTCATCCGGGAGCTACGAAGATGTATCATGATTTAAAGAAGATTTTCTGGTGGTCTGGTTTGAAACGAGATGTGGCACAGTTTGTGTATTCCTGTTTAGTTTGTCAGAAGTCGAAAGTCGAGCATCAGAAACCCGCTGGGATGATGGTACCTTTAGATGTGCCAAAATGGAAATGGGATAGTATATCGATGGATTTTGTGACGAGTTTGCCGAATACTCCGAGAGGGAGCAACGCAATTTGGGTTATTGTTGATAGATTGACGAAGTCAGCTCATTTCCTACCTATTAATATTAGTTTCCCTGTTGCCCAGTTGGCAGAGATTTACATCAAAGAGATTGTGAAGCTGCATGGTGTTCCTTCGAGCATTGTATCAGATAGAGATCCAAGATTTACTTCTAGATTTTGGAAAAGTTTGCAAGAGGCTTTGGGTTCGAAGTTGAGATTGAGTTCGGCGTATCATCCACAGACAGATGGTCAGTCGGAGAGGACAATTCAGTCGCTAGAGGATTTGTTGAGAATTTGTGTTCTTGAGCAAGGAGGAACTTGGGATAGTCATCTTCCGTTGATCGAGTTCACTTATAATAATAGCTATCATTCTAGTATTGGAATGGCACCGTTCGAGGCTTTGTATGGTCGGAGATGCAGAACTCCGTTGTGTTGGTTTGAATCAGGAGAAAGAGTGGTCTTAGGACCAGAGATTGTTCAGCAAACTACTGAGAAAGTTCAGATGATCCAAGAGAAAATGAAGGCGTCGCAGAGTCGACAAAAGAGTTATCATGATAAGCGTAGAAAAGATCTTGAATTTCAGGAAGGAGACCACGTGTTTTTGAGAGTCACTCCTATGACTGGTGTAGGACGTGCTTTGAAGTCAAAGAAGTTGACCCCGAAGTTCATTGGTCCGTATCAGATATTGGAAAGAGTTGGAACGGTGGCTTACCGAGTGGGTTTACCGCCGCATCTTGCGAATTTGCACAACGTTTTCCATGCGTCGCAACTTCGAAAGTATGTTCCGGATCCATCTCATGTAATTCAGAGTGACGATGTGCAAGTTAGAGACAACCTTACGGTAGAAACTTTACCGTTGAGGATTGATGATCGTAAAGTGAAGACGTTGAGAGGCAAGGAGATACCTCTCGTGAGAGTCGTTTGGTCGGGAGCGACTGGTGAAAGCTTGACGTGGGAGCTTGAGAGTAAGATGCTGGAGTCTTATCCAGAGTTGTTTACTTAAGGTAAATTTTCGAGGACGAAAATCTTTTAAGTGGGGGAGAGTTGTAACGCCCACTTTCGTTTAATCGTTTATTTAATTGAGTTTAGGCAATTATATTATAATTATATAGTATATGCATGATTTTGGTATGTTTTGATGATTTATGATGATTTGATTGATGACGTGATAAGTTATGAGTTTTGGAGGATTTGATTATGATATGAGATTTATTTTATTGTTAAATAAAATAAAGATTTGAAAATAATATAAAATATTTAGTTGAGGGCTGTTTTGATATTTTAGATAGTTTTGGGGGTGAAAGTGAGATAAGATAAGTAATTAGGAAGAGATATAAATAGGAGAAGACCTAATATTTTAGAAACTCATTGTACGTGAAAACTTTTGAAAAAGGGAGAAAAGCTTAGAAGGGAGAAGAGCATAGAGAGGGCTGCGATTTCTTCATAACCAGGTAAGGGTGAGACTAATAATTCAATAATGTTAATTACTGTAATTCTGATGATTAGTTGACAAAGTTAGGATTGATTTAGAAAAGTTTTGGAATTAGGTCAAAACCCTAAAAAATTGATGATCAAACGGTAAAACTTGTTAGATTGATGAAAGAACCGTCCTTTAACCTTAGAATATGTTTAGGATGAATTCTGGAATCAAATTAGGCTTTGAACCATGTTGTGTGATGGATTTTTGAGAAAAACCCTAGTCTGCCCGTGCTTCTGTTCATCGCTCGCCACGGCGAGTGATGATCCTCGCCTCGCGAGTGATGAACTTCATCGCTCGCCACGCGAGCCCCTTTCCTTCGCCTCGCGAGTTGTTTGGTGCAACTCGCCATGGCGAGCAACCCTTCCTCGCCTCGCGAGCTTAGGCAGAGTGCATGTCATATTTCGTGTTTCGACCTTTTTAGTTGAATCTTGTATGCCTTTGAGTACCTGAACATACCTAGTATTGATTAGGAATGAATGTAGGATCAGAGGGAACCCAGAACAACCTTAGTTTGGGAGTTGAGTGGTACTCGCCATGGCGAGTAAGTACTCTCGCCTCGCGAGTACAACCAGGATGAACTCGTTTATGTGTTTATGCGATATGTGTCGCACTTGTTGATCAAGAGTGAACCCCTAACTGGTAATGAGACCTAGTGATGTCGTTTAATGCAGACTGTAGAGTTGTCTAAGTTATATTAATATTAATTGAATATGAACTATTGCATTGTATATTCATGCAAGATAAGAAGATGTGATAATGATACAAATTATGTGCTTGATATAACGATATCATCTTGTTATGTGACCTGTTTATGCTGCTTCCGTTATTTAACTAAGTGCATAATTATATGATGAAGTTTAGCTCCAAATTATTGGATGCATGTTGATAAGTGATTACGATGTTTTGTTCATATGTGTCCATGCATAGCATATCATTGAGCTTAGTCCTCACCACGAATATTAGGAGCTTTGTCCTCCGCACGTTTTATAGGAGCTTTGTCCTCCGCACGATTAAAGTATATTAATACTTATGATGACGATTGGTACCACATGCATATAAGGAGTCTAGGAGCATTGTCACATTGTCATGATTAAGATGCCTTGTTGATGATGAATGAATATGTGATTACGTGATAAGTGTTCATTGATTAATGTTATTTTATTATGAAATCTCACCCCTTCTGCTTGAAAATGTTGCCCTTCGTATGGGTAACTTGCAGGTGATCGTGCTTAGTGTGCAGTTGCTTCTGTGAGTGGCCTTGCCTCACTGTGTCGTCTAGGTCGCTCTGATACGTAACGGGATGGGGTTTATGTTTATGCATGCTTCATTCTCTTACGTGACTATTATGTTATTTTTATAATGTTATGGATTACGATATGAACTGTTTGATGGGGCCTGCATGCCAAAACGTTTTATGAATTATGACTATGATATAATTTCCACTGCAATGTTTAAGATATTGGTTAAAATTATTATTTAACTGTTTTGGATTATGTTTTATGTGATATCCCGTTGATTATAATGCTTACTCTGAGAAATGTTTTTAAGAATTTTTATGTTGGGAAAACGGGGTGTTACAATTGGTATCAGAGCAGGTCGGTCCGTCCGGTCAATTAGAGAGTCGTGTCGAGTCTTAGTAATATTTATATTACTATCTTATGTCGTTGTTGCTACTTTTGTAGAATCTCGGAAATGGCTGGAAGAAACGATGTTGCGTTAGCTGCTGCTCTACAAGCTGTTGCCCAAGCTGTGGGACAACAACCTAACGTGAATGCCGGTGCGAATGCTGAAGCTAGGATGTTGGAGACGTTCATGAAGAAGAACCCTCCGACATTCAAAGGACGTTATGACCCTGATGGAGCCCAGACGTGGCTTAAGGAGATTGAGAGGATTTTCCGGGTTATGCAGTGCACGGAGGATCAGAAAGTTCGGTTTGGTACTCATCAGCTGGCCGAGGAAGCTGATGACTGGTGGGTTGCTCTTCTGCCTACCCTTGGGCAGGAGGGAGCTGTTGTGACTTGGGCTGTTTTCAGGAGAGAGTTCCTGAGAAGATACTTTCCGAAAGATGTTCGCGGGAAGAAGGAGATCGAGTTCCTTGAGCTGAAGCAAGGAAATATGTCCGTGACAGAGTATGCTGCCAAGTTCGTGGAGCTGTCTAAGTTCTATCCGCACTATACTGCTGAGAATGCTGAGTTCTCGAGATGTATCAAGTTCGAGAATGGTCTGAGGCCCGACATCAAGAGGGCGATTGGGTATCAACAGCTGAGAGTTTTTCCAGATTTGGTTAACAGCTGCAGGATCTATGAGGAGGATACCAAGGCTCACTACAAGGTAGTGAATGAGAGGAAGGGCAGGGGACAGCAGAGTCGTCCTAAGCCGTACAGTGCCCCCGCTGACAAAGGGAAACAGAAGATGGTCGATGTTAGGCGGCCTAAGAAGAAGGATGCTGCAGAGATTGTGTGCTTCAATTGTGGTGAGAAAGGCCACAAGAGCAACGCCTGTCCTGAGGAAATCAAGAAGTGTGTCTGGTGTGGTAAGAAAGGTCATGTTGTAGCTGATTGCAATCGTACAGACATTGTGTGCTTTAATTGCAATGGAGAGGGTCATATTAGTTCACAGTGTACTCAGCCTAAGAGGGCGCCGACTACTGGTAGAGTCTTTGCTTTGACTGGGACTCAGACAGAGAATGAGGATCGTTTGATCAGAGGTACTTGCTATATTAATAATACTCCTTTAGTTGCTATTATTGATACTGGTGCTACGCATTGTTTCATTGCTTTCGATTGTGTTTCTGCTTTGGGTCTTGATTTGTCTGATATGAATGGAGAGATGGTTGTCGAAACTCCGGCTAAGGGTTCGGTGACTACTTCTCTCGTATGTTTGAAATGTCCTTTGTCTATGTTTGGTCGTGATTTTGAATGGATTTAGTTTGTCTACCTTTGAGCGGTATGGATGTGATTCTGGGTATGAACTGGTTAGAGTACAACCACGTTCTTATTAATTGTTTTAGCAAGTCAGTGCATTTCTCTTCCGTCGAAGAGGAAAGTGGTGCAGAGTTTTTATCTACTAAGCAGCTGAAGCAACTGGAACGCGACGGTATCTTGATGTTTTCGTTAATGGCTACTTTATCTACTGAGAATCAAGCAGTGATTGATAAGCTACCGGTGGTGTGTGAATTTCCTGAAGTTTTTCCAGATGAGATTCCTGATGTGCCTCCAGAGAGAGAAGTTGAGTTTTCTATTGATCTTGTTCCTGGAACGAAGCCGGTCTCGATGGCACCTTATCGTATGTCTGCTTCTGAGTTATCTGAGTTGAAGAAACAGTTGGAA
This sequence comes from Medicago truncatula, assembly GCF_003473485.1. Classification (NCBI taxonomy): domain Eukaryota; kingdom Viridiplantae; phylum Streptophyta; class Magnoliopsida; order Fabales; family Fabaceae; genus Medicago; species Medicago truncatula. Next base: position 14,218,837 of record NC_053044.1, on the reverse strand, counting down.
GACTTGCTTGAGAAGAAGTTTGTTAGACCAAGTGTTTCACCTTGGGGAGCGCCGGTTTTGCTAGTAAAGAAGAAAGATGGTAGTATGCGGTTGTGTATTGATTATCGGCAGTTGAACAAGGTAACAATCAAGAATAGGTATCCACTTCCGAGAATTGATGATTTGATGGATCAGCTAGTGGGTGCACGAGTTTTCAGCAAGATTGATTTGAGATCAGGTTATCACCAGATTAAAGTAAAAGATGAAGATATGCAGAAGACAGCTTTCAGAACGCGTTATGGTCACTATGAATATAAAGTTATGCCTTTTGGTGTTACCAATGCACCTGGAGTGTTTATGGAGTATATGAATCGCATCTTCCATGCATTTCTGGATCGGTTTGTGGTTGTGTTTATCGACGATATTTTGATCTACTCCAAGACTGAAGAAGAACATGCTGAGCATCTGAAGATTGTCTTACAAGTGTTGAAAGAGAAGAAACTTTATGCTAAATTGTCTAAGTGTGAATTCTGGTTGAATGAAGTGAGTTTCCTTGGCCATGTTATTTCCGGAGATGGTATTGCTGTGGATCCGTCTAAAGTCGAAGCTGTATCGCAATGGGATACTCCTAAGTCCGTTACAGAGATTAGAAGTTTCTTGGGTTTGGCTGGTTACTATAGAAGGTTTATTGAAGGATTTTCTAAGTTAGCTCTTCCGCTAACGCAGTTGACTTGTAAAGGTAAAACTTTTGTGTGGGACGTCCATTGTGAGAAAAGTTTCGGTGAATTGAAGAAGCGTTTGACGACTGCTCCAGTGTTAATTTTGCCGAAGTCAGATGAACCTTTTGTGGTTTATTGTGATGCGTCCAAGTTGGGTTTAGGAGGTGTACTTATGCAAGAAGGTAAAGTGGTAGCTTATGCTTCAAGACAGTTGAGAATCCATGAGAAGAATTATCCTACGCATGATCTCGAGTTAGCGGCCGTAGTCTTTGTATTGAAGATATGGAGACATTACTTGTATGGTTCGAGATTCGAGGTGTTTAATGATCACAAGAGTTTGAAGTATTTGTTCGATCAGAAGGAATTGAATATGAGGCAGCGAAGATGGCTCGAATTGTTGAAAGATTATGACTTTGGTTTGAATTATCATCCAGGTAAAGCTAATGTTGTTGCGGATGCCTTAAGTAGGAAGACATTGCATATGTCCGCTATGATGGTCAAAGAGTTCGAATTGCTTGAACAGTTTAGAGATATGAGTTTGGTTTGCGAATGGTCACCTCAGAGTGTGAAATTGGGTATGCTGAAGATTGATAGTGAATTTCTGAAAAATATCAAGGAAGCACAGAAAGTTGATGTAAAGTTTGTGGACTTGTTGATTGCTAGAGATCAGACTGAAGACAGTGATTTTAAAATCGATGATCAAGGTGTGTTGAGATTCCGAGGAAGAATTTGTATCCCAGACAATGAAGAGATTAAGAAGATGATTCTTGAAGAGAGTCATAGAAGTAGCTTGAGTATTCATCCGGGAGCTACGAAGATGTATCATGATTTAAAGAAGATTTTCTGGTGGTCTGGTTTGAAACGAGATGTGGCACAGTTTGTGTATTCCTGTTTAGTTTGTCAGAAGTCGAAAGTCGAGCATCAGAAACCCGCTGGGATGATGGTACCTTTAGATGTGCCAAAATGGAAATGGGATAGTATATCGATGGATTTTGTGACGAGTTTGCCGAATACTCCGAGAGGGAGCAACGCAATTTGGGTTATTGTTGATAGATTGACGAAGTCAGCTCATTTCCTACCTATTAATATTAGTTTCCCTGTTGCCCAGTTGGCAGAGATTTACATCAAAGAGATTGTGAAGCTGCATGGTGTTCCTTCGAGCATTGTATCAGATAGAGATCCAAGATTTACTTCTAGATTTTGGAAAAGTTTGCAAGAGGCTTTGGGTTCGAAGTTGAGATTGAGTTCGGCGTATCATCCACAGACAGATGGTCAGTCGGAGAGGACAATTCAGTCGCTAGAGGATTTGTTGAGAATTTGTGTTCTTGAGCAAGGAGGAACTTGGGATAGTCATCTTCCGTTGATCGAGTTCACTTATAATAATAGCTATCATTCTAGTATTGGAATGGCACCGTTCGAGGCTTTGTATGGTCGGAGATGCAGAACTCCGTTGTGTTGGTTTGAATCAGGAGAAAGAGTGGTCTTAGGACCAGAGATTGTTCAGCAAACTACTGAGAAAGTTCAGATGATCCAAGAGAAAATGAAGGCGTCGCAGAGTCGACAAAAGAGTTATCATGATAAGCGTAGAAAAGATCTTGAATTTCAGGAAGGAGACCACGTGTTTTTGAGAGTCACTCCTATGACTGGTGTAGGACGTGCTTTGAAGTCAAAGAAGTTGACCCCGAAGTTCATTGGTCCGTATCAGATATTGGAAAGAGTTGGAACGGTGGCTTACCGAGTGGGTTTACCGCCGCATCTTGCGAATTTGCACAACGTTTTCCATGCGTCGCAACTTCGAAAGTATGTTCCGGATCCATCTCATGTAATTCAGAGTGACGATGTGCAAGTTAGAGACAACCTTACGGTAGAAACTTTACCGTTGAGGATTGATGATCGTAAAGTGAAGACGTTGAGAGGCAAGGAGATACCTCTCGTGAGAGTCGTTTGGTCGGGAGCGACTGGTGAAAGCTTGACGTGGGAGCTTGAGAGTAAGATGCTGGAGTCTTATCCAGAGTTGTTTACTTAAGGTAAATTTTCGAGGACGAAAATCTTTTAAGTGGGGGAGAGTTGTAACGCCCACTTTCGTTTAATCGTTTATTTAATTGAGTTTAGGCAATTATATTATAATTATATAGTATATGCATGATTTTGGTATGTTTTGATGATTTATGATGATTTGATTGATGACGTGATAAGTTATGAGTTTTGGAGGATTTGATTATGATATGAGATTTATTTTATTGTTAAATAAAATAAAGATTTGAAAATAATATAAAATATTTAGTTGAGGGCTGTTTTGATATTTTAGATAGTTTTGGGGGTGAAAGTGAGATAAGATAAGTAATTAGGAAGAGATATAAATAGGAGAAGACCTAATATTTTAGAAACTCATTGTACGTGAAAACTTTTGAAAAAGGGAGAAAAGCTTAGAAGGGAGAAGAGCATAGAGAGGGCTGCGATTTCTTCATAACCAGGTAAGGGTGAGACTAATAATTCAATAATGTTAATTACTGTAATTCTGATGATTAGTTGACAAAGTTAGGATTGATTTAGAAAAGTTTTGGAATTAGGTCAAAACCCTAAAAAATTGATGATCAAACGGTAAAACTTGTTAGATTGATGAAAGAACCGTCCTTTAACCTTAGAATATGTTTAGGATGAATTCTGGAATCAAATTAGGCTTTGAACCATGTTGTGTGATGGATTTTTGAGAAAAACCCTAGTCTGCCCGTGCTTCTGTTCATCGCTCGCCACGGCGAGTGATGATCCTCGCCTCGCGAGTGATGAACTTCATCGCTCGCCACGCGAGCCCCTTTCCTTCGCCTCGCGAGTTGTTTGGTGCAACTCGCCATGGCGAGCAACCCTTCCTCGCCTCGCGAGCTTAGGCAGAGTGCATGTCATATTTCGTGTTTCGACCTTTTTAGTTGAATCTTGTATGCCTTTGAGTACCTGAACATACCTAGTATTGATTAGGAATGAATGTAGGATCAGAGGGAACCCAGAACAACCTTAGTTTGGGAGTTGAGTGGTACTCGCCATGGCGAGTAAGTACTCTCGCCTCGCGAGTACAACCAGGATGAACTCGTTTATGTGTTTATGCGATATGTGTCGCACTTGTTGATCAAGAGTGAACCCCTAACTGGTAATGAGACCTAGTGATGTCGTTTAATGCAGACTGTAGAGTTGTCTAAGTTATATTAATATTAATTGAATATGAACTATTGCATTGTATATTCATGCAAGATAAGAAGATTGATAATGATACAAATTATGTGCTTGATATAACGATATCATCTTGTTATGTGACTGTTTATGCTGCTTCGTTATTTAACTAAGTGCATAATTATATGATGAAGTTTAGCTCCAAATTATTGGATGCATGTTGATAATGATTACGATGTTTTGTTCATATGTGTCCATGCATAGCATATCATTGAGCTTAGTCCTCACCACGAATATTAGGAGCTTTGTCCTCCGCACGTTTTATAGGAGCTTTGTCCTCCGCACGATTAAAGTATATTAATACTTATGATGACGATTGGTACCACATGCATATAAGGAGTCTAGGAGCATTGTCACATTGTCATGATTAAGATGCCTTGTTGATGATGAATGAATATGTGATTACGTGATAAGTGTTCATTGATTAATGTTATTTTATTATGAAATCTCACCCCTTCTGCTTGAAAATGTTGCCCTTCGTATGGGTAACTTGCAGGTGATCGTGCTTAGTGTGCAGTTGCTTCGTGAGTGGCCTTGCCTCACTGTGTCGTCTAGGTCGCTCTGATACGTAACGGGATGGGGTTTATGCTTATCATGCTTCATTCTCTTACGTGACTATTATGTTATTTATAATGTTATGAACGTATACTTTTGATGGGGCCTGCGTGCCAAAACGTTTTATGAATTATGATATGATATAATTTCCGCTGCTATGTTAAGATATTGGTTAAATTATTATTTAACTGTTTTGGATTAGTTTTATGTGATATCCCGTTGATTATATGTTACTCTGAAATGTTTTAAGAATTTTTATGTTGGGAAAACGGGGTGTTACAATTGGTATCAGAGCAGGTCGGTCCGTCCGGTCAATTAGAGAGTCGTGTCGAGTCTTAGTAATATTTATATTACTATCTTATGTGTTGTTGCTACTTTTGTAGAATCTCGGAAATGGCTGGAAGAAGATGTTGCGTTAGCTGCTGCTCTACAAGCTGTTGCCCAAGCTGTGGGACAACAACCTAACGTGAATGCGGTGCGAATGCTGAAGCTAGGATGTTGGAGACGTTCATGAAGAAGAACCCTCCGACATTCAAAGGACGTTATGACCCTGATGGAGCCCAGACGTGGCTTAAGGAGATTGAGAGGATTTTCCGAGTTATGCAGTGCACGGAGATCAGAAAGTTCGGTTTGGTACTCATCAGCTGGCCGAGGAAGCTGATGACTGGTGGGTTGCTCTTCTGCCTACCCTCGGCAGGAGGAGCTGTGTGACTTGGGCTGTTTTCAGGAGAGAGTTCCTGAGAAGATACTTTCCGAAGATGTTCGCGGGAAGAAGAGATCGAGTTCCTTGAGCTGAAGCAAGGAAATATGTCCGTGACAGAGTATGCTGCCAAGTTCGTGGAGCTGTCTAAGTTCTATCCGCACTATACTGCTGAGAATGCTGAGTTCTCGAGATGCATCAAGTTCGAGAACGGTTTGAGGCCCGACATCAAGAGGGCGATTGGGTATCAACAGCTGAGAGTTTTTCAGGATTTGGTTAACAGCTGCAGGATCTATGAGGAGGATACCAAGGCTCACTACAAGGTAGTGAATGAAGGAAGGGCAAGGGACAGCAGAGTCGTCCTAAGCCGTACAGTGCCCCCGCTGACAAAGGGAAACAGAAGATGGTCGATGTTAGGCGGCCTAAGAAGAAGGATGCTGCAGAGATTGTGTGCTTCAATTGTGGTGAGAAAGGCCACAAGAGCAACGCCTGTCCTGAGGAAATCAAGAAGTGTGTCGGTGTGGTAAGAAGGTCATGTTGTAGCTGATTGCAACGTACAGACATTGTTGCTTTAATTGCAATGGAGAGGGTCATATTAGTTCACAGTGTACTCAGCCTAAGAGGGCGCCGACTACTGGTAGGTCTTTGCTTTGACTGGGACTCAGACAGAGAATGAGGATCGTTTGATCAGAGGTACTTGCTATATTAATAATACTCCTTTAGTTGCTATTATTGATACTGGTGCTACGCATTGTTTATTGCTTTCGATTGTGTTTCTGCTTTGGGTCTTGATTTGTCTGATATGAATGGAGAGATGGTTGTCGAAACTCCAGCTAAGGGTTCGGTGACTACTTCTCTCGTATGTTTGAAATGTCCTTTGTCTATGTTTGGTCGTGATTTTGAATGGATTTAGTTTGTCTACCTTTGAGCGGTATGGATGTGATTCTGGGTATGAACTGGTTAGAGTACAACCACGTTCTTATTAATTGTTTTAGCAAGTCAGTGCATTTCTCTTCCGTCGAAGAGGAAAGTGGTGCAGAGTTTTTATCTACTAAGCAGCTGAAGCAACTGGAACGCGACGGTATCTTGATGTTTTCGTTAATGGCTACTTTATCTATTGAGAATCAAGCAGTGATTGATAGCTACCGGTGGTGTGTGAATTTCCTGAAGTTTTTCCAGATGAGATTCCTGATGTGCCTCCAGAGAGAGAAGTTGAGTTTTCTATTGATCTTGTTCCTGGAACGAAGCCGGTCTCGATGGCACCTTATCGTATGTCTGCTTCTGAGTTATCTGAGTTGAAGAAACAGTTAGAAGACTTGCTTGAGAAGAAGTTTGTTAGACCAAGTGTTTCACCTTGGGGAGCGCCGGTTTTGCTAGTAAAGAAGAAAGATGGTAGTATGCGGTTGTGTATTGATTATCGGCAGTTGAACAAGGTAACATCAAGAATAGGTATCCACTTCCGAGAATTGATGATTTGATGGATCAGCTAGTGGGTGCACGAGTTTTCAGCAAGATTGATTTGAGTCAGGTTATCACCAGATTAAAGTAAAAGATGAAGATATGCAGAAGACGCTTTCAGAACGCGTTATGGTCACTATGAATATAAAGTTATGCCTTTTGGTGTTACCAATGCACCTGGAGTGTTTATGGAGTATATGAATCGCATCTTCCATGCATTTTGGATCGGTTTGTGGTTGTGTTTATCGACGATATTTTGATCTACTCCAAGACTGAAGAAGAACATGCTGAGCATCTGAAGATTGTTTACAAGTGTTGAAAGAGAAGAAACTTTATGCTAAATTGTCTAAGTGTGAATTCTGGTTGAATGAAGTGAGTTTTCTGGCCATGTTATTTCCGGAGATGGTATTGCTGTGGATCCGTCTAAAGTCGAAGCGGTATCACAGTGGGAGACTCCTAAGTCGTTACTGAGATTAGAAGTTTCTTGGGTTTGGCTGGTTACTATAGAAGGTTTATTGAAGGATTTTCTAAGTTAGCTCTTCCGCTAACGCAGTTGACTTGTAAAGGTAAAACTTTTGTGTGGGACGTCCATTGTGAGAAAAGTTTCGGTGAATTGAAGAAGCGTTTGACGACTGCTCCAGTGTTAATTTTGCCGAAGTCAGATGAACCTTTTGTGGTTTATTGTGATGCGTCCAAGTTGGGTTTAGGAGGTGTACTTATGCAAGAAGGTAAAGTGGTAGCTTATGCTTCAAGACAGTTGAGAATTCATGAGAAGAATTATCCTACGCATGATCTCGAGTTGGCGGCCGTAGTCTTTGTATTGAAGATATGGAGACATTACTTGTATGGTTCGAGATTGAGGTGTTTATGATCACAAGAGTTTGAAGTATTTGTTCGATCAGAAGGAATTGAATATGAGACAGCGAAGATGGCTCGAATTGTTGAAGATTATGACTTTGGTTTGAATTATCATCCAGGTAAAGCTAATGTTGTTGCAGATGCCTTGAGTAGGAAGACATTGCATATGTCCGCCATGATGGTCAGAGAGTTCGAATTGCTTGAACAGTTTAGAGATATGAGTTTGGTTTGCGAATGGTCACCTCAGAGTGTGAAACTGGGTATGCTGAAGATTGATAGTGAATTTCTGAAAGTATCAAGGAAGCACAGAAAGTTGATGTAAAGTTTGTGGACTTGTTGATTGCTAGAGATCAGACTGAAGACAGTGATTTTAAAATCGATGATCAAGGTGTGTTGAGATTCCGAGGAAGAATTTGTATCCCAGACAATGAAGAGATTAAGAAGATGATTCTTGAAGAGAGTCATAGAAGTAGCTTGAGTATTCATCCGGGAGCTACGAAGATGTATCATGATTAAAGAAGATTTTCTGGTGGTCTGGTTTGAAACGAGATGTGGCACAGTTTGTGTATTCCTGTTTAGTTTGTCAGAAGTCGAAAGTCGAGCATCAGAAACCCGCTGGGATGATGGTACCTTTAGACGTGCCAGAATGGAAATGGGATAGTATATCGATGGATTTTGTGACGAGTTTGCCGAATACTCCGAGAGGGAGCACGCAATTTGGGTTATTGTTGATAGGTTGACGAAGTCAGCTCATTTCCTACCTATTAATATTAGTTTCCCTGTTGCCCAGTTGGCAGAGATTTACATCAAAGAGATTGTGAAGCTGCATGGTGTTCCTTCGAGCATTGTATCAGATAGAGATCCAAGATTTACTTCTAGATTTTGGAAAAGTTTGCAAGAGGCTTGGGTTCGAAGTTGAGATTGAGTTCGGCGTATCATCCACAGACAGATGGTCAGTCGGAGAGGACAATTCAGTCGCTAGAGGATTTGTTGAGAATTTGTGTTCTTGAGCAAGGAGGAACTTGGGATAGTCATCTTCCGTTGATCGAGTTCACTTATAATAATAGTTATCATTCTAGTATTGGAATGGCACCGTTCGAGGCTTTGTATGGTCGGAGATGCAGAACTCCGTTGTGTTGGTTTGAATCAGGAGAAAGAGTGGTCTTAGGACCAGAGATTGTTCAGCAAACTACTGAGAAAGTTCAGATGATCCAAGAGAAAATGAAGGCGTCGCAGAGTCGACAAAAGAGTTATCATGATAAGCGTAGAAAAGATCTTGAATTTCAGGAAGGAGACCACGTGTTTTTGAGAGTCACTCCTATGACTGGTGTAGGACGTGCTTTGAAGTCAAAGAAGTTGACCCCGAAGTTCATTGGTCCGTATCAGATATTGGAAAGAGTTGGAACGGTGGCTTACCGAGTGGGTTTACCGCCGCATCTTGCGAATTTGCACAACGTTTTCCATGTGTCGCAACTTCGAAAGTATGTTCCGGATCCATCTCATGTAATCCAAAGCGACGATGTGCAATTAGAGACAACCTTACGGTAGAGACTTTACCGTTGAGGATTGATGATCGTAAAGTGAAGACGTTGAGAGGCAAGGAGATACCTCTCGTGAGAGTCGTTTGGTCGGGAGCGACTGGTGAAAGCTTGACGTGGGAGCTTGAGAGTAAGATGCTGGAGTCTTATCCAGAGTTGTTTGCTTGAGGTAAATTTTCGAGGACGAAAATCTTTTAAGTGGGGGAGAGTTGTAACGCCCACTTTCGTTTAATCGTTTATTTAATCGAGTTTAGGCATTATATTATAATTATATAGTATATGCATGATTTTGGTATGTTTTGATGATTATGATGATGATGACGTGTTAAGTTATGAGTTTGAGGATTTGATTATGATATGAGATTTATTTTATTGTTAAATAAAATAAAGATTTGAAAATAATATAAATATTTAGTTGAGGGCTGTTTTGATATTTTAGATAGTTTTGGGGGGAAAGTGAGATAAGATAAGTAATTAGGAAGAGATATAAATAGGAGAAGACCTAATATTTTAGAAACTCATTGTACGTGAAAACTTTTGGAAAAGGGAGAAAAGCTTAGAAGGGAGAAGAGCATAGAGAGGGCTGCGATTTCTTCATAACCAGGTAAGGGTGAGACTAATAATTCAATAGCATTAATTCTGTAATTCTGATGATTAGTTGACAAAGTTAGGATTGATTTAGAAAAGTTTTGGAATTAGGTCAAAACCCTAAAAAATTGATGATCAAACGGTAAAACTTGTTAGATTGATGAAGAACCGTCCTTTAACCTTAGAATATGTTTAGGATGAATTCTGGAATCAAATTAGGCTTTGAACCATGTTGTGTGATGGATTTTTGAGAAAAACCCTAGTCTGCCCGTGCTTCTGTTCATCGCTCGCCACGGCGAGTGATGATCCTCGCCTCGCGAGTGATGAACTTCATCGCTCGCCACGCGAGCCCTTTCCTTCGCCTCGCGAGTTGTTTGGTGCAACTCGCCATGGCGAGCAACCTTCCTCGCCTCGCGAGCTTAGGCAGAGTGCATGTCATATTTCGTGTTTCGACCTTTTTAGTTGAATCTTGTATGCCTTTGAGTACCTGAACATACCTAGTATTGATTAGGAATGAATGTAGGATCAGAGGGAACCCAGAACAACTTAGTTTGGGAGTTGAGTGGTACTCGCCATGGCGAGTAAGTACTCTCGCCTCGCGAGTACAACCAGGATGAACTGTTATGTGTTTTGCGATATGTGTCGCACTTGTTGATCAAGAGTGAACCCCTAATGGTAATGAGACCTAGTGATGTCGTTTAATGCAGCTGTAGAGTTGTTAAGTTATATTAATATTAATTGAATATGAACTATTGCATTGTATATTCATGCAAGATAAGAAGATGTGATAATGATACAAATTATGTGCTTGATATAACGATATCATCTTGTTATGTGACCTGTTTATGCTGCTTCCGTTATTTAACTAAGTGCATAATTATATGATGAAGTTTAGCTCCAAATTATTGGATGCATGTTGATAAGTGATTACGATGTTTTGTTCATATGTGTCCATGCATAGCATATCATTGAGCTTAGTCCTCACCACGAATATTAGGAGCTTTGTCCTCCGCACGTTTTATAGGAGCTTTGTCCTCCGCACGATTAAAGTATATTAATACTTATGATGACGATTGGTACCACATGCATATAAGGAGTCTAGGAGCATTGTCACATTGTCATGATTAAGATGCCTTGTTGATGATGAATGAATATGTGATTACGTGATAAGTGTTCATTGATTAATGTTATTTTATTATGAAATCTCACCCCTTCTGCTTGAAAATGTTGCCCTTCGTATGGGTAACTTGCAGGTGATCGTGCTTAGTGTGCAGTTGCTTCGTGAGTGGCCTTGCCTCACTGTGTCGTCTAGGTCGCTCTGATACGTAACGGGATGGGGTTTATGTTATGCATGCTTCATTCTCTTACGTGACTATTATGTTTTTATAATGTTATGATTACGATATCTGTTTGATGGGGCCTGCATGCCAAAACGTTTTATGAATTATGATATGATATAATTTCCACTGCATGTTTAAGATATTGGGTTAAATTATTATTTAACTGTTTTGGATTAGTTTTATGTGATATCCCGTTGATTATATGTTACTCTGATAATGTTTTAAGAATTTTATATTGGGAAAACGGGGTGTTACAATTGGTATCAGAGCAGGTCGGTCCGTCCGGTCAATTAGAGAGTCGTGTCGAGTCTTAGTAATATTTATATTACTATCTTATGTGTTGTTGCTACTTTTGTAGAATCTCGAAATGGCTGGAAGGAATGATGTTGCGTTAGCTGCTGCTCTACAAGCTGTTGCCCAAGCTGTGGGACAACAACCTAACGTGAATGCTGGTGCGAATGCTGAAGCTAGGATGTTGGAGACGTTCATGAAGAAGAACCCTCCGACATTCAAAGGACGTTATGACCCTGATGGAGCCCAGACGTGGCTTAAGGAGATTGAGAGGATTTTCCGGGTTATGCAGTGCACGGAGATCAGAAGTTCGGTTTGGTACTCATCAGCTGGCCGATGAAGCTGATGACTGGTGGGTTGCTATTCTGCCTACCCTTGAGCAGGAAGGAGCTGTTGTGACTTGGGCTGTTTTCAGGAGAGAGTTCCTGAGAAGATACTTTCCGAAGATGTTCGCGGGAAGAAGAGATCGATTCCTTGAGCTGAAGCAAGGAAATATGTCCGTGACAGAGTATGCTGCCAAGTTCGTGGAGCTGTCTAAGTTCTATCCGCACTATACTGCTGAGAATGCTGAGTTCTCGAGATGATCAAGTTCGAGAATGGTTGAGGCCCGACATCAAGAGGGCGATTGGATACCAGCAGCTGAGAGTTTTTCAGGATTTGGTTAACAGCTGCAGGATCTATGAGGAGGATACCAAGGCTCACTACAAGGTAGTGAATGAAGGAAGGGCAGGGACAGCAGAGTCGTCCTAAGCCGTACAGTGCCCCCGCTGACAAAGGGAAACAGAAGATGGTCGATGTTAGGCGGCCTAAGAAGAAGGATGCTGCAGAGATTGTGTGCTTCAATTGTGGTGAGAAAGGCCACAAGAGCAACGCCTGTCCTGAGGAAATCAAGAAGTGTGTCGGTGTGGTAAGAAGGTCATGTTGTAGCTGATTGCAACCGTACAGACATTGTTGCTTTAATTGCAATGGAGAGGGTCACATTAGTTCACAGTGTACTCAGCCTAAGAGGGCGCCGACTACTGGTAGGGTCTTTGCTTTGACTGGGACTCAGACAGAGAATGAGGATCGTTTGATCAGAGGTACTTGCTATATTAATAATACTCCTTTAGTTGCTATTATTGATACTGGTGCTACGCATTGTTTATTGCTTTCGATTGTGTTTCTGCTTTGGGTCTTGATTTGTCTGATATGAATGGAGAGATGGTTGTCGAAACTCCAGCTAAGGGTTCGGTGACTACTTCTCTCGTATGTTTGAAATGTCCTTTGTCTATGTTTGGTCGTGATTTTGAAATGGATTTAGTTTGTCTACCTTTGAGTGGTATGGATGTGATTCTGGGTATGAACTGGTTAGAGTACAACCACGTTCTTATTAATTGTTTTAGCAAGTCAGTGCATTTCTCTTCCGTCGAAGAGGAAAGTGGTGCAGAGTTTTTATCTACTAAGCAGCTGAAGCAACTGGAACGCGACGGTATCTTGATGTTTTCGTTAATGGCTACTTTATCTATGAGAATCAAGCAGTGATTGATAGTTACCGGTGGTGTGTGAATTTCCTGAAGTTTTTCCAGATGAGATTCCTGATGTGCCTCCAGAGAGAGAAGTTGAGTTTTCTATTGATCTTGTTCCTGGAACGAAGCCGGTCTCGATGGCACCTTATCGTATGTCTGCTTCTGAGTTATCTGAGTTGAAGAAACAGTTGAAGACTTGCTTGAGAAGAAGTTTGTTAGACCAAGTGTTTCACCTTGGGGAGCGCCGGTTTTGCTAGTAAAGAAGAAAGATGGTAGTATGCGGTTGTGTATTGATTATCGGCAGTTGAACAAGGTAACTATCAAGAATAGGTATCCACTTCCGAGAATTGATGATTTGATGGATCAGCTAGTGGGTGCACGAGTTTTCAGCAAGATTGATTTGAGATCAGGTTATCACCAGATTAAAGTAAAAGATGAAGATATGCAGAAGACAGCTTTCAGAACGCGTTATGGTCACTATGAATATAAAGTTATGCCTTTTGGTGTTACCAATGCACCTGGAGTGTTTATGGAGTATATGAATCGCATCTTCCATGCATTTTTGGATCGGTTTGTGGTTGTGTTTATCGACGATATTTTGATCTACTCCAAGACTGAAGAAGAACATGCTGAGCATCTGAAGATTGTCTTACAAGTGTTGAAAGAGAAGAAACTTTATGCTAAATTGTCTAAGTGTGAATTCTGGTTGAATGAAGTGAGTTTCCTTGGCCATGTTATTTCGGAGATGGTATTGCTGTGGATCCGTCTAAAGTCGAAGCTGTATCGCAATGGGATACTCCTAAGTCCGTTACAGAGATTAGAAGTTTCTTGGGTTTGCTGGTTACTATAGAAGGTTTATTGAAGGATTTTCTAAGTTAGCTCTTCCGCTAACGCAGTTGACTTGTAAAGGTAAAACTTTTGTGTGGGACGTCCATTGTGAGAAAAGTTTCGGTGAATTGAAGAAGCGTTTGACGACTGCTCCAGTGTTAATTTTGCCGAAGTCAGATGAACCTTTTGTGGTTTATTGTGATGCGTCCAAGTTGGGTTTAGGAGGTGTACTTATGCAAGAAGGTAAAGTGGTAGCTTATGCTTCAAGACAGTTGAGAATCATGAGAAGAATTATCCTACGCATGATCTCGAGTTAGCGGCCGTAGTCTTTGTATTGAAGATATGGAGACATTACTTGTATGGTTCGAGATTCGAGGTGTTTAATGATCACAAGAGTTTGAAGTATTTGTTCGATCAGAAGGAATTGAATATGAGCAGCGAAGATGGCTCGAATTGTTGAAAGATTATGACTTTGGTTTGAATTATCATCCAGGTAAAGCTAATGTTGTTGCGGATGCCTTAAGTAGGAAGACATTGCATATGTCCGCTATGATGGTCAAGAGTTCGAATTGCTTGAACAGTTTAGAGATATGAGTTTGGTTTGCGAATGGTCACCTCAGAGTGTGAAATTGGGTATGCTGAAGATTGATAGTGAATTTCTGAAAATATCAAGGAAGCACAGAAAGTTGATGTAAAGTTTGTGGACTTGTTGATTGCTAGAGATCAGACTGAAGACAGTGATTTTAAAATCGATGATCAAGGTGTGTTGAGATTCCGAGGAAGAATTTGTATCCCAGACAATGAAGAGATTAAGAAGATGATTCTTGAAGAGAGTCATAGAAGTAGCTTGAGTATTCATCCGGGAGCTACGAAGATGTATCATGATTAAAGAAGATTTTCTGGTGGTCTGGTTTGAAACGAGATGTGGCACAGTTTGTGTATTCCTGTTTAGTTTGTCAGAAGTCGAAAGTCGAGCATCAGAAACCCGCTGGGATGATGGTACCTTTAGATGTGCCAAATGGAAATGGGATAGTATATCGATGGATTTTGTGACGAGTTTGCCGAATACTCCGAGAGGGAGCAACGCAATTTGGGTTATTGTTGATAGATTGACGAAGTCAGCTCATTTCCTACCTATTAATATTAGTTTCCCTGTTGCCCAGTTGGCAGAGATTTACATCAAAGAGATTGTGAAGCTGCATGGTGTTCCTTCGAGCATTGTATCAGATAGAGATCCAAGATTTACTTCTAGATTTTGGAAAAGTTTGCAAGAGGCTTTGGGTTCGAAGTTGAGATTGAGTTCGGCGTATCATCCACAGACAGATGGTCAGTCGGAGAGGACAATTCAGTCGCTAGAGGATTTGTTGAGAATTTGTGTTCTTGAGCAAGGAGGAACTTGGGATAGTCATCTTCCGTTGATCGAGTTCACTTATAATAATAGCTATCATTCTAGTATTGGAATGGCACCGTTCGAGGCTTTGTATGGTCGGAGATGCAGAACTCCGTTGTGTTGGTTTGAATCAGGAGAAAGAGTGGTCTTAGGACCAGAGATTGTTCAGCAAACTACTGAGAAAGTTCAGATGATCCAAGAGAAAATGAAGGCGTCGCAGAGTCGACAAAAGAGTTATCATGATAAGCGTAGAAAAGATCTTGAATTTCAGGAAGGAGACCACGTGTTTTTGAGAGTCACTCCTATGACTGGTGTAGGACGTGCTTTGAAGTCAAAGAAGTTGACCCCGAAGTTCATTGGTCCGTATCAGATATTGGAAAGAGTTGGAACGGTGGCTTACCGAGTGGGTTTACCGCCGCATCTTGCGAATTTGCACAACGTTTTCCATGCGTCGCAACTTCGAAAGTATGTTCCGGATCCATCTCATGTAATCAGAGTGACGATGTGCAAGTTAGAGACAACCTTACGGTAGAAACTTTACCGTTGAGGATTGATGATCGTAAAGTGAAGACGTTGAGAGGCAAGGAGATACCTCTCGTGAGAGTCGTTTGGTCGGGAGCGACTGGTGAAAGCTTGACGTGGGAGCTTGAGAGTAAGATGCTGGAGTCTTATCCAGAGTTGTTTACTTAAGGTAAATTTTCGAGGACGAAAATCTTTAAGTGGGGGAGAGTTGTAACGCCCACTTTCGTTTAATCGTTTATTTAATTGAGTTTAGGCAATTATATTATAATTATATAGTATATGCATGATTTTGGTATGTTTTGATGATTTATGATGATTGATTGATGACGTGATAAGTTATGAGTTTTGGAGGATTTGATTATGATATGAGATTTATTTTATTGTTAAATAAAATAAAGATTTGAAATAATATAAAATATTTAGTTGAGGGCTGTTTTGATATTTTAGATAGTTTTGGGGGTGAAAGTGAGATAAGATAAGTAATTAGGAAGAGATATAAATAGGAGAAGACCTAATATTTTAGAAACTCATTGTACGTGAAAACTTTTGAAAAAGGGAGAAAAGCTTAGAAGGGAGAAGAGCATAGAGAGGGCTGCGATTTCTTCATAACCAGGTAAGGGTGAGACTAATAATTCAATAATGTTAATTACTGTAATTCTGATGATTAGTTGACAAAGTTAGGATTGATTTAGAAAAGTTTTGGAATTAGGTCAAAACCCTAAAAAATTGATGATCAAACGGTAAAACTTGTTAGATTGATGAAAGAACCGTCCTTTAACCTTAGAATATGTTTAGGATGAATTCTGGAATCAAAATTAGGCTTTGAACCATGTTGTGTGATGGATTTTTGAGAAAAACCCTAGTCTGCCCGTGCTTCTGTTCATCGCTCGCCACGGCGAGTGATGATCCTCGCCTCGCGAGTGATGAACTTCATCGCTCGCCACGCGAGCCCCTTTCCTTCGCCTCGCGAGTTGTTTGGTGCAACTCGCCATGGCGAGCAACCTTCCTCGCCTCGCGAGCTTAGGCAGAGTGCATGTCATATTTCGTGTTTCGACCTTTTTAGTTGAATCTTGTATGCCTTTGAGTACCTGAACATACCTAGTATTGATTAGGAATGAATGTAGGATCAGAGGGAACCCAGAACAACCTTAGTTTGGGAGTTGAGTGGTACTCGCCATGGCGAGTAAGTACTCTCGCCTCGCGAGTACAACCAGGATGAACTCGTTTATGTGTTTATGCGATATGTGTCGCACTTGTTGATCAAGAGTGAACCCCTAACTGGTAATGAGACCTAGTGATGTCGTTTAATGCAGACTGTAGAGTTGTCTAAGTTATATTAATATTAATTGAATATGAACTATTGCATTGTATATTCATGCAAGATAAGAAGATGTGATAATGATACAAATTATGTGCTTGATATAACGATATCATCTTGTTATGTGACCTGTTTATGCTGCTTCCGTTATTTAACTAAGTGCATAATTATATGATGAAGTTTAGCTCCAAATTATTGGATGCATGTTGATAAGTGATTACGATGTTTTGTTCATATGTGTCCATGCATAGCATATCATTGAGCTTAGTCCTCACCACGAATATTAGGAGCTTTGTCCTCCGCACGTTTTATAGGAGCTTTGTCCTCCGCACGATTAAAGTATATTAATACTTATGATGACGATTGGTACCACATGCATATAAGGAGTCTAGGAGCATTGTCACATTGTCATGATTAAGATGCCTTGTTGATGATGAATGAATATGTGATTACGTGATAAGTGTTCATTGATTAATGTTATTTTATTATGAAATCTCACCCCTTCTGCTTGAAAATGTTGCCCTTCGTATGGGTAACTTGCAGGTGATCGTGCTTAGTGTGCAGTTGCTTCTGTGAGTGGCCTTGCCTCACTGTGTCGTCTAGGTCGCTCTGATACGTAACGGGATGGGGTTTATGTTTATGCATGCTTCATTCTCTTACGTGACTATTATGTTATTTTTATAATGTTATGGATTACGATATGAACTGTTTGATGGGCCTGCATGCCAAAACGTTTTATGAATTATGACTATGATATAATTTCCACTGCAATGTTTAAGATATTGGTTAAAATTATTATTTAACTGTTTTGGATTATGTTTTATGTGATATCCCGTTGATTATAATGCTTACTCTGAGAAATGTTTTTAAGAATTTTTATGTTGGGAAAACGGGGTGTTACAATTGGTATCAGAGCAGGTCGGTCCGTCCGGTCAATTAGAGAGTCGTGTCGAGTCTTAGTAATATTTATATTACTATCTTATGTTGTTGTTGCTACTTTTGTAGAATCTCGGAAATGGCTGGAAGAAACGATGTTGCGTTAGCTGCTGCTCTACAAGCTGTTGCCCAAGCTGTGGGACAACAACCTAACGTGAATGCCGGTGCGAATGCTGAAGCTAGGATGTTGGAGACGTTCATGAAGAAGAACCCTCCGACATTCAAAGGACGTTATGACCCTGATGGAGCCCAGACGTGGCTTAAGGAGATTGAGAGGATTTTCCGGGTTATGCAGTGCACGGAGGATCAGAAAGTTCGGTTTGGTACTCATCAGCTGGCCGAGGAAGCTGATGACTGGTGGGTTGCTCTTCTGCCTACCCTTGGGCAGGAGGAGCTGTTGTGACTTGGGCTGTTTTCAGGAGAGAGTTCCTGAGAAGATACTTTCCGAAAGATGTTCGCGGGAAGAAGGAGATCGAGTTCCTTGAGCTGAAGCAAGGAAATATGTCCGTGACAGAGTATGCTGCCAAGTTCGTGGAGCTGTCTAAGTTCTATCCGCACTATACTGCTGAGAATGCTGAGTTCTCGAGATGTATCAAGTTCGAGAATGGTCTGAGGCCCGACATCAAGAGGGCGATTGGGTATCAACAGCTGAGAGTTTTTCCAGATTTGGTTAACAGCTGCAGGATCTATGAGGAGGATACCAAGGCTCACTACAAGGTAGTGAATGAGAGGAAGGGCAGGGGACAGCAGAGTCGTCCTAAGCCGTACAGTGCCCCCGCTGACAAAGGGAAACAGAAGATGGTCGATGTTAGGCGGCCTAAGAAGAAGGATGCTGCAGAGATTGTGTGCTTCAATTGTGGTGAGAAAGGCCACAAGAGCAACGCCTGTCCTGAGGAAATCAAGAAGTGTGTCTGGTGTGGTAAGAAAGGTCATGTTGTAGCTGATTGCAATCGTACAGACATTGTGTGCTTTAATTGCAATGGAGAGGGTCATATTAGTTCACAGTGTACTCAGCCTAAGAGGGCGCCGACTACTGGTAGAGTCTTTGCTTTGACTGGGACTCAGACAGAGAATGAGGATCGTTTGATCAGAGGTACTTGCTATATTAATAATACTCCTTTAGTTGCTATTATTGATACTGGTGCTACGCATTGTTTCATTGCTTTCGATTGTGTTTCTGCTTTGGGTCTTGATTTGTCTGATATGAATGGAGAGATGGTTGTCGAAACTCCGGCTAAGGGTTCGGTGACTACTTCTCTCGTATGTTTGAAATGTCCTTTGTCTATGTTTGGTCGTGATTTTGAATTGGATTTAGTTTGTCTACCTTTGAGCGGTATGGATGTGATTCTGGGTATGAACTGGTTAGAGTACAACCACGTTCTTATTAATTGTTTTAGCAAGTCAGTGCATTTCTCTTCCGTCGAAGAGGAAAGTGGTGCAGAGTTTTTATCTACTAAGCAGCTGAAGCAACTGGAACGCGACGGTATCTTGATGTTTTCGTTAATGGCTACTTTATCTACTGAGAATCAAGCAGTGATTGATAAGCTACCGGTGGTGTGTGAATTTCCTGAAGTTTTTCCAGATGAGATTCCTGATGTGCCTCCAGAGAGAGAAGTTGAGTTTTCTATTGATCTTGTTCCTGGAACGAAGCCGGTCTCGATGGCACCTTATCGTATGTCTGCTTCTGAGTTATCTGAGTTGAAGAAACAGTTGGAAGACTTGCTTGAGAAGAAGTTTGTTAGACCAAGTGTTTCACCTTGGGGAGCGCCGGTTTTGCTAGTAAAGAAGAAAGATGGTAGTATGCGGTTGTGTATTGATTATCGGCAGTTGAACAAGGTAACAATCAAGAATAGGTATCCACTTCCGAGAATTGATGATTTGATGGATCAGCTAGTGGGTGCACGAGTTTTCAGCAAGATTGATTTGAGATCAGGTTATCACCAGATTAAAGTAAAAGATGAAGATATGCAGAAGACAGCTTTCAGAACGCGTTATGGTCACTATGAATATAAAGTTATGCCTTTTGGTGTTACCAATGCACCTGGAGTGTTTATGGAGTATATGAATCGCATCTTCCATGCATTTCTGGATCGGTTTGTGGTTGTGTTTATCGACGATATTTTGATCTACTCCAAGACTGAAGAAGAACATGCTGAGCATCTGAAGATTGTCTTACAAGTGTTGAAAGAGAAGAAACTTTATGCTAAATTGTCTAAGTGTGAATTCTGGTTGAATGAAGTGAGTTTCCTTGGCCATGTTATTTCCGGAGATGGTATTGCTGTGGATCCGTCTACAGTCGAAGCTGTATCGCAATGGGATACTCCTAAGTCCGTTACAGAGATTAGAAGTTTCTTGGGTTTGGCTGGTTACTATAGAAGGTTTATTGAAGGATTTTCTAAGTTAGCTCTTCCGCTAACGCAGTTGACTTGTAAAGGTAAAACTTTTGTGTGGGACGTCCATTGTGAGAAAAGTTTCGGTGAATTGAAGAAGCGTTTGACGACTGCTCCAGTGTTAATTTTGCCGAAGTCAGATGAACCTTTTGTGGTTTATTGTGATGCGTCCAAGTTGGGTTTAGGAGGTGTACTTATGCAAGAAGGTAAAGTGGTAGCTTATGCTTCAAGACAGTTGAGAATCCATGAGAAGAATTATCCTACGCATGATCTCGAGTTAGCGGCCGTAGTCTTTGTATTGAAGATATGGAGACATTACTTGTATGGTTCGAGATTCGAGGTGTTTAGTGATCACAAGAGTTTGAAGTATTTGTTCGATCAGAAGGAATTGAATATGAGGCAGCGAAGATGGCTCGAATTGTTGAAAGATTATGACTTTGGTTTGAATTATCATCCAGGTAAAGCTAATGTTGTTGCGGATGCCTTAAGTAGGAAGACATTGCATATGTCCGCTATGATGGTCAAAGAGTTCGAATTGCTTGAACAGTTTAGAGATATGAGTTTGGTTTGCGAATGGTCACCTCAGAGTGTGAAATTGGGTATGCTGAAGATTGATAGTGAATTTCTGAAAAATATCAAGGAAGCACAGAAAGTTGATGTAAAGTTTGTGGACTTGTTGATTGCTAGAGATCAGACTGAAGACAGTGATTTTAAAATCGATGATCAAGGTGTGTTGAGATTCCGAGGAAGAATTTGTATCCCAGACAATGAAGAGATTAAGAAGATGATTCTTGAAGAGAGTCATAGAAGTAGCTTGAGTATTCATCCGGGAGCTACGAAGATGTATCATGATTTAAAGAAGATTTTCTGGTGGTCTGGTTTGAAACGAGATGTGGCACAGTTTGTGTATTCCTGTTTAGTTTGTCAGAAGTCGAAAGTCGAGCATCAGAAACCCGCTGGGATGATGGTACCTTTAGATGTGCCAAAATGGAAATGGGATAGTATATCGATAGATTTTGTGACGAGTTTGCCGAATACTCCGAGAGGGAGCAACGCAATTTGGGTTATTGTTGATAGATTGACGAAGTCAGCTCATTTCCTACCTATTAATATTAGTTTCCCTGTTGCCCAGTTGGCAGAGATTTACATCAAAGAGATTGTGAAGCTGCATGGTGTTCCTTCGAGCATTGTATCAGATAGAGATCCAAGATTTACTTCTAGATTTTGGAAAAGTTTGCAAGAGGCTTTGGGTTCGAAGTTGAGATTGAGTTCGGCGTATCATCCACAGACAGATGGTCAGTCGGAGAGGACAATTCAGTCGCTAGAGGATTTGTTGAGAATTTGTGTTCTTGAGCAAGGAGGAACTTGGGATAGTCATCTTCCGTTGATCGAGTTCACTTATAATAATAGCTATCATTCTAGTATTGGAATGGCACCGTTCGAGGCTTTGTATGGTCGGAGATGCAGAACTCCGTTGTGTTGGTTTGAATCAGGAGAAAGAGTGGTCTTAGGACCAGAGATTGTTCAGCAAACTACTGAGAAAGTTCAGATGATCCAAGAGAAAATGAAGGCGTCGCAGAGTCGACAAAAGAGTTATCATGATAAGCGTAGAAAAGATCTTGAATTTCAGGAAGGAGACCACGTGTTTTTGAGAGTCACTCCTATGACTGGTGTAGGACGTGCTTTGAAGTCAAAGAAGTTGACCCCGAAGTTCATTGGTCCGTATCAGATATTGGAAAGAGTTGGAACGGTGGCTTACCGAGTGGGTTTACCGCCGCATCTTGCGAATTTGCACAACGTTTTCCATGCGTCGCAACTTCGAAAGTATGTTCCGGATCCATCTCATGTAATTCAGAGTGACGATGTGCAAGTTAGAGACAACCTTACGGTAGAAACTTTACCGTTGAGGATTGATGATCGTAAAGTGAAGACGTTGAGAGGCAAGGAGATACCTCTCGTGAGAGTCGTTTGGTCGGGAGCGACTGGTGAAAGCTTGACGTGGGAGCTTGAGAGTAAGATGCTGGAGTCTTATCCAGAGTTGTTTACTTAAGGTAAATTTTCGAGGACGAAAATCTTTTAAGTGGGGGAGAGTTGTAACGCCCACTTTCGTTTAATCGTTTATTTAATTGAGTTTAGGCAATTATATTATAATTATATAGTATATGCATGATTTTGGTATGTTTTGATGATTTATGATGATTTGATTGATGACGTGATAAGTTATGAGTTTTGGAGGATTTGATTATGATATGAGATTTATTTTATTGTTAAATAAAATAAAGATTTGAAAATAATATAAAATATTTAGTTGAGGGCTGTTTTGATATTTTAGATAGTTTTGGGGGTGAAAGTGAGATAAGATAAGTAATTAGGAAGAGATATAAATAGGAGAAGACCTAATATTTTAGAAACTCATTGTACGTGAAAACTTTTGAAAAAGGGAGAAAAGCTTAGAAGGGAGAAGAGCATAGAGAGGGCTGCGATTTCTTCATAACCAGGTAAGGGTGAGACTAATAATTCAATAATGTTAATTACTGTAATTCTGATGATTAGTTGACAAAGTTAGGATTGATTTAGAAAAGTTTTGGAATTAGGTCAAAACCCTAAAAAAATTGATGATCAAACGGTAAAACTTGTTAGATTGATGAAAGAACCGTCCTTTAACCTTAGAATATGTTTAGGATGAATTCTGGAATCAAAATTAGGCTTTGAACCATGTTGTGTGATGGATTTTTGAGAAAAACCCTAGTCTGCCCGTGCTTCTGTTCATCGCTCGCCACGGCGAGTGATGATCCTCGCCTCGCGAGTGATGAACTTCATCGCTCGCCACGCGAGCCCCTTTCCTTCGCCTCGCGAGTTGTTTGGTGCAACTCGCCATGGCGAGCAACCCTTCCTCGCCTCGCGAGCTTAGGCAGAGTGCATGTCATATTTCGTGTTTCGACCTTTTTAGTTGAATCTTGTATGCCTTTGAGTACCTGAACATACCTAGTATTGATTAGGAATGAATGTAGGATCAGAGGGAACCCAGAACAACCTTAGTTTGGGAGTTGAGTGGTACTCGCCATGGCGAGTAAGTACTCTCGCCTCGCGAGTACAACCAGGATGAACTCGTTTATGTGTTTATGCGATATGTGTCGCACTTGTTGATCAAGAGTGAACCCCTAACTGGTAATGAGACCTAGTGATGTCGTTTAATGCAGACTGTAGAGTTGTCTAAGTTATATTAATATTAATTGAATATGAACTATTGCATTGTATATTCATGCAAGATAAGAAGATGTGATAATGATACAAATTATGTGCTTGATATAACGATATCATCTTGTTATGTGACCTGTTTATGCTGCTTCCGTTATTTAACTAAGTGCATAATTATATGATGAAGTTTAGCTCCAAATTATTGGATGCATGTTGATAAGTGATTACGATGTTTTGTTCATATGTGTCCATGCATAGCATATCATTGAGCTTAGTCCTCACCACGAATATTAGGAGCTTTGTCCTCCGCACGTTTTATAGGAGCTTTGTCCTCCGCACGATTAAAGTATATTAATACTTATGATGACGATTGGTACCACATGCATATAAGGAGTCTAGGAGCATTGTCACATTGTCATGATTAAGATGCCTTGTTGATGATGAATGAATATGTGATTACGTGATAAGTGTTCATTGATTAATGTTATTTTATTATGAAATCTCACCCCTTCTGCTTGAAAATGTTGCCCTTCGTATGGGTAACTTGCAGGTGATCGTGCTTAGTGTGCAGTTGCTTCTGTGAGTGGCCTTGCCTCACTGTGTCGTCTAGGTCGCTCTGATACGTAACGGGATGGGGTTTATGTTTATGCATGCTTCATTCTCTTACGTGACTATTATGTTATTTTTATAATGTTATGGATTACGATATGAACTGTTTGATGGGGCCTGCGTGCCAAAACGTTTTATGAATTATGACTATGATATAATTTCCGCTGCAATGTTTAAGATATTGGTTAAAATTATTATTTAACTGTTTTGGATTATGTTTTATGTGATATCCCGTTGATTATGATGCTTACTCTGATAAATGTTTTTAAGAATTTTTATGTTGGGAAAACGGGGTGTTACAGCAGATAATGTTTCGTTGTCTCTCCCGACGATCCGAGGGGACAATCTCTCAATACGCATCATTAAGGATGTTTACATCAAGGGTTTGGAAAAATACAGACACAACATGCACTGTCTGTTGTTTTTGAACAAGGGCTATGAGCTGTATTCCACCAAGGAAATAACATCAAGGATTTCAAAAATATGGACGACTTGCGCACATCCCTCGCTATGGGGACTGTTAACTTGAAACCCGCGCGCTCTAGGGGGTCCGCTGAAGATGTTATATTGGAATATTAGAGGTATACGTAATCCGGAATCTCGCATTACTCTTAAAAACCTCTGTGACTCTCACAAGCCTAATATTATTTTTATTGCTGAGCCTATGATTCCTTTTGAGAATGTCCCCCATTTATTTTTATGGAATATTAATGTCACTAAGTTTTGTTCAAATGATCGTCCGCTTCGCATCCCTAATTTGTGGGGTCTTTGGGGAAATGATTTAGAGAGGACTAAACTTTCAATATCTAGAAAATTGATTACATTTTTTCATAAAATATCTAGAAAATAATCTCGAAATTTTTCAATATTAAAATCATTTTTTTATTCTATAAAAAACGAATCATATATTTAAATTACATTTATTAGCGTCCAGACGGGCACTCCCATGTCCGTCTGTCCGCTCTCTCTACTGCACTAACGTATGTATATATATATATATATATATATATATATATATATATATATATATATATATATATATATATATATATATATATATTTTTGATGTTTCTTTGTATAAATTATTTTTAATGTAACACATATGGGAAGAGTTAAAGTAAGAGATGAATTTACTAAAAAAAATAAGACATTAAATAAACAAATAATAGGAATATAGAAGAAATGAGATCCCCTAAAAAAATAGACAACATTATTGTATAATTTGATTCAAAATGAAGAAGGAATATGTACCTTTTTTAACTCTCATGCAGTGTCGCTGGTTCGTCTCTCTTATGTCTATATTCTCTAGTTCTTCTTTTTTTGGTTCTCGCATGCAGATGGACACTCTTGTATCCATCTGTCTGCCCTTTTTTGTTTTGTTGTTGCACCAACAGGTAAGTTAATTAATATTTATCTACTATTTAAATATTTCACAAACCATAAAGCAAGTTCTACCCTGTTAAAAACATATAGAAACAACGAAAATGAAAATATATGTTTAGTGTAAAAAAATTGTAATCATACTTTTGATACTCTATTTCAGATTGTGTGTCATAATATTTGTGCAAACATGTATCATCCCGTAACTACATGACATTCTTTTACCCACTGTGTGCTTCATTTTCATGCTGTTTGGACATTGTTTTGGTAATTTAAACTACACAATGCCTCTTTTCTCAAAGTGGTTTATATACTTGTACTTTTTATTTGATCTAACAAACGTATTTAATCAAGAAACAATTGTTTAATTTTATTACTTTGCATACAATATTATATTAATATATCTAAGCAAGAGAACCGAAGAAGAATGAATATGATAATCTCGTAACTTATAATGAAGCAAATATTTGATGCACTTCAGTAGTTAAGAGCTAAGCTACATAGTTGATGCCTTTCATTAGTAAATAACAAAATAGATGTACGTGGTAAAAAGTTACTCAATTAATGCAGTTCTCTTTCCATGTTCAGCATTGTGTTCTCCAAATTTACATTATTTCAAATCAAAATGTAGTACACATTCATCATCTCAATCAGCACCACAATCTCATTGTCTACATTTTTTTTTTGCACGTGCAGTTAATAACCATCATCATCGCCTTCTTATCTTCTGGTATGTCTATCTCTTTATCTACATTAGTGTCACTATCGTTGCTGCGTTGCCTGCTTTCTTCCCCGCAACTATGTCTTAACGCCTTGATCTTACCGTGGCCATTGTAGCCCATTTGGTCATCACTTTTTCTTAATTTCTCTCGCAAATATCCTTCCATTTCCTCTATCTTTCGGCAGTGACGCGAGAAAAATACCATCCACTTTGAAACGAACAAAAGGAGAGTAAAAGAAGGAAATAAAATTTAAAAAAGAATAGAGAGCGCTTCCTGCCGATTGGTGGTATATGGAAGCCGCACTCCAACATTACATTTATTCATAGCCGCCGACTAATGCACTGTTTCTGTGACAACCTCTGTACTCTACTTTTAGCTTCAATTTTCCTCGCCCCATCTCAATTGCAGCGGCGTTTATCTATATCATTTTTCCTTGTTTCTATTGTTGATGAATAAAGTAAAAATCAAATGAGATAAAAATAACATTATTAAAGGAAACATGAGAGCACAACTTCTTCTTCTTCTTCTCCTCCTCCTCCTCCTCCTCCTCCTCCTTCTTGGTCGAACTCAAATTAGCAATATCTCTTTTTTCTGTGAATTGGACGGTTGCACACAAAAATATCAGTAAAACCAAAAAAGATGAATTTACAGACTTATTCACAACATTCAGATTAATAGAATATAGCAGCGTATATGAAAGTTAATAACAAGCAAAAATATAATTTTACCTCATCATAATTTTTTGACACCTCAGAATATATTTATCATTTTATGTATTTTGTAACAGAAATACATATTTAGATGAAAGAGAAATTAGCTTTCAAAAGATTGATATGATTTTGTAACAAAAAATTATTTTTACATGGTTGTATCTAAACAACCTAAATTACTTTTTTATAAAATGATTTTATTACAATAAACAAACACAAAGTATATTCTAATTTATTTATAAAATCTCTAAAAAGAATCTCTAAATTATTGAATGTCAAAATCTTTTTTATACTAGCTTCAAGGTTTGATATAATTTTAAAAAATATATATATGTTTTAAAGAGCATTGTATATGTTAGTTATAGTTTTTGGAGTTAAATATGTATTTAGTCCCTACAAAATTACAAGTTTTCAAGTTTAGTCACTATAAAGAAAAATTATCCACTTTTAGTCCATATTTTCATTTTATAGAGACTATTTTGGATGACTAAAAGTATCCATTTTTTTTGTAAAAAGTTTTCAAAAGAGGGACTGTTCTTATAAACTACAATTTTATGGAGGACTAAAATTACCATTAAAATTGAAGTTTTTCTATGGTTAAATTCCACCAAAGACAAAACGTGAAGAAATTTAAAATAATAGGGATTGCTTAAAAGAAATTGGATAAAAGCGAACAACAACCAAAAATTTAAATTTAATATAAAAATTAAATATCTACTCTTATACTGGTCATCTCATTTATATGTCTCAACATCTACTCTTGCATCTAAAGTGGAACTTAAGATCACAATTGACACATAAACATATTTTTCTTAAATGTGAGACTCTCTGCGTTTGTGATTTGGTGGCATAATCAAATAAGGTAAGTCGGAGGCATAACATGGTTAAATAGATGGATTGATGGTGATTTCATGGAGAGAGGTTTATGATTCTAACTTTCATTAAAAAGAGAGAAAGAAAATTAGAAAAAGAAAGAATATGAAAAAGTAATTTGAAAATGAGGGAAATTATAGGGGGGGAAAGTAGTGAGTGTTTTGTATGTGGAAGTATTGAAAATAGAGTGAATTATTGGTATTTTTTTTGGTTTATTTGAAGGAGTTGGAGATTTATGAGTAGTTATTCTACCCAAAAATAAATAAACTCAATAAAAAAATATCACATAATTTTAAAATGTCGCTATGTCAACTCAGCAAAACACATGCACTTTTTCATTGTTAGATTCCACCAAAAAGCAAAAGTGAATGTATTTTAAATAATAGAGTTTGGGTAAAAATATTTGCATGAAAGTGAATGACATCCAAAAACGTATATTTAATATATAAAAATTAAGCTTAACAAAATCCAAAAACTTACAAAACAATTCATCATGATGCTCGGGGTTCTTAGAGTGCCTACAATGGGTTTGATTATCATATTTGACTAAGAGAAACCTCACACGTGAAATTATCACCACATCTAAACCCAAAACATTAAGACATTGAGTATATTAGTCATCTCACTTATATGTTGCTCAATATTTACTATTACACATAATGTAGAAGTTTAAATCACACCAGA
The DNA here is from genome assembly GCF_003473485.1 of Medicago truncatula. NCBI lineage: Eukaryota > Viridiplantae > Streptophyta > Magnoliopsida > Fabales > Fabaceae > Medicago > Medicago truncatula. The sequence continues at coordinate 14,190,524 of NC_053044.1, read as the reverse complement.
CACATTAATGTCTCTCCCTCAAGTGTGAGACTGGATGTATTTGTGATATGATGAGATAATCGAATAAGCTCAAAGGCACAACAAGGTAAAAAATATGGTTGGTGGCAGTTTCATAGATAGATGTCTTTGTTTATTTCTTCCAAGAGGAAAGAGAAAGTAAATTAGAAAAGGAAAGAAGATGAAAAAGGAATTTGAACACGAGGCAAACGATACGGGAAAAACTAAGGAGTGCGTGCTTTATTCGTGAAAGTATAGGGAATAGAATGAGTTGCTGGTAATTTTATGAATTTGTTGAATGAGTTGGAAATTGTTGGGTAATTATGCTACCAAAACAATAGATTCATTAAAAAAATGACACATCAATTTAAAATAATTAATAAGCATGTATTTTGCAAACGTAGCAGAACACATCTACATTTTTTCATTGTCAAATCGGACAAAAGACCAAAAGTGAAGGAATTTAAAATAATTGAGGTTGAATCAAAAATTGCTTGAAAGTGAATGACATCCCAAAACTAAAATTTAAGATACAAAATTAAACACATGACACAAAAAAAACTAACAAAACAAATCATCATAATGTTGGGACTTTCGTGAAAACCTGTATTGAGTTGTATCATAACATTAGGCTAAGAGCAAGCACACAAGTGAGATTGACATCACAACTTCACCCAAATTCTTGAGACATTTGATATTTGAGTTATCTCGGTTATATGTTGTTCTACATCTACTATTGCATTCAACGTGTTATTTTAACTGACACTTGACATATTAAATTCTCTCCATTAAGTACGAGACTCTCTATGTCCGCGATCCACCACTACGAACCACTTCTGCTCCCAAAAAACGTTGAAGCGGATATGATATCATTATTAGGACTTTTCGAGAGCCAACACTTGTGTGAATCAACACATTACTGAAAAAGATGTTACATCTTCATCCAAAATTTTAAGACTATGAGTTTTTTTTCACTTATTTATTCTCTAACCTCCAATATTTTATCCAATGTGGAGATTTAACTCACACTTAATACATCATAATATCATCTCGCTTAATCTCGTTTAAGGATGACAAAATTCTAACCGGTGCTTGACACGGGTGTCCATCCTAAAACCAATAGATTTCAATCGATCAAAATTGAATAGATGATACTTTTTTGGGTAAAAAAATTGACATTATTTGACAAAAATTAAAAAGATGTTCGCAAGCATGAAATGAAACTAATATCAAACAAATGAGTTTTCTCTACCAAATAAATTCATCCCATACATTCATACAAACATTTACAATTTACATAATGAAACCTTCTTCAATTATTTTTTTATCATGTAAATTAAATAAACAACTAAGAGAAAATTTCAATGTAACAAATGGCGTATATTAGCAACAATAGCCAAACTATTACTAACATACTCATTAGACTTTTCCATCAAATTCTTTACCTTTCCAGCACTTTCCAAAGAAACACCAACCTCTTCCAACCCATCAACACACGTTTGTTGATCCGTCAACGCAGCACTAACCCACGTCTGAATATCATTAACTTCACCATCTGTCAACGTTACGGCACCGTTAGTAACCACCGACATCGAATCGTTGAGTCGACTCACCGCATCCCCGATCTGTTCATTGCAATCACCGAACGCGTTTCCCTTGGAGTTTGCTTTGAGCGATGAAGCAAGTTCTGTGAGTTGGTTGATGGAGGCGAGGATTGAGATTTTGAGGATTGTTTTTGGGTTGGTGAGGTTTTGTGAGGAGGAGGATAGAGCGGTGAAGCATGAGTTACGGAAGCGAGTTATGTTGCAAATGGATCGGATTGAGTTGGGTGAGTTGAAGGGTTTTTGTGACTCGGTGTTTGTGTTGTGGTGGAAGAAAAGGGTGAATGATAAAGTGAGGGTAAGGAAGAGGATGGTTATGATGATGGAGATTGTGGCGATGAGGGGTTTGGAGATTTTGTTACGATTGTTGTTGTAGTTTTGTTGTTTTTGAGGATCTTCGAGATTTTCTTCTACTTTGTCATAACCTTTGAAAATTTTGAGAGAATCCATTTCTTGCTTTGGTTTTTGGGGATTGTTAGTTAAAGGGAGGAGTTGTTTCTTCTTACTTATTTGAACAAAATGTCAATCGGCAAAAGTGTCGAAATTGTTATACCGGATGTTATGATCGAGGTTCGAACTCCGATACCTGCACGTATGTTTATGAGTTTATAATGGTTTTGTTATTTCATCTATCTAAAAAAAATAGAGAGAAATAGGAACATTTATTTTGGATCTTCGAAAATAAAGAATCCACTTAAGCCTACGAAAATACATTTTTCTAATTAAATCTATTTTTATACGGTTGAACTTGAACCCACGTTAATTAGAAAAACGGTGTTAACGAGGGATTGAAATCATAGTTTTAAAACTCGGCTCGGTCATCGACTCGGCGGGGGTACTGGGTCAATGAGTCAATGGTCGAACCACAGAGTCATTGGTCAAACCGCATGACTGAACCGGAACCACTCGGATGACTCGGTTAGATAATTCGGTCCTTAGATTAAATTTGTATTGATATTTAACCGGATTAACTCGGATTGAATCGGTGACTCGGTCACTTTAGAAACCATAATAATGATCCCTTGTGTAAGTATTAAACCGAATTGAATCAGATGCTTTTGTCTCAAAATAAATTACATACTTAAAAACAAACAATATCATACTAAATTTAATTTTCATTTTATAAGTCAGACAATATCAACCACTCAAATAAAAAAAGTCATAAAGTATCAAGATTAAAAAAAAATAATGGTATTCTTAATAAAAAAAAAATTGTTGGTATTTGTAAAAAAAAAAAAAAAAAAAAAATTGTTAAAGAAATTATGCTTCTTCCACAGCACACCAGCCGCCTCACACAACAACAGTCAACAGTGCTATTGATTTTTTTTTCTTCGATTTATCTGCTTCTTCTTTGCATATTCAATGCAGCTTAATCAAATGACCATATTTCCATTTCATTTACCGGCTTAATCTTTGCATCTTCTGCTTTGATTTCTTCTCTTATATTTCTTGTTTTCAGTTTTTTTTTTTTTTTTTTAAATCTGAGTATTGAACCGCTCCGGTTCTGAAAACCGGCCGATTCACCGGTTTTTACCGGTTTCCGCCGAGTCACGCCGGTTTACACCGGTTCAATTGCATGACCGAACCGACCACCCCATCGGTTCACGGTCGGACCGGTTCAACCGGTCGGTCCGATCCGGTTTTTAAAACTATGATTGGAATAGTTCAGACCGGCCTATAGCCTAGCCTATGAGAGACCAAGTTAGATTTTTTTTCTTAAAAGATCAGATCACAAGCCATCTAAAAAGCATCTTAGGCCTATTAGGCCGACCTATTTAAATAAATATGAATAATATCATTTGTTATTATATTATATTTTGTACTTTAAATTAAAATAAAAATTTGTTAATTTTTTCATCAATTTGCATATTTAAATGTAATATTATAAATTAGAATTGAAATATGATACAATATGTAGTCAAATTTCCTAAAAACTTCTGTTGATTATCAAAAGAGAGTTTAATTTAATCGATATATTAGTTCGTTAATCTATTTAAACTTAGATCTAATTGTTTATTTAAAGATGTTCATATGAAATAGGCTTTTAAACATGTTAGCAGGTCTTATCAGGCTTTCATAAGATAAGGTTTAGACTTTCAAAAAAATTGGCAGGTCAGGCTCAGGCCTTGCAAAGCCTAGCTCGGCCTAGCCTATTATCATCCCTATTCGTAACCAGTGGCGTAGCCAGGATCCTAGATCAGGGGGCTCAAACTTTTGAACCATTGGCAAATTGAGGACCCCGGATCACAAGATAAAAGAAAAATTATTCGTCAATTATTCTAGTGGTCGTAATTTCACCCTTAAGATGAATAAACGAGGAATACCAAGTTTGAACTAGACTTCTCTATATTGTGTATCATAGGGACCGAGTGCAGATATTTTTAACCTGGATTAATGTTTAATACAAAAGCCTAAATTAACAATATATATACTCTCTTTTTGTCCTTATGACTTTTTCGGAGATTTTGTTTCTCTCTAAATAAGACCTAATGCAAATTTCTAGATACATTTATTACTCCTTTATTAATTAGATATATCCATTATAATAATATCAATTTATTTTTGAAGATGAAAAATCAACATAAACATATCTATAAATAAAAGATAATTTAGTAATTGTCACACACAAAAAACATAAACATTCTTAGCTAGTCCCCGTATTTTTAATGTTGTACCTCTTTATATTTCGACTTTGATTATTAATGAAAAATTATAAATTACTTTTTTAAAAAAATAAATATGTATAAACATTCATTACAACATATGTCATATGGTTTTATAAATACAATGTATAAATTGCAATTCAAAATTATAAGTTGGTTCACTTGTTTACTTGTTTTAAGATTCTTCAAGTAATAATCTTATAATCCTCTTAAAAAAAGGTAATAATAACTAGATAAAACAAAACTAGTAATAATAAGTAGATAAAAGGTAGGTGTATTTGGTGCTGGTGCATATCCGTAAGAAGGAAAAAACCGAGGTGCAGAAGTAAGGTGCAAGAATTAAAACTCAGGAGGTTCATAGAGGAATTATATATGATTTGTTTAACCCTGTTCGTAACCCTCTTCATATAAAAGGTAAATTAAAATAAAATAAAATAAAAAGTCAACTAATTTACCTTTAAAAAATTTCACAACCAATTAAAACGTCATGTATATCCACTAATTATTTTTTTGGAATGTTATGTTTGACATAGTGGAATACATGAGGTTGTTTTGATTGATTATGATTTTCCGAAGGCAATATTAACCTCACCAAAATAAATCAGGTCATTCCCTTATGTTAATTTTGTTTTTAACACGGTTAATATTAGAATGTTAATTTGTTAGTATTGATTGGTGGCAAGAATCGAGCTCGAGACTATACTGATCATTCTATTCGCTAACTTTTTGGTATCGGCTATCAAATCAACCTTATATTTCATATTTTTGTTATTGAATAGTGATATTTTGACAACTATTTTGGTACAATCTTTGAGACAACTTTGTTGTTCTCTCTTTTTATTGGTCAAAAACAATAAAGAAAGAAAAAGGAAGAGAGATAATAAAAACATAATGTAAATATGAAAGATAAAGTTGTACTAAATTGATTATACAAATATCATTTCTCTTTGTTATTTGTTCAAACCAAAATAAGGTTGATGTAGTGATTCCACCTCGAGTTTACCCTATCTAGTGTTCATAGTCTATTGACTTACATGAAGCACGAAAGGCATCAGATGATAATGCCACTTAATGCAAATTATCATCTGATGATGTGTTGAATCCTCCATCTAGTATCATTAATGCATCTCGCTCAAGGGAGTATCATTTATGGTACGATATTTATTAGTGCCAAAGAAAATTGTCTAGAAGGATCAATTTTGAAAAGGGGTTTACATTTAGAGATAAAAATAAAATCAAATAGGTGCTTAAATATAGGAACGGATGGAGTAGTATTGAGAGGCTAGTAGTATAATTAGTTTAACAAAAGTATATATCTCAGAAGATGTTATAAATAGTATGGTTATAGTGTAGAAATCATTTTTTGTGTGAAAGGACCGGATGTAGCTACACGTTAAGATAGGGAACTAGTATAAAAAAAATTGTTTGATTTTCTCTGCTTAGTCCTTTTATCTTTTCCCCTGTATTGAATTGTTTAAACTTGATTTGGAAAAGGTATTTTTCAAATAAACAAAAACAAAATTGTAAATAGTCAAACTAATCCACCGAAATTGATATTGGAGAGATTGAATCTGACATTTTAAAAGGAGCACATAAATCACAAGTGGTGTAGTCAATCACGCGCCGAGACATCTCCACCATCTTGTTGACATCTCCTCCTAAGAACCACCATCTGGTACCCAAATACAACCATGGAGACTGGGCCATCTCACTCTCTCCTTTGGATCTAAATAATCAAACAACAAAAATAAGAATTGAGAACTCTTCTCCTACATTTCATTTTTATCCTCGTCTAAATTACTCCTTTTTCTCTCAAGACCTACAATCATTAATATTCACATTCTTCATTCACAAAAAAACATACAAACACCATACTACTCTCCTCTTCAATTTCACATCTTAATAGGCTCCATCTCCATCCCCAAATCTAGAATATTATTATTCATTTTTTCACAAATGGAATAAGAAGAAAATCAATCAACCCAAAGCTAAATTGTCATGACCAAATTCCACATGAAAATCAACGATTGAAAATTTGGGGGTTCTGTTATTTTATATTGTAAATTTTCACCATGGAATAGCTTTGTGAATATTGTGTTTGTTGGGGCTCCCTGAATTCTTAATATATTGAATTGTTGAAACAATACATGTCAAGGGTTACAATTGTGAAACAATAGGGAATACTTGTCCAACAACTCAATAACTACAAGTAGTAGTAAAATAGTGCAAATATTTATCTAAAAACTATCAAAGGCATATAGTTACTGAAATGTATAACTAATTGTATCAAGTAGAACTCTGTTTGCAACCAACAAACTGAAATGCAGGCGTGTAAGTTACGATAAATAATGTCATGATCGGTATGACTAAATTACCATAAAAAAAATCTACAAAAGTCATGGAATCTTAGTCCTGTCAACCGAACAATAATTAACTGACTGGATTATTGTATCATAGCCAACCTTGCATTTCTCATTTACCCATATACATGAAGCTTCCAATCTTCAAACTCATTGAAAGAATCACAACTGAGAAACCCATCAAGTAAACCCAACCATGTGATAACATACATGCAGTTTTCCTACAGACCAAGCCAGTAGCAGAGTTAATAGCAGCAGTTTGGGAAAATTCATTAGACATTATGGTGTCAAAACCTCCATTCTTGCCGGCCATCCAATCCATCATATTGCCACTGTAAGTAATGTCTGTAATGCTAATAATACCGGTAGTTATATGAGCTGAATTGGAAAACTCAGCTGCGGAATGCATCCCAACAGCAAACTCCTTAGAAGGAAACTCAGAAGCAAATGCAGGAGGAGCTGGTATGCCGGCCAACAATTTATTGGCTTGCTTTACAAAAGCATTTTCACCTCCTGAGACCCAATTTGATGCAGCTCCTTGATCCTCCTTAGGTAAAACTCCATTACTATACTGTGCTTCAAAAACATGATTAGCAATGGGGCTTTCAGAATCAAAGCATATATATTTGGTAATATCTTCTTCATCAGGGCATTCAAGGTACTCATCTAGCAATTCAGAAACAGAAGGATCTATCACGGTGGAATCAACCCCATCAAGATTCTTAAGATCATTGGTTTCAACATATTCTTCGTTCAAACCCCTAAGATATTCAGCCGCATCAAAATACAGATCTGGATCCTCAGAGGCAAAATCGAAGTTCAGAGGATTTTCGTTATGGTTTGTCTCGCCATTGTAACCATCTTGCACTGAATCCACACCATATAGACCACCAACCTGATGATCATAAATACCAAAAGCAGCTTCCGATTGGGAATGCTGAGGAAAGCTACTACACTCCCCATAATAGAAGTTTGGTGGCAAATCAGCATTTCCAACTGTAACACTGGTATCAAGCTCCTGGTAATTGAAGACATTTCTTTTAAATTAGAATATTAAATATGCCAGGAACATCAAAGAAAGCAGAAAATATAAAAAAATAAAAAATAAACAAATTGCTTGAAGAAGAAATCGCAAAGACAAAAATGATAAAGTAAAACTGTAGATGCTCATCATCAGAAGAAGAAAAGGCCAACGCTGAGGAATAACGTATCTAGAATGATAGACACCAATAAATAAATCTCCACCCCAGGAAAGGTTTCAATTAAAAAATCAAGCAAAGCTACAATATTGCAAACATGCATATAATCTATACCCCAGGAAAGATTAATCGAACAAAAAGAAAACCAAAATTCCAACCCCAACGAAAGATCGAACATCATTTAGGATACAATACAAACCTGGTCAAGGTCAAGGATTTCAAGATAATTATCATCAGTAGCAGTAGGCACACTTTCATTCAAAAGATCGTTATCAAAAGCCACCAAAGATTGCAAAAATTCAGCGTAATCAGGAGCAGGAGCAGCCACTTGTTCCAAAAGCTGATTATCAACCGGTGGCAAGGGATTGACTGGTTCATCAACATTCTGCCACTCTGCCTCTACAAAGGGAGCCCCATACTTCTCCCCATTCTTAGGCCCTGAACCACTCTTCTCGAAGATCCTACACAGCACATAAGCATCCTTCTCCACCAAAACCAACACAAACGTCCAACCAAGTAAGAATCAAATCAAAACTCAATTCCATAAAGTCAAAGCATAAATAATAGGATGCAATATGCATAGATATGGGAACAAATATGAGGGAAGGCAGTTTAATTAAAAAATAAGGTAAAGGCATGTCAATAAAAATCATGAGCTTTCATATCATATAAAACATGAGAAAGCTAATTTGTTCAATTCACAACAAAAAATGGAGTACCGGAATGTATCAACTTTGAGTGAATTTTTTTTTTCAATTGTTAATTATTTTCATTTGTAATTTGCTATCTACAATAAATGAGCAGTGTAATTGAGTAACTACCTACTATTAGAGTAAACAATGATACATTAATTGGCAAAAGAAAGAAAAATCCCAAATTTGGTTGGCAGCATAAGCTTAAAAATCTACAGCTGAAAACTCAGTCTTCCAATTTCCAAAAGGGCTACATATATTTTGGAACCACCCAATATAAAACTAGTACTTGAATAATAATTCCTATGTATTCACCAGGCTATAAACATCTTAAGGCTAATATATAAGAGACGAAATGCAATATCAAAATCATTAAAACAAATCTTCAGGAGACAGATGAAATTTTGGTAGTAATTGACAGAAATCTCAGCAAGCCAGGTATGAGATTATTCAAGATTTAAATTACAAGCAGTGGGAATAACAAATGAAATTGTGGATATGCGCAACCAAACACTATGAATTAGCATCTATTAGAGTTCAAACTTCAAATGCATACGGTTTTCCAACTTATAGTCATGATGGACATATATTTTTAAAAGAAATATCTCATATCTCATTATCTCATATCTCATATCTCATATCTCATGAAATATACTGATTTTCCTTATTCAAGATACAAGCTATATATGAAAAAAAACAATATATTTAGAACTCAACAACCTTTGACTATCTAAGAAAGAGAATATGAAAAAAAATCCTTTGGTAAACATACAAACTGAACTTGAGCAGAGAATAATTAAACCCATGAAAGAAATAATGTAAACTGTAATGAAACATTGAGATATAAATCACAGAAACTCACAGATAAAAAGTGAGGCAAATATGACTCCCCCAGGAAAAGAACCCAGGTTCAATCCCTGGGTCGTCGATTAAAGTAGTCCAACCTCGTAAAAAAATCAGATATCCATCTGGCTGCAGACTCAAAGATTAGTTCCATAACAAGCCCAAAGGGCCTGAGCCATGAAGATACTTTGAGATGCCTACTGTGGGTCAAAGATCATAATTACGGTAGGTTGGCAATAAGTAGTGAGGCAATCGCGGAAACTTTTTTCCGTGAAAAGAAAAATGGACAAAATGATGAGAAAAAATGAAGTACCAAACAAGTTGTGTACGTGCACCGGTCAGGTATAACGTTGACAGTAAATGTAACAAGTTTTGAATAAGGAGGAAATTCATTTATTCACTATCTATTTTGAAAGAGCATAAATAAAAATTGAAAAAACAAACATTCAATGTCTATGTCTATCACTACTATAATACCTGCCCTCCAGTTTTGGCCAATTCTTCATCAATCATCCTATACTCATGCATGACCCAATTGCTTCGGTTACCATGTGGGGCCCGACCCAGGTGATAAACAAGGGTCTTCTTCATTCCAACTGTCTCCTCCCCGTTTTTGATAACCCGATCCTTTCCAGTAGTCTTCCAATAACCTCGATCAGTAGCACGATTCGTCCTGCATCCAGTGCCATACTTCTTGTCCAGCGCACTGAAGAAGTACCATTCCAAATCCTTAGTTTTCAGCTTGGACATATCTAAAAAATATCAAAACAACACCAATCATCAAATCCCCATTAAAAAACTCTAAACGAAAACAATAACATAGAAAACCCTAGAAAATCAAAACAACATCAACCATCAAATCACCATTGAAAAACCATGAATAATCAAAACAACATTAATCATCAGGCTTTCGATCAGTCACTATTAACACACACACTCTTCATCTTCTACTACAATACATTTAAACGTCATTTTCCACTCCTTGTTCAACACTAACCTAAAACCGAAAACATTTTCACTTTTAGCAACCACACTCACTCACCATGGCAGCATGGTCTGATTCAACTACGTACTCAGAAACAAACTCGTCCACCACGAACACTTAACGTTCCTCAATTCCCTTCCAACCAATACAACATTCATCCGCCTAATGACAACAATCGAACCCATTTTCCTTCATCCAACTATTCACCTCACTACACTCTCAATCAATCAAACCAAAATCCTAAAATAACATCAAACAACCATTGAAAAACCCTAAACAAAAACAATATCATTGGAAAACCCGAAAAAATCAAAACAACGCCAATCATCAAATCACCATTGAAAAAACCCTAAATAAAAACCCTAAAAAATCAAAACAACAACAACAATCATCAAATCACCGTATAAAAACATAAATAAAAACCTTAAACAAACAAAACAACATTCAAAAACCTAAATTGATCAAAACAGCATCAGACATAAAATCATCATCGAAAATCCCTAATAAACAAAAACAGTACACAAAAACAAAATCATGATCACATACTAGGAAGATCCCATGGTTCAAACTTGTAGATATCGATGAAAGCAAGATGATCAAAACAGGGTGGTAACTTTCCGGTGAGTTTCCGCTTCAGATAAAAACAAACGATCTCTTCATCAGTAGGGTGGAATCGGAATCCAGGAGCTTGGTAGAGAGACATTGATCGCTGAGGAATGAAAAAAAGAGAGAAAAAGTGAAATTGATCAGAAAAATGTGGATTAGGGTTTTTGAAGAGAAGAAAGTTAGGGTTTGTCAATTGGACTGTGTGGCTTTTGGGCTTTTTAGGAGTAAAAAGGGTCCGTAAAAAAATTAGGAGTGGTTTCCGTTTTTTTTTGTTACAAATAAATTTAAATATTTAAAAGGCTTAATTAGTCCCGAGGTCCCTTAACTTAATTATTTGTATTAAATTGGTCCCTTAAATTTAATTTGTACCAAATGAGTCCTCAAAGTTTTGCTCCATTAATAGTTTAGGTCCTTTCTGTTAGTTTTGGTCAAAAAACGTTAAGTTATGTCCACGCTGACTTGTGACAAGAAATATTCTCTTCTGTTGTGGGCCCTACAACATCTTCTCCTGCCTCCTCCACAACAATTTCTTCCTCTTCCTCATTGGGTCCCACTACAGAAACTTAACGTTTTTTGCCCAAAACTAACAGAAAGGACCTAAACTGATAACGGAGCAAAACTTAGAGGACGAATTTGGTACAAATTAAATTTAAGGGACCAATTTGGTACAAACAATTAAGTTAAGGGACCTGGGGACTAATTAAGCCTATTTAAAAAATGTAATAGGTTTGAACCTCGCACCTTGCATATTTTATGGATTGTCTAAATCAATTGAGCTAAGCATATGTCTATGTCTGATTTTTTTTTTCTTTTCATTTATCATTTAAAAAGTAAAACAAACTAGATGATTATATTTACAATTACTTTTTCATTATACCAATTACACTCTTAAACAACTTTTTATATAATAAAGATTGTTGTTTGTCTCATAAAAAAAGAATTTAGATTATATTTTTTTGTTATATTGTTGGTGTCTTTAAAATAGATAATCATAGTTAGTTTGTTTTGTTATAGCTTGAAAGCAACAAACATTTATATTTTTAATTTTAATCATAATCAAAATTTTATATAAAAAAAAACATCGTTCATAATTTTCAAATGTTAACGCAATTAAAAAAGCGTAAAGACGGGGGGTCTTAAGTGCCCGTCTTTTCGCTAGTGGAACATAATGGAATGGAACAAAAGATCTCTTCATCATTTTAGTCCCACTAAAAAATTTCTTGAACTTTTCGTCCTCCAAAAAATTTTCATCTTCACTTTTGGTCTCTCCTTTAAAGAAAACTATGTAGAATTCATATTTTTAAATAAAAAATTTCATAAAAATGTATAATTATTATAAGGATCTGTCCCAAAAAAATAGAATTTTTTACGATAAAAAAATTCATATTTAATTCATATTTTGTTAAAAAAAATCTTTTTTTTTTTGAGTGATTTTTACGATATTTTATACATTTCTGCAAAGTTTCATTGAAAAATATAAAAATTTACTTAAAAATAATGATCAAAAGTAGTGATTAAAAATTTTATAGAGACTAAAAGTTGAAGGAAAATTTTAGGGGGACTAAAATGAAAAGTTAATATATTTATAGAGACCAAAAACATTTTTAACATTAACAAATATTATCATTCAAATTAAGGGTGCAAACAAGTCGAGTCGAGTTAAGCTTTACATAGTCTAAATTTGTCCTGCTATATACTTGTTTCGTAGGTAGGCTTGAGTCTGACATTTCAAAAGTGAGATATGATTATGGTCAAGATTTGTTTTACTATAAATCCAACTCAGGTTCTCCTGAATAATTCGTCATTGAAAAAGTTGATTAATCATTTGAGCTCAATTATTTGATATGATATTTATTTTTTTACAAATATTTATATGATGTGTTAATATGCTTAAAATTTTATGGCATATGAACATATTTAAATAAGTAATATTGTATGTATTTAAATAAACTGAGAAAATAGTATACCAGATTAAACTCTAATTTGATATTTAATATTACATTTTAAAGAATTTGGTTATATTTTTTAAGAAATGTTAACGAGTGTCTCCGGGGTACTCTTTAAGCACTTTAAATAGTAAGTTTTTAATAAAAAATTATGTATTGAATGCATTGAAAATCGTAATAGTTGACTTTTTAAAAGAATAATTACTAAATATGAGATGCTTAAAGAGTACCCTGGAGACACTCGTTAACAAGACCCATATTTTTTTACAAAAGAATTTGGTTATATATGATTCATGTTTAATTTATAACTTATCAAAGTATATTTAGATATGAAAAAAAAAAAACAAACGTAATATAATCCAAAGTACTATAATAATAATGTCATTATTCATACAAGCGGAAAGACAGGCATTAATTTTCCTTTTTTATTGCGTTAAAGTTTGAAAATTATAAACTAAGTTTTTAATGGAATTTTGATTAAAAGTGTCTATGTGCGTGCATGTGACTTTCAAATTATAATAAACCCAACAAACATGTTTATCTATTTCAATAACACAACAATATAGCAAATATAATATAAATTCTTATATATTTTACTGACATCAACAATAAATATTATTATAAGAAAAATAGTTTAAGAGTATGATTGCGATAGTGAAAAATCAACCCAACATCTCATATTCCCTTTAAATATGGTAATTGAATAATAATAATAATAATAATAATAATAATAATAATAATAATAATAATAATAATAATAATAATAATAATAATAATGAAATAATAGAGAATCAAATACAACAGCCCAACTTTAGAGGATAAATTATTTTGTTTATCACTTTTGGACTAGCTTTTTAGTTATATGAGAGTGTTCTTTACCTAGCAATTACTCACAAACACCTAAAAAAACAACCTGAATAGTATTAACTATCGTTCATTGTCGAACAGTAGTTAACTACTGTTCATCCCTTTTTAAATTCGGTTTAATCAATTTAGAAAGTAATGTGAACAATAGTTAATTATTGATGGAGGTAATTTCATTAGTTTGAGGTGCTTGTGAGCAATTGCTAGATGCTTAGAGAGTAGTCCCTTGGCTAAATAGACTTGTAAAAAAGTATTGGCCTTCTATGTATCAAAAAAGTTTGGTGTGGCTTGGTCGCAGGCCCTGTAGGCTGCTTTGACAATTGATTAGTGAGTCCAATTTAAGAAATATGTGTGAGATGATGGGTTAGAGAGATTGAGTCCTTATTAGGTACTACTATTAAAAAATTATAAATTAGTGACATGTACACGTGAGACCTATTTAAGTACCAAAAAATAGGTATATCCATCGTTGATTCTCTTATAATTAATAAATGATATATAATTAAAATATGTTGTTCTTAAAACCCATCTCAACTATCATAAAACAAGACCTATCTATCTTTTTTTTTTCTAACGGCAAAATTTATTAATAACCAAGTCCCTGCACAAACGAACATATATGGATCGGTAAGACAGAAACCACAAAGTAAAGATCGTCGTATATAGACGGAATACCCAAAATGAAGAGCATACACTGTACATCTTAAACACCAATAAAATAAACCTCCAAAACCAAGCTAAACCCTATAAACCAACATAAACCAAAAGTTGAGTCAAGCACACACTCCATCGCGAATGACCACAGAAACAAAATCCAAACGCCTATCGCGCGGCTACTCACATCAAAGCCACTCCAAAAAATCAACTGAAAATCCCAAACAACAACACCTCCCCTTCTCATCACCACAAACAGACACCTCACCTCATCACCACAACATAGCCGAATTTCCGAACTAATTCAGATTCCACCACCGATCAATCCTCAGTCTGTCGGAGAAGACGCCAAAATACGCAAAAAAAAAAAAAAAAAAAAACTTGAGTATAGAAACTGAATCTCGATCTCAAATCAAAAGTGATCAGCACATCAGACTCCAGAAACAAATCACTAGGCACCCTTCAACTCCTGGAACTTGGAAAAGACACCTTAACCATCCAAAAAACATGAAACTAGACGTCAACTTCCGATCTCAAAGCAAAAGCGATCGACCCACCAATATCCAGAAGACAAATCTCATGGTAGTTAACACGTGGAACAGTAGCACAAACAGAACCAGATAAAAAAAAACAACCCAAAAACAAACCACCCAAATAAAGTCACCAGCCAACACAAAAACAATCCAAAACAAACATGAGTAAGCCGCGACAGAGACGAACCCAAATCTGAGGTCGCCACATAATCCAATTGATAACCAAAATCAAACGAGATTTTAGTTACCAACAACTAGCACCCAACAATTACACCACCACCAATTTACATATGGTTATGCCTTCACTCATCAACTTCCTCAATCCTTTATGAATAACACCACAGTCTCAAAAAACAAAAATTTCCACCCTTAAAACCCATTAAGAGCTAAGAGTTTAAAATCGCCAAAGGTTGCAAAGTAAACACATAAAATCACCACCACGCTCTTTTGAGCCACCATAACAACCCTAAAACACTGTAAAAGACACCATAACACCCTACACATCACCAATAGATCTAAAATCCTCCACCTAAACAAATCAAAAACCCAAGACCTATCTATCTCTATTGTTAATTTGAATACCTCATCTGATTTCGAACTTGATTGTTGTTGTGTGTGAGTTTGGTGCTTGGTATACCATTTACCAACAAAAAGAAAATGATAGAATAACGGCTTAAAAAACCAAATATAAACAACGAATTAAAAAAAAAAAAAACTTAAAAATTGATTCCCACCTCCAATTGGCACCCGAGAAGCCCGCGTTTACGTATTTGTATAAGTGTGTTGTAAGGCCCACTTTCGTTTAGTTAATTATTTAATCGATTTTAGACGATTATATTATATTTATATAATATATGTGTGAGTTTTGTTGATTTTGATGATTTGGATGATTTTGATGTGTTTTGATGATTTGATGAGATTATGAGACTTCTTTTATTGTTAAATAAAATAAGATTTGAAAATAAAATAAAATATTTAGTTGAGGGCTGTTTTGAGATTTTAGAGAATTTTGGGGGAGAAAGTGAGATAAGATAAGATTTTAGGTGGAGATATAAAAAGAGAGAACCTAGTTTTTAGAAAACAATTGCACGTACGATCAAACTTTGGAAAAAGGAGAAAAAAGCCAAGAGAAGGGAGAATCACCATAGAGAGCTGCGATTTCTTCATACAAGGTAAGGGTGAGACTAATAATTCAGTAATGTTAGTTTCTATGATTCTGATGATTAATTGACAAAGTTAGGATTGAAATTAGAAAGTTTTGAAATTAGGTCAAATCCCTAAAATTGATGATCAAACGGTAGAAATTGATTAGATTGTTGTAGAAAACGTCGTTTGACTTTAAAATATGTTTAGGATGAATTATGGAACAGAAATTAGGCTTTAAACCATGAGTTTAGATGAATTTTTGAAGAAAACTGCATTCTGCCCGAGCTAACATTCATCGCTCGCCCTGGCGAACGATGATCCTCGCCTCGCGAGAGATGAAGTTCATCGCTCGCCACGCGAGCCATTTCCCCTCGCCTCACGAGTTACATGTCGTAGCTCGCCACAACGAGCAACCCTACTCGCCATAGCGAGCATGACCAGAGAGCATGTCGAATTCTAAGTTTTTGACTTTTGAGTTGAACCTTAGATGCCTTTGAGTACCTTTAGGTGTCTAATATAGATTAGAGGATGATTTAGAACAAGATTGAACCTGGAACAACCTTAGTTGGGAATCTGGCTTGTACTCGCCATGGCGAACAGATGCTCTCGTCTCGCGAGCACTTCCAGAACTGAGTGCATTTGAGGATTTTGAGACCTGAGTTGCTTGGATTGATTAGGAAAGGAACTTTAGGTACTAATGAGACCTAATTAAGATATTAACTGAGAACTGTGAAGCTATTATGAAATGCTAAGTGATTATAATGTGATTTATTGATTGATTGCATTCCTTGAATTATTATTGAATGATCAAGAAGTTGTTGAAGATGAATTGATATTAAGCTGTTGATGTGATCTGATTATGCTGTTATTGTTAATTAACTAAGTTGCATGAGTCTGAATAAGATAGTTAAAATGATGATGAACTCCAAATTATTGGATGTATAAGAGATTTGATGATTAAGATGTTTTGTTGATAGAGTCCATGCATTAGCATGCATTGAGTTTTGTCCTCACCACGATTTGAGCTTTGTCCTCACCACGATTGGAGCTTTGTCCTCCCCACGATGCTATAAGTATATTAATACTTTGATGACGATTGGTACCACATGCATATAAGAGGTCTAAGTTGCATTGTCGCATTTGCCGAGTCTAAAGATGTCATGTTATTGATGATGATTGAATGCTGTGATTACTTGATAATTGTTATCAAAGATGCAATGATGTTTAAGACTGTTTATGATGTTAATTATGATTTAGAATTATATTGATTAATATTATTGTGTTATGAAATCTCACCCCTTCTGCTTGAAAATGTTGCTCTTCGTATGAGTAACTTGCAGGTGATCGAGCTTAGTGTGCAGATTGCTGTCCTGAGTGGCCTTGCCTCACTGTGTCGTCTAGGTCGCTTTGATACGTAACGGGATGGGGTTTATATGATTTGCATGCTTCATTCTTTTACGTGTTCATTTATGATATTAGACTGAATTATTATGAGATGTTTTAATGAGGCCTGCGTGCCAAGACTTTATGATGATTAGAATTTATTTCCGCTGCTATTTGGTTGATGAAGGATAAATTATTATTTATCTATGTTTTGAAGATTTTAAGAATGTGATATCCCGTTAATTGTTGTTTACTCTGATTATATGTTTGAAATTTTTATATTGGGAAAACGGGGTGTTACATGTGTCAAAAGAGAGAACCCAGACACATTTGTATTTTTTTCTTTTCTAAATCAGATTTCTTTTGTTCATGTTCCTTTTAGTAAAGTCTCCTCCTTTTGGACCAACACCGGTTACACCCCCATTTACATCATTGAAGCAAATGGCCACTCCGGAGGTATTTGGCTTCTAAAACATTCTGCCACTAACATCACTACAAATGTCATTGATTCCAACCCCCACTTTTTAACCTTCTCTGTCAGCCGAGGCAGTGCCAACATCATTTGCACCTGTATTTATGCTAGCCCTAACCCTACCCTTCGCCCAACCTCTGGACTCACCTTATGAATATCAACCACACCATTGATGGCCCTTGATAGAAGCATTGCAAATGTAGACTGGAGCATGCCTTTTCCTGAAGCTTTTGTTGAGGTTTTGTGTAGGCTCCACTCTGATCATAATCCGCTTCTTCTTCGTTTTGGTGGTCTTCCTTTAGCCAGAGGTCCAAGATCTTTCTGTTTCAAAGCTGCCTGGATCGATCAACATGATTATGCGGAGCTGGTAAAAAATTCTTGGCACTTCCCCAACATCACCGCGTCCCTGAATAAAGTCAAGGAAAATTCTATCACTTTCAACCATGAAGTTTTTGGCAACATTTTCCAAGAAAAGAAGCATATGGAAAACTGTCTCAAAGGTATCCAAAACTATCTTGAAGAGTTGATTCCGTCTGGCATTCCCTCACTGAAAAAGAATTACAACAAGAATACAACCACATCCTCTTCCAAGAAGAAATGCTTTGGTACCAAAAATCTATTGAAAAGTGGATCAAATTTGGAGATAAAAACACTGCTTTCTTCCATGCTCAAACTATCATCAGAAGAAAAAGAAATAGAATCCATAGACTTCAACTCCCTTGTGGTACTTGGTCCTCTGATAGCGACATTCTTCAAGAGGAGGCCCAAAACTATTTCAAGAATTTCTTCAGTGGCAACCAACCTAACCATGATCGATCTTTCAATGAAGGCGCTCACCCTTCCATTGATGCCGATGGGAAAATTTCTTTAACTTCTCCAATCACCAAACCTGAAGTGTTCGCTGCCCTTAACCCTATAAAGCCCAACAAAGCCCCTGGCCCCAATGGTTTCTGTAACACCCCGTTTTCCCAATATGAAAATTTCTAAACAATTATCAGAGTAAACACCATGAACGGGATATCACATTCAAACATAATCCAAAATCAGTTAAATAACAATTTAACTTTCAACAAAGTATCTTAAACATTGCATCTTCAATAAACAATTATCAAGTAATCACATCATTTCAATCATCAACAATAACATAATATCTTTTGACTCGACAAATGCGACAATGCAAATCTAAACCTCTTATATGCATGTGGTACCAATCAGGGCATGAGCCCCCAACAGTTTAGTATTAATATACTTTCAGGGCATAAGCCCCCAACATTTATTTGAGCAAATGCTCCATCGTGGTGAGGACTAAGCTCCAGGGCATGAGCCCCCAACATATGAATGCTAATGCATGGACTCAATCAATCTAAAACAATCTTAATCAACATCTCAATATGCATCCAATAATTTGGAGCTCAACGACATCTTATTCATCTTATAATGACTCATGCAACTTAGTTAAATAACAGCAGCAGCATAATCAGATCACAACAGCATTATAATTTCATCACAACAATTCATTTTCAACAACATCAAAGTTATTCAAGAATAAATCAAGTAATGCATTTAATCTTTAAATCACATTACAACAGCTTAACAATTCATAACAGCCTCACAGATCTCAGTTAACATCTCACATAGGTCATATTACTACCTAAAGTTTCATTCCTAACCAATCCAAACAACTCAGGTCACGACATTATCAAAAGCACTTAGTTCTGGAAGTGCTCGCGAGGCGAGAGCATCTGCTCGCCATGGCGAGTACTTTCCAGATTTCCAACTAAGGTTGTTCTAGGTTCAATCTTGTTCTAAAACATCCTCTAATCTTTAGTAAACATCTAAGGGTACTCAAAAGCATCTAAAGTTCAACTCAAAAGTCCAAAATACGAAAATCAACATGCTCTCTGGTCATGCTCGCTATGGCGAGTAGGGTTGCTCGTTGTGGCGAGCTACGACATGTAACTCGCGAGGCGAGGGGTCTTGGCTCGCGTGGCGAGCGATGAACTTCATCACTCGCGAGGCGAGGATCATCGTTCGCTAGGGCGAGCGATGAATGTTGGCTCGGGCAGAATGCAGTTTTCTTCAAAAATTAATCTAAACTCATGGTTTAAAGCCTAATTTCGATTCCAGAATTCATCCTAAACATATTCTAAGGTCAAGGGACAGTTTCTACAACAATCTAATCAATTTCTACCGTTTGGACATCAATTTTAGGGATTTGACCTAGTTTTCGATTCCTCCAATTCAATCCTAATTCTTGCTAATTAATCATCAGAATTATACTAATCAACATTACTGAATCATTAGTCTCACCCTTACCTTATTTTGCAGAAATCGCAGCCCTCCTCTTGGTCTTCTCCCTGCTATGGCTTTTTCCTCCTTTTTCCAAAGTTTGATCGTACGTACTAATTTTTCTAAGACTAGGTTTTCTCTTTTTATATCTCCTCCTAAAATCTTATCTTATCTCACTTTCTCCCCCAAAACTCTCTAAAATCTCAAAACAGCCCTCAACTAAATATTTTATTTTATTTTCAAATCTTATTTTATTTAACAATAAAATAAGTGTCATAATCTCATCAAAATACATCAAAATCATCCAAATCATCTAAATCGTCATAAATCAACAAAATTCAAACATATATTATATAAATATAATATAACTCGTCTAATCTCGATTAAATAATTAATTAAACGAAAGTGGGCGTTACAGTTTCCATTGCATTTTCTTCAAACAATACTGGCACATTGTTGGTGATGATATTTTCCAAATGGTCCAAGCAGCTTCCCATAATGGTTACTTTGATCTGGAGATCTCAAACACTCTCATTGCGCTCTTTTCGAAAATTGAACCCCTACTACTTACAAAGATTTCAGACCCATCAACCTTTGCATCATTATTTACAAAATTATCACAAATTTTTGGTTCACCGGTTAAGGCCTATTCTCACTAACATTATTGGCCCCTATCAAAGTAGTTGTTTGCCTGGTAGGGGCACTTCAGATAACTTTATTGTTTTGCAGGAAATAATTCACTTCATGAAGCGTTCCAAAAGGAAGAAGGACTTTGTAGCTTTCAAACTTGATATGGAAATCTTTTGACAACGTCAACTTGGATTTTCTTAGCATCTGCCTCCATGATTTCGGCTTCCTAGACATCACTATCAAGCTCATTTTGCATTGTATTTCTTCATCTAGCTACTCAATTTTATGGAATGGAACAAGCTGCCTTCCTTCAAGCCTACTCATGGTCTCAGACAAGGTGACCAGTTGTCCCCTTATCTTTTCATCCTTTGCATGGAAAAGCTCTCTGTTGCTATCAATCTCGCTATCAACCAAGGGACATGGGAAGTGATCCAAATCACAAATAGGGGGCCCCAGGTATCTCACCTCTTCTTTGCAGATGATGTCCTCCTTTTCACCAAAACGAAGAGCTCTGAGTTTCACTTCATCCACAATCTTTTTGAAAGATTCAGCCGAGCATCTGGTTTAAAAATCAACATCTCAAAGTCTAGAGCTTACTATTCTTCAGGTACTCCTCATGGCAAAATCACCAATCTCACCTCCATATCAGGAATTCAAAGCACTTGGAAAGTATTTGGTTTTTGCTATGCTTCAAGGAAGACCTAAGAAAAGTGATTTAAACTTCATCATCGAAAAAATGCAAACTCGGTTGGCCTCTTAGAAAAGTAGACTTCTAAATAGAACATGTAGATTGACTCTTGCATCATCTGTTCTTTCCTCCATTCCTACTTACTATATGCAGATTAATTGGCTTTCCCAAAATATTTGTGATAGCATTGATCAGACAACTAGGAACTTCCTTTGGAAAGGCACAAATAACAAAGGAATCCACTTGGTGAATTGGAAAAAAGTCACTAGTCCAAAGAGTGTTGGCGGCCTGAGTATCAAAACAGCAAGAGATGCCAACACAAGTCTGCTACGGAAACTTGTTTGGAATATGGTGCAATCAACAAACAAATTGTGGGTTAACATTCTCTCCAATAAATACACATCGGGGCCAAACACCCTCCATGCCATCGCCAATAGCAACAGCTCCCCCACTTGGTCCTCCATTATTAAGGCTAAAGATATCCTTTGCAATGGTTATGTTTGGCGTGCAGGTTCAGGATCCTCCTCTTTTTGGTTCAATCACTGGAGCACCCATGGGCTCATTGACTCTCTTGTCCCCACATTGATTTTCATGACCTCCAGCTTACGGTTCGAGACGTCTTCACTTATGACGGACAACCCACTCAGGCTCTCTACACTACTCTTCCCCATAACATTGTTGAATACATAAACAACACCCACATCAAATTTAACGAAATGGTCGAAGATACTTTCATTTGGAACGAAAACATTAATGGTGCTTATACCACTAAGAGTGGTTACTCTTGACTCCTTGGCAACTCGGTTCCAACCACCAATCCCCTAACTATGGTTTCTTGGTCTTGGATATGAAGGTTAAAAATTCTTGAAAAGTTCAAGTTGCTAGTTTGGCTCGCTTGTCACAACGCAGTCCCCACACTTTCTCCGCTGCACCACTGACATATTGCTGCCTCTGCCACCTGTTCTAGATGCGTGAATGAAGAAGAGACGCTGCTACACTGCCTTCATGACTGTAATCATTCTAAAAATATCTGCCACATAATTGGTTTCACGGCTCAGGAGTTCTATATTGAAGATACCGCATCTACCTGGATTAAAAGCCATGCCACCGGTGCTTGCTCTACCATCTTCCTGGCCGGTCTTTGGTGGACGTGGAGACACAAAAATCAGACGTGTCTTAGTGCTGAATCTTGGTCCCTCATTCGGATCAATTTCCATGTTCAAAACACGGTGGCAACTGTAACGCCCTATTTTATTATTTATTTATTTTATCGAGTTTAGATGTCTTTTTATAAATTAGTCGATTTATTTTGATGAGTGATATTTTGTTATGTTATATGTTGGTATTTATCAAAAATATATATGTTATTTGGTGTAGAAATATATATGTTATGTAGTGTAGAAATATATTTGTTATTTGGTTTGGAAATATATATATATATATATATATATGTTATGTGGTGTAGAAATATATTTGTTATTTGGTGTAGAAATATATATGTTATTTGGTGAAGAAATATATATATTATAGAAATATATTTGTTATAGAGATATTTTGTTATTTGTTATAAAAATATTATATGTTATATATATATATATATATATTAGAATAGAATATTGAGACTTGGAGGGCAGATTTGAAAATAAGAGAAAATAAGTAGGTTAAGGATTTATATAAAAGGAGAGAGTTAGAATTAGAAAACAAGGATTATGTGAAACCTGTTTTTGGAGAAAAAAGGAGAAAACCAAAAGAAGAGAGAAGTCAGATAAGAGAATAATCTTGTGAGAAGAGGAGCAATCTTGTAGAGTTCGATCATCTAATTTAAGGTAAGGGTGGGACTAACTTTCTCTAATTCTAAGTTGTATAATTCTGAAATTGAGTTTAGCATGTTGTAGGTTGTAGTTATGGGAATTTGGAAATTAGGTTTTGAAGTTGTTTAAGTTGTAAGACGTTGAGTCCATGCATACTCATTTAAGTTGAGGGCTTGATGCCCTGTAATGTATATTTATACATATTATGTTGAGGGCTTGATGCCCTGTAAGTTGAGGGCTTGATGCCCTGTGAGCCTATTTACGGTCTTTATGTTGAGGGCTTGATGCCCTGTGAGCCTATTTACGCTCAATACGTTGGGGGCTTGATGCCCTGATTGGTACCACATGCATGATTAAGAAGTTGAAGTTGCATTTGTCGAGTTTAAGTTGTTGAAGTCGCATTGTCGTTGTCGTTAAGTTGTAATTTATCAATGAGTTGTTAATGAAGAACTACGTGAAGTATTAATATTTATTAATCGTTGTTGTTTATGTTGTTATATGATGATGTTTATGATGTGAAGTATATGATGTTATTAGATGATGTTTATGATGTGATGATTATGTTGTTACATGATGATGTTATGATGTGATGATTATGTTGTTATATGATGAATGTATATGAGGTGATGAATATAATAGTAATGATGACTAGAAGTTGATCGATGATTTAATGAAGTATTATATGAAGAGTTAATGTTTTTAATTGATGAAGTTGAAGTTGTTAAATGCATTTGATGAATTATATGCTTATTATTATTGAATGTGAAATCTCACCCCTTCTGCTTGGAAATGTTGCCTTTACAATTGGGTAACTTGCAGGAAATCAAGAATAGGTGTTGAAGTGAGATGACTCTCTCACGGGTCGTTGTCTTAGGGTCGCTCTGATACGTAACGGGATGGAGATTTGCTTGTTTTCCATGTGTTACGTATTTATCATGATTTTATGTTGAAGTTTTGTTTAAATTGGATTTTAATTAAGTTGTTTAAGCTGAGGTCGTTGTGCCAACATGATGTTGAACTTAGTTGTTTTCCGCTGCAATGAGATTTAATTTGATGACATATGATAATTGAAATAAATAGTAATTTTACTATATTCATATTTGAAAGAAGTGTAGCATCTTGTTTAGTTGTTTTACTCTGATTTATGCAAAAAAATTCAAGTTGGGAAAACGGGGTGTTACAGCAACGATCAAAACCGCACTGCATTCTGAAGCCATCCCCCATCTTGACCGCATGGTTCGCTGGAATAGCATTAACTATAACTGTTTTGTGCTCAATGTGGATGGTAGCTGCTTGGGAACTCCTATTCGAGCTGGTTTTGGTGGAATCATCCGGATTTCTGTAGGTTTATTCATCACATGTTTCTCCGGTTATCTTGCAACAACTTCTGACATTTTGTTAGCCGAGCTTGCAGCAATCCACCGTGGTCTTCTTCTGGCCATAAATTCAGGTATTGACGAAATGGTTTGTTACTCGGATTCCATGCTCTCCATTAAACTCCTTAATGAGCATGCCTCCATCTATCACGCCTATGCTGTATTAATTCAAGATATCAAGGATCTCTTATCCACAAGGAATTCATCCATCCTCCATTGGCTCAGAGAAGGGAACCAATGTGCTGATTTTCTAGCTAAGCTCGGTGCCACATCGAATGAAGAGTTTTCTATTCATGATACTTCTCCAAACGACCTTCTCCCGTTGATAAAGAACGACGCCATGGGAGTTATCTTCCCTAGAGCTCAAGGCTTTTTCATTTTCCTGTTGTCTTTTCCTTCTTTCTCTTTTTTAGCTTTGTAATAAAATAAAATAAAATTGTCGAGATTACTTTTTCAAATTTTATGGGATGACGGAAATGTTAACAAATATCTTTGCAACCCTAGTTGGATTAAAGAAATGTTAACAAATATCTATACAACGACATTAGTAAAGAGACAAATATAATACAAATATGTAGAAATTTATGTAATCAAACTTAAAAAAAAATGCTTTTTTAATACAAAATTTAATTTATTTTGTTTCCTCGAGTAATACATCAAAGGTTATTACTTGTTAGCATCAAAGGTACGGTTTCGTTTGCGTTTGGGCTGTTATGTCCTTTTTGGATTTTCCGTTTCCCTTTCTCTCACCTTTCCTCTCTTCACCATCCATTTAATTCCCTTCCGTTACACATTTTTCCCTAAAATAAAAATAAAACAAAAAACCAATATCCATTTTTTGTTTTGTTTTAAACTTCTCAAACCCCTCCCCTGAAATTTCTCCCCTTAAATCTTCCTTCACCCCTTTTTTTCTTTATTATTAAAAATCATCAAAAAGAAAGAGAGAATAAAAAAAAACTCTTGTATTGTTGTTTGTGTTTTTGGGTTTGTGCTGAGAAAGAGAAAGAGAAAGAGAAAAATGGCGACGAGTATAGGGATAATGGATAGCGCATATTTTGTCGGTAGAAATGAGATTCTGAGTTGGATCAATAAACGTCTTCAACTTAATCTCTCTCGCATTGAAGAGGTAATCAACATTGCTTTTCACACCTCCCCCTCATTTCTTTTGTTCAATGAGAAAATGTGCATGTTTTAATTGACGCAAAATCATGATGACATTGTGATTTTGTTGAAACTCTAAATGATTAATTATGTTTTATTGACTTCGTGGTGGAGGCTTGTGACCTCGGAGTCTGCTCCTCTCCAGGTCTCAGGTTCGAACCCTCTCGATGCTAACAATTCATGTTTTGGGCCGGTCCATAGAGGTATTTGCTCTAGTTTCAATTAAGCCCGCCCGCTATTGGAGGGCGGGATTGTTGCACTAGCTGGTCCTTGAGCTGGATACCGAGTTTCAAAGAAAAAAAGTTTTATTGTTGAAATGTTGATTGAATGTGAATCATTTGATCTGCATGTTGATTTTTGGGTGTTCACATTGTGGACATGTGAAGAAATTAATATTCAATGATACTGATTCAGGGTTTATGTGAAAAAAGCTTATATATGTTTCTGGCACTTGCATTATTTTTCAAGTTATTATTTTGAATTTTATTCAATCTGGTCTTTAAATTAATTAATCAAAGCAGTGTATGCATATGGCAGCTAAAAACGCGTTTTTACAACCCAACTAAGACAAATCCACGCTGTTTTAGTTCAGCTTAAGACGTAAAATCAATACATTCATATATGTACTTGTGACTGATTCAGGTACAATTTTTTGTTGAATCCAATACTTAGCATGCTTGTGACTATTCTCTCGAAATTGATTGTTGTGGAAGAAAGCCATCTCTTATTTCGGTAAAAATTGTCTTGGAAGTCATTATTTTTTCCGTTAGCGGTAGAAAGTATCTCGAATAAACACGTTTTTGAGACAATTTGGATAGTTAAGGATGTTAGATAACTATATTTCCAGCTGTTATTGTTAATGATATGCTAAAGTTTGAGCATCGACACAGAGTCACAGAGTGAAGCTACCATTGTTTTTGTATTAATTTGTAGGTTAATTTGTTTTCTAAAAGGGCACAATAATGATTTCAAAGCTTATCAGTTAATGAAAGTATATACTTGTTCTCACCATTTTTATGCCCTGTGTTCATTCATTGCTAGGCTGCATCTGGTGCTGTGCAATGCCAGATGTTGGACATGACGTATCCAGGGGTTGTGCCGATGCACAAGGTAGCAACACAACTTTGCTCTTACTTTCGTTTCTCCCTCTTCTGATATTTCATTTACGTTACAAATAATTTGGAAATTTGGTGTTCATTTTAGGTGAATTTTGATGCAAAGTCAGAGTATGATATGATTCAAAACTATAAAGTTCTACAGGATGTGTTCAACAAGCTGAAAATTGCAAAGGTATTTGTTTTTTCCCTCTAAATTTTAAGCAGGACACTTGGAGAGTTGATGTAAACATATGTAAACAATGATATCTTAGCATATATGAAATAGTATCTTTATCAGGATCTAGAAATGCTAATCATGGTTAATTTGTTAACTTGGTTCCATACATGCATTTGGGCTTATCTTATGACATATGCACTTATATTGATGTTTGGAAGAGCTTAAAAAATAGCCTATAATATTCCTAATAAGTTGTTTTGAGCTTATTTTCTTGTGCTCCCTAAGATAGCATATGGAAACAACTTGTACAAAGCATACGCAGAGTTTATCGCCGTAAACCATGTAATTGTAGAAGCATATGGAAACAGCTTTTACAGAGCTTATGAGTTTATCCCCATAAACTATTTGATTGTAGAAACAACTCATACATAAGCTTTTGTATGATGAATAAACGCTTAACCCATAAACTCTTCGATTATGGACAATTTATTGTATGATAAGTGTTTTAAGCGTTTACGGAATACACATTCATTTAAGTTGTTTATCCAAAGCCCCTTTGTTCATGTACATTTCAATATTTAAGGAGATTATTTATGTTTCCTTGCCCTTTTACTCTTCCCCAATTATATATCTTTATGTTTTTGTCACTGGTGGACTGCAGTTTTTTAGGGTTATTTCTATAGGCTTTCTTTGTGAGTTTGGAGGGTAAGGGAGGGGAGGGCTTTGGAAAAAAAGGAAGGAGCAAGTGGAAGAAATAGATGACTTTGAGAGAAAAGGGCTTTCGGGGGTTTATTTTTCTTCATAATACAAAATCCTCCTAATTTGAGGGAACTCCAAAATTGTATTGGAGGATGATTTTGGAGGGTTTATATGAACTCTTCAAATTCAATCTGTTACTTTTTTCCCCAAAATTCTCCTTTTTTTTCCCCTATATTTCCGACTGCCAAAACACTCCCCTCCCCTCCAAATTCCCAAACAGACCCTTAGGAAGGGTGGTTAACCCTGCGTAAAAGATTTGATGGATTACAAGGTTGTGGTGTGTTCTTGATTTGATGTTCAATACTAGATTCATTTTTATTTTTGGGACATGCTATCCTACCTTCATCAATTGCAAGTCTTTTATGCCAGGATGTGAAAATTCTTCTTGAATTAAAAGTAATTTATTTTCGGGTTATAACTTTACTTGAGAACAAAAACTTGTATATGAAAATGCTTTAGTACAACCTATAGTTGATGTTTGCATTTGTTGAGTACTTGAGCTAATTTGATTACCATGCGGCAGCATATTGAAGTCAACAGGCTTGTTAAGGGCCGACCTTTGGACAACTTGGAGTTCCTACAATGGCTGAAACGTTACTGTGATTCTGTTAATGGTGGCATTATGAATGAGTATGCTACTTGCTCTCTGTTCCTTCCTATCATTTAATCAACTTTGATTACTGTTGTTTTTTATAAGAAATTTTGTAAGAATACTTAATTAAATCATTGCTATTTTGATGTAATTGCTTGAACGATCTATATCCAATGCATATTTTCATTAATACTTGAATATGCAAATCTATGCCATGTATATTTGTTCTCATGTTATGCATATATTTGATATAACACCCTTTTTATTTTCCCTTTAGGAACTATAATCCCGTGGAGCGTAGGATTAAGGGTGGAAAGGATCGAAATGTTAAGAGTTTAAGGAGCTCAAAGTCACTTCAATCAAACACTACGAATAATACTGGTTCAGGCGAACTAAGTCCAAATAGAAACTCAGGTTGGCTTATTTCATTTTACTCTACTTATTCTCTCCCTTTACTTTTTTCTGTTTTTAATTAATGTACTTTTGAGTGTAGGACCTAAGATATCGAGGTCAAGTGGAGGATCGGATGGGACTAATTCGTCAGCAGAGATTCAGGCCTTGTCCAAGCAGGTACAACTTCAAAAATTAGGTTTGCTACTATTATCAAAATCGCATGAAAGATAAACCTCCTTTCAGCATTGAAGTCCAACTGAAAATATAGTACATAGCCAAAGAAGCCCATGGACATTGACAGAAAGTAATAAAATAGTTAGATGTATGTAATAGGTTGACATCAATGATATTCCTGATGGTAGCCTGCTGGCATATACATGCCTGTGTTTTCAATGTCTCAATCTCAATTTCCTACCAATCTATTAGTTCTTGTATATCTCAGTTTTAAGTTTTCACTTAATAATTTAATAAAAAAATTATTTACCTTTTTTTTGTTCATTGTTACTTTGCTTTTTGTTTCACAGGTTACTGACCTCAAAATCTCGGTGGATCTCTTGGAAAAAGAAAGAGACTTTTACTTTTCAAAACTACGGGATATAGAAATTCTATGCCAGACATCAGAACTGGAGAATGAACCTGTAAGAATTCCAGCAAAGGCTTGCAGTGTTGTTAATTTACTTTTACTTTTAAAAAATGAGAGGTTTCTTTCCTTGCCCGTGATCATGTCTACTTCTATGTGCTTCATCAAATACATAATATTTTACTTTCATATGCTTTAATTAATTACTTTCTTTTACCTAAATTCCCTAATACTTGCAATCATCTGGAGTGTTTGATTTGAAAAATATTTTGTTCTGGCAATGACATGTATATTCTTAGTTGCTTTATATCATTCACGAGTTAGGTTTACCCTTGAGTTGTAAATTATTATATTTCTTTAGTCAAGGAGAAATGACTCTCTGTATGGTTTGGAATACTACTAACCTGTGTTTTCTATCTCTACATCCAACAATTTGGTGTTTCTCTTTAAATATGATGTAGATTGTAATCCCCTGCGTTTCTTGAAATTGTATATGCTTGCTTTGGTCCGATCCAGCTTGATAATGTGTGAAGAATCCATGCATGTGTTGATAATCCAATAGGTTCAATCATGTAGTTGATCATATATTAATTTAGAACATATGGGGCTGTTATGTATTACTCTTAGAAGTGTTGTTTAAAATAAATTGAATAAATCAATTCATGTGTAACATGTTACTTTTTGCAGATATCGGTAGCAATTAAGAAGATTTTGTATGCTGCTGATGCAAAAGAGTCAGCATTAGAGGAAGCTCAGGCTTACATTAATCAAACATTGGATGATGTTGAAGATCAACCAGAAACTGACGCATGATTTCTCATTCCTGACTGGTATTCATAAGAGATTTTCCAGTGTCTTTGTTAAACAAGCGTAGTGCCATCTGCGATGAGAGAGACTGGAAATCGTTCCCATCCAATGGCCAGAAAGTGTCATTTAATTACATAGATTTAACTGTTTTTCTACTTGTAAGCTTGGATGGATAATCAATGGATATATTTGAAGAACTTTTTTCTTGAACATTGCTTTTGAAAATAGCTAATTGTATTTTAGATGTATCAGTCTGTCTTTGTTGTTTCAAATCAAAAGTTACTTTCAAATAATTACGTCCTGTTTGGTTAGATAGGGATGAAAATAGACTAGTCTGAACTAGATATTACAAGGCTTAAGCCTGACCTTATAAGCTTATGTTGTGAATTCCGGTAAAAATCACACCAATGAAAAACAAAGATGTGTAGAGCAAAGGAAGTGGTAATCAATGTGTAAAGTGTCTCCAAGCAACAACAATAAAACAGACCTAGATCTAAGTGTAGAGCAACATCACAAGCATAACCAAAGCACAAAGATAAGCAATGAAAGAAAAGAACAAACACATCTAGATTGTTGACCCAGTTCAGTCCAATATGACCTAATCTGGGGGAGAGAGCGGCTCTCCAATCCACCATGATGAAAGTGTTACAAAGAGTTACAAGAAATTAGCTTAAAAGCTTACACAAGAGCAAGACCTAATTTCTACCCATTTTGTGTCTCCCACTCCCACAATATGAATTCTAAGAGAAAAACACAAAAGGAAGTTTTTGATCCTTCCAATGGTGAAATCTCACTACCCAAAGTGTTTACAATGTTTCCCAACCCAAGAGATCCTCACTACAAAGACACTCAACCCTAAAGTTACCTCCTTTGTAATCCAAGTTTCTCTCACTTCAAGCTATCCTTCAAAATCTGCACAAGAACACTTATATAGCAGTCTTCAGTTGTCAAAATCGTGTCACGTTTTCCCAAAATCGTGCATGATTGAGCACCCTGCAAACCATGCTCCCTGCCTGGAAATCGTGACACGTTGATGAAATCGTGTCACGATTTCTCTATTCTTCCAAACCACAAAATTTGAAGCCAATATACAACATTCTCCACCTTGATCTATTAATTTATTTTAAAAGTTTTGATTGTTTAACTTTAAAACAAAGTCGCCTTAACTTTAAAACAAGTCAATTTGTCTCTTAACTTGTGAAAATACACTATCATATCTATCTATTGAGAGATCAAGTCGCATTAACTTATATAAGTTAAAAGGACCAAGTTGGGTTAAGAGAACAAATTGACATATTTTAAAGTTAAACGATTAAACTTTAACTTTGAAAATAAACTAAGGGATTAAATTGATTGATTTTAATAATTAATATCAAAGTGATACTTAAGCCCAAATTAAGGCCAAAATATATAAACTGGTCAAACTCTTAATTAATTGCTTTGGTCTCTTAACTTTAAAATCAACATATACAAACTAATTAAGACAAAAAATATTAAAATAGGTTAAGGGACCAAAACATTAAAATAGCTATAATTATAAATGTGGAATTAATTATTAAAATAGCTATTAATAAGTGAAGGGACAAAAATATAATATAACAACAAAAATGAAACTAATTAATCATTAATAGATTAAGGGACCAAAATATTTTTTTAATAGCTATTATAATACCAAACTAATTATAAAAATATACAACCATTTGTGCCTTAACTTATTTTAAAATCAACTATACAAACTAATTAAGACCAATTTTATTTATTTTTTAAATAGCTATTAACTTATTTCATTTTATTAACAATCAACATATACAAACTAGCCAAACTCCTAATTTTTTTTTACTCATTATATAATACGTAATATAAAAAATAATTTGAAATAAAAATATAAAAATAAATGAAAAAATAAAATTATCTATAAAATCATACTTTTAATTTAGTCAATTTTTTTTTAATATTTCAACTCAGTGGTAAAGAGTTTGACCTCTTAATTATTATTATTTATTTTTAAACTAAAAGGAGGAGGAGCAAAGTGGCACTACCTCAAAATATTATATATAAAAGCCAAAGAGAACAAACAAAAGAAAAGGAGGGGGACAAAGACTTAAACCTCCTAGGCATTAGACACCCTAAAGTTGGGCATCCCTAGCCTATCATGAACAAACATACAACTAATATAATTAGACATATATCCAAACATACAACTAATTAGACCTAAACCTTTTGAAGCCAATTTGTCTGCACACCTATTTCCTTTCCAGGAGATATGAGTTACAAGTTTGACCTCTTAACTTGAAGGAACAATGAATCGCAAATAATTATAAAATACCATATTAATTAATAATAATTTTCTTTGGCAGTAAAAAAAAAAATAAAAATCTCTTCCACAATTTTTTTAATATACATCTTGAATTGATAGTTTTTTTAAGCAAAGGAAAAAGTAAATTGATAAAAGCATACGTTAAAAAACAAAAAATAATCAAGGACATAAACCTCACACAATAAAGCCACAGAAAAATGCACGCCAGTCCTAACCGATAATAGATACATATAAATTAACACAATCAAATGAACCCTAACATACAATACATACATATAAACCAACCTAACTCTATCCTAACAAATAACATCCATCACGAGCACAATCCAATGAACCCATATACGGGCTTAAAACCAAAATGTAAAAAAAGATGATGTGTGGACATTTGCGAGCACCAACCAGAGAGGTCTAAAGGTTGACAAATGAACTTACCGTCAATACAACAATTTGGCTACTTACCATCAACCTCCTGCAACCAACGACAACAAGCAATAAAGACTCATTCGAACGAAATAATTCATCGTCAACCATATCAAATGACAAAGATATCACAAACGGTCAAAAAGTAATATAATCTACGTATTATTTAAATTTGAGAAGAGGAATTAATTATTAATTAATAATTATAACATCAATTGTCATTTTTATAACTCTTTTAAATGAGATTGAAATTGGATTGCACTTGGATGACACTAACTTTTTTGTGACATTGATGACATTGTTTCTATCTCTCTCTTAATCAATAATTTCACTCCTATAAATAAATTATTTTAGGGTCTTGTTAATGAGTGCCCTAGGTACCCTTTAAGCATTCCTAATGAAGAAATTATTCTTAAAAAAAAATAAAAACTTTAATTTCCAATATAATAAATGCACAAACTTTCATAAAATATTACCACTTTTGGTACTTAAAGAGTGCCTCGTTAACATTTTTATTTTAATCATTCATCAATAATTCTCATTCATCTAAAATGCACTAATGCCCAAATCTGATTTGGACCATATCCATTGCGGTTATAAAGTAAAGTTCTTATCAATGAGTTGTGTTTTCATGGATTATACAAAAAATGTATAATGTAAAGGAGTAATTTTTTTTATTAATAATTAAATGAACGAGAAACATGATTACTATTGAAAAAAAATGATATAATAAAAACATATTTTGAACACAGTTTACACTTTATTATATTGTATGGTCAACAACTTTTTAACCTCGTCAAAAGGATTAATGTTTATCATGATAAAATATGAAGAAAAAACATGTAGAATTTATTATTTATTTGTAATTTTAATTAAAAAAAATTAGAAAATAAGAAAGGTCAATGTCCAATTTCACCTATAAAATACCTAGTGTTGTGGAAAACAAACTCACATCACCTTTGAGTTCTTTCTTTCACAAGATTCTTTGAAAGAAGAAATCAATTCGGGGTTGAAAAAATGTGTTCTTTAGGCACAACAAAGAATGTTCCTCATGTTGTGTGTGTCCCATATCCAGCACAAGGTCACATAAACCCAATGCTGAACATAGCAAAACTTCTTCATTTCAAAGGTGGTTTTCATGTCACCTTTGTTAACACAGAATACAATCACAAACGTCATCTCAAAGCTAGAGGTCCTGATTCTCTCAACGGTCTACCAACTTTTCGCTTCGAAACAATCCCTGATGGTCTTCCGGAGTCCAATGTCGATTCGACACAAGATATTCCTTCCTTGTGTGAATCCACAAGAAAAACTTGTTTACCTCATTTTAAGAATCTTCTTTCAAAACTCAACGATGCTTTAGACACTCCTCCAGTAACTTGCATTGTTTCTGATGGTGTTATGAGCTTTACTTTGGATGCTGCTCAAGAACTTAACATCCCACAAGTCCTTTTTTGGACAACTAGTGCATGTGGTTTCATGTGCTATGCACAATATCGCCAACTTATGGAAAAGGGCTTAACACCACTCAAAGGTAAATTATTTTTGTTTGGATAGATGAATTGTCTCATTTTCTGTTCCTACAATATTTTGTCTCATTTCTTAGCCTCTACATAAAAAAATTCATTGACTTTTGTCAAAAAAATAAAAAAATATCTTTGATTCTAGTGCCCATACATTAAATGGACCCAAAATTTATTTCATTGCGATCAAGTTGCATCACTTAATGGACCATCATGTACACTCTTCGATCATTATTATAAGCAAAAATCAACATTTTAGATTCTTTCATTAAATGATGTATGTGATCTATAATAAAGATCATATACATCATTAATTGAATAAATTTAAAATGTAAATTTTTGTTTTATAATAGTGATCGGAGGGTGTACAATTTGAAGGCATTGGATTTGTTTAGTGTTCACCACATTCTTGCATTTGATTTAGGAAATTTGGAATCTTTTTTATTTCTTATTTGACCAAATGAATATTTTTTTTTTATCTTAAAAACACTAAATCACAATATTTAATAAATATCATTTATTGAGTCAAAAAGAAAAGTTGTTTCAATTATAAATACTCCATAAATAAATTATAGTATAAACATCTATTAATAAATAAGAAATACTGTTTCGTTAAAAATGTTAATATGGGAAGTGCCACATGGACTTTTGTTACTATATGTTGAGACTTGAAATCGTGTTAACAAAAGTATTTTAGAAATTAAAGTTGAAGAATTTTTATATAAAAGCTAAAATTTAAAGTTTGAAATTTTATAAGAACTTCCTTCAAAAAAAAAATTATAAGAACTAAAATTATTAGAGGCAAAGGGTGCTTACATATAGAAACGGAGGGAGTATTTAACCATTTTACATAGTTGATCAGACTATAATCCTTAATGCTAGCTGAATCATTTTAATGTGATAAAAAACGTTGAAATGATATACATCCTCGATCACACTAATTTGTGGTGTTGGTTGTAGGGACGTTAAACTTCAAATAATGATTTTGTTGTCTCGTAAGTACAATTTTTATGGTAAAGGATACAACAACATTTGATATGTTAGAGCACGGGTTCGAAGGCGTAATTCTTTCTCCACTTGATGCGTGTAAGTATTGTGCTAGGATCTTCGAAACAAAACAAAAACACAACGATCTTGCTTTTCAAGTGTAATTGCTGAGTTTGTAAAATAAAATTTAGATCAAGTTTGTTAATGTCAAATTAGTCATCAAATTAATGGTCAAAATCATGAGTTGATCAAATTGGATGGTCACAATCAATTTAACACCTCATTTTTTAAAACTAATAAGCTAAAACAATCACCAACACTTCAAATATTTTCATGGGGTGCATCTTTTAAACAAGGGTTAATAGTGTTTTTCAC
Organism: Medicago truncatula; assembly: GCF_003473485.1. Taxonomy (NCBI): domain Eukaryota; kingdom Viridiplantae; phylum Streptophyta; class Magnoliopsida; order Fabales; family Fabaceae; genus Medicago; species Medicago truncatula. The sequence continues at coordinate 14,154,597 of NC_053044.1, read as the reverse complement.
CCCTATAATATATGCCATTTCCGGTTTTTACCCCTATAAAATTTTCGATTTGATTTTCACCAACTAATTATGAAGTAATTTTTGTGTTACATGCAGACTGGAGTGACATGACAAATGGGTATCTAGAGACTCCAATAGATTGGGTGCCAGGCATAAAAGAAATTCGATTGAAAGATCTTCCAAGCTTCATAAGAACCACAGACCCAAATGATCCAATGATTGAGTTCATGTCAAGAGAGTGCCAAAGAGCTCAAAAAGCATCTGCTATAATTTTGAACACATTTGATGCTTTAGAGCATGATGTTTTGGAAGCATTCTCTTCAATTTTTCCTCCTATCTATTCCATTGGCCCCTTAAATTTACTCTTGAAAGATGTGACCAATGAAGAATTGAACTCAATAGGGTCCAACCTTTGGAAAGAAGATTCAAAGTGTTTGAAATGGCTAAACAACAAAGAACCAAACACTGTTGTTTATGTCAATTTTGGTAGCGTCACTGTTATGACAAAAGAACAAATGATTGAGTTTGCTTGGGGGTTAAGTAACAGTAAAAAACCGTTTTTGTGGGTCATAAGGCCGGATCTTGTAGCCGGTGAAAATGCTGTTCTACCTCTAGAGTTTTTGGAAGAGACGAAAGATAGAGGATTGTTGTCAAGTTGGTGTCTACAAGGGGAAGTGTTGGCTCATTCCGCTATAGGAGGATTCTTGACACATAGTGGTTGGAATTCGACGTTGGAGAGTGTGTGTGCCGGTGTTCCAATGATATGTTGGCCGTTCTTTGCGGAGCAACAAACTAATTGTAGGTTTTGTTGTAATGAGTGGGAGATTGGTTTGGAGATTGAAGATGCTAAGAGGGACAAAATTGAGAGCCTTGTGAAGGAGTTGTTGGATGGTGAAAAGGGTAAAGAGATGAAAGCAAAAGCTTTGCAATGGAAGAAATTGGCACACAATGCTGCTTCTGGTCCACATGGATCATCCTTTATGAATCTGGAGAACCTCTTTCGTGATGTACTTTTGTGAGAAAGGTTCAAATTTTTCATAGTTTGTGCTTTTTCAGATTAAATAAAAAAATAAAAACTTTTGAAATAAAGTTAAAGTTGTTTGGTAAAAACTTTGGTGATGTTTTCTTGTGAGAAAAGTCCAAATTTTTAGTGCTTGTGGTTTTTCTGCTTATTAATATTGAATAATAAGTATACTTTTTTTTGAAGAAGAATAATAAGTATATACTATTACGAGGTTCTCGATGAATTTAACTTTGATAAATTAATTTTAATTTATTTATTAGCAAATTATTTTTCTTGAAATTGTTTATGCTAAAAAAAATTGATTTTAGCACAATTGGCGGTGTTTGATACGGTAGACATATTTAGATATTTATGTCGGGAAACAAATTTTAGATCAAATTTAGACAATGAAATATGACTTTGAACACTTTTCGTATGTGTTTACTTTGACGGAGGAAATTCCACGTTTAGCTAAAATCACCGTGGCAATCCAAGTTTATAGTGAAACTAGAAATATTAACTTCTTGAAATTATTGTAGATTTGATTTGGTTTCCAAACGGACACTAAATGATCATTTCTCACCATTATTAATAATTTGATTTGGTGGCCAAGTAAGTTAATTAGTTGCCTTTTAAGAGAGAGTTCTTTGTTTGTGTTGCCATAAGTTGTGGATGCCTTTGTGTTTTGCCTCCTTAATGTATGAATTGTGTATAAGTGGCTGCTGAGCATGGAGGAGCCACTATGTGCATGCAAGTCTACCTAGAAATTTAGTATTTATTTTTATGCTTATAATCTTTGTTTGAAGGTCATGGGTCGAAGCTAAGAAGAGATCTAAATTTCTAAAATGCATCTCCTTAGTAAATCTACTTGATTAAAATATCACACATCTTAGTAAATCTTAAATATAAAGCAATAACAACATTGACCTAGAGATTCTTATGATTTTTTTACATGAAGAAAACAAATAAATAAATAAATAAATACGTGATCAGATGCGATTTCTCTCCTAAGGTTACGAGTTGCTGCCTCCCTTATGAGTGTGTTATCGTGTGATTGTAAATTCATGTTCGCCCATCACTCTTTCTTGAGTTATTCCATGCGCGACCTTTATTCCATTGTTTCATAAAACTTTGATACCTTTGTGTTATTACCGCGGTTTTAAAGACCTTGAGTGATTGCTGGTTTCATATTTGCTACAAATACCATTGGAAGTTAAGTTAGATGATAACAAGGTCTTACTTATGTTTTGGAAAGTAAGCAAGACAACCACTGGTTTTGCTTGGATTCTCCGTTTTAGGAATATGGTTTTTCTTCTTTCAGGGGATTAGTGTTATTAGTTAGAATGTTGCGGATTGGGTAACCCAAGTGTAGTTCCTAATCTTAAATATCTCGCTTGGTACTACAATATGTATATCCTTTTCTTAAGTGAGATATTTGTTCACTGGAATAAAATTAAGGAATTTCGCTACATTTTTGGTTTGGATTCTTGTTTTTGTGTTGATCGTTTTGGCAGAGGTGGTGGTTTAGATCTTTATTGGGACTCTTTTATTAAACGTCAGATTGTAGATTATTCAAACGATCATATTACTTTTGATATATTAGATGATGGAAAAAGGTATTTAAAGGCTGACAAGTTATTATGGTTATCCTAATGGGGTAGGAGACATGCTGCTTGGGACTTCCTTCGGTGGTTGTCCCAATCGTCCACTCACCCTTGGTACATTTTTGATGATTTCAACGACATCATGGATGAAAGTGAGAAATATGATAGGACAATCCATTCTAACCGGTTGATTAATGGTTTTTGTTTGGCGGTTAAGAATTATGGATTATCTGACGTCCCTATTAAGGATTAATAGTTGTACCGTACTTGTGGTGCTGGTTTAACGCCATACAAACCCCTTTGTAATTTATACACCTTCAGCCTATCATCCATTTTTTCACATAACCTTGTGGTTGATCAACAAAAATTTCCTCATTCAACTCCCCCGCACAATAATGTCCTTTTTACGTCTAGCTGAAGCACACTTCTTTTAATTGTAACACCACAATAGATATTCAACCTAACAAAGTCAATGTTATGTGTTATTATAGATGAGTTTTTCTATCATGTGCAAATTTGCATATGTTAAGAAGTTTTAAATACTAACTTTACATTGGAACTTATACATTTTGTATTAAATATATAGTTTTTTAATAAATAATTATTAGTTTTCAATAAAAACTTACTACTTTTAGTTGATTTAACATGTGCAATGTTGCATATGTTAGACAAATCCATTATAGATTTAACAAATAGAATAATCAACTACTTAGAGAGATTCACAAGGGAGATACTCATAAACATTTATGTATAATGAATTAAATTGATGTAGCTTATTTATAGAGTAATTTCGAGTAACCAAATTAGGGTTTGATCCAACTTATTTTTTTACTTAAAACTACTTTAACATGTTGCTAAAAAAAATTACTTTAAGGTTAGATATAAAAACTTTATAATTGAAGCTAAAGTTGTTGGCAAAGTTTTTTTATTATTTACTTTTTTATATTTTTTTATATTACAAGCTCCTTAAAACACGCAAAACTACTTTGTAGAATAATTTTGTAAAGAATTTAATTTAAAATCAACACAAAATGACAAATGATGAGTGATGATTAATAATTTTTCTTATTATATATTGTATGTCTACAATCACATTAATGCAAAATTATTTTTTAAAATACTTCCATCCACCTTTATTAAAAAAAAAAAACTTTCATTTATCTAAATAAGTAAATTAAGTCGTTAAATATTTAACAAAAAATGTCAAATTAAACGAACTGTCATTTCCATTACAAAGATTTTTTCATCAAAAAAAAGCCTTTTACTATTTTGATTTTAGAATATAAATTTATATTTTTACAAAATAATCAATCATGTGAAATTCACTAATCTCTTTTTACCAATACAAGCACACCATTTTTATAAAAAAAGTTAATGATTACTTAAAATAAAAATGAGTTAATGATACTATCCATTCGTGTAACTATGTATATATGAGAGGTTTCGATAATGCTAAAAAATAATTGATTTAGCCAATGATGAAATTCGATGTTATTAACTTTCTTCAAATTTACTTTTTGTTCTATTTTATTCTATAAATTTAAGGTCCTTATTTTTTTAGACCTTTTTATAAAGAGTATTTGACCCAAGTTCTTCTTTCAAGTGAAGAAAGAAATGTTAAAAATATCTAAAAGTTCTAGTTCAACTGGCAAAATGCCGAAATTGTTAGGCCGGATGCCATGGTCGGGGTTTGAACCTCAATACCTTCATTTATGTGTGTGGGTTTTATAATGACTTTGCCATTTCGTCTATCTATAAAAAAAAAAAAATGTTAAAAATAACATTGGGTTTAACTCCCTAATTAACCAACCTAGTAAGTAGTAACTATAGTTTATTTTACCTATAAAAACAAAATGAAAATTCAAAATCCAAATTATTTCTTCGAGTTTTAACGTTCTCCTCTCTCTCTCTTCATTTTCCATTTCACATTCAGAAATTTTCTTTCTTCTGTGAATTTCAACAAACTTTTTCTTCGGTTTTGATTCCGATTCTTGTTTTTGATGAAAACGAATTAAAGTTTTGCGTCACGACGTCGTTTCCGGAAGGTTGAAGTCGGAGAAGAACGAAGTGACGCCGTCATGAGCACGTGTAATCGGTGGCGGTGGAGAAGGAGTATGCGCTGTCACGGACGAAGGAAGGAGCGTTTTTTTTTTGCCGGAGAGTTTTTTCGTGGTGGTGGTGTAAGCGGCGTGGTTCAGAGACGAAGCCGGTGGTGCCAGCGAGAACCGTATGAAGTCCCTGGCGTTTCACGGAATTCTACCGGAAATTGGTACGATTTATTGTTTTTTACTTTGATTTTGATTAATGTGATTTTGATTTTGAAATTAGTTTTGAAATTGTTTTTGACTTTGATTTTGATTAATGATGATTAATGTTAATTTTGATTTTGATAGTGTGTCGTTTTAGTTTTTGACTTATGTATTATCTATTTCTATAGCAGCCACATGGTCAAGACCCACGAGTTAGGGTTTTGTATTACGTCGTCGTTTTAGGATGGTCGAAGTCGGAGAAGAAAGATGTGACATCCGTGAGACGCGTATGAAGTCCTTGGCATTTCACGGAATTCTACTGGAAATCAAGTATGTTTCTTTGATTTTTGTTTTTGACTTTGATTTAGTGTGTTATGGTTAATTCAAACCAGGGTATTTTAATGTATTGCTATAACATATAACATGACTGTATTTGGTAGTAATTCTCTCAAAGAGACTTAGGCCTTGTTTCCATAAATAGCTTATTTGCCGGAGTTTACGTTGCTCAAAATTATAAACTGCCTAACATTGCTGAGAGGGCTGATACCGTCTTGAAAATGGTCAAAGATGTCTATGAAAGATACCGCAATGATTAATGATTAGTAATCAGGTTCTTGTTGTAACTTTTTTGTCTGTTTTTAATCATAGATACTACTTACTTTAGGATCAATCAAATATCTTCATTTCAAAACATACCGTCTTGTTATTGTTGTTTTACATGTACGCCGATTATAATGGTATGTCTTACATTGTGCAAACATGATGAATGGTCAACACTACTAATGTTAAAAAACATAGGACACCGTCACCACTACATTTATATTAATTTGTTTAGGTAACGGGGATCTACATTCTAAGTTCTAATAGAATATTAGGCTTTTTGGGATGTGATCTCTTAATGTATATTAGCTGTATAGTTGTCGCTTTTCATTTACTTAGACGGGACAATCATTGAAAGTAGGGGCTGATTAAAGAATAACTCGGTAATGAATTATGGAAAATGCGAGGTTATCATCCACAATGAGCAAATATGGATGGTTACATAGTATTTGTTTAGGGGATATGTGGGGGATAGGATGGGGGAGAGAGGAGATGAAAGGAATTATTTTAAATTTTGTTCTTTGGTTTATTGTTTTGGAGGGATAGGAATATGAAGGGATTGGAGGGGAGTTAACTTCATTCTCACTTAATTGAGACTCTCCTCCAATATTGGGAAGATTTGTAGGGTTCAGAAGATTAAGTAATTCTTATATAAAGTTTAATTAGATCATCCTAAATATCCTTATAATGTCAAGGAGAAATGTGTGCTGTGTCTGATCTTTCTTTCATTGTGGTTCTCTCTATCTATATGTCAATATCCATGGTGTAGTTAGTGAAGTTGCTTGCTGTCAATCAATGCTTGATTCACGTGCAGGGTAAATGGGAAAATGGTGTGTGTAAATTGAACAGAAAGAAAATAGAGATTAATGAGTTGGCATGCTTTGTGTATGTTTGGGTGAGTGTTTGGCAAATGTGTTTCAGAATAAACTTGATTTTGTAAAATTGCTTTGGTCTGTATTGAATTTGAACTGGTGTTATTTTTGTTATGTAGTCTAAATTTTGCAGCTTAATACAAAAGCTTTTAATCACTTCTGGCTAATATGTGATTTAGATGTTAGATTTGATCACTTTTTGCTAACAACAATTAAACATCTATACTTTACTAAAAGTTAAATTAGTGTTGTTACTTTTTTCCGTGACAGAAAATACACACTTTGTTGGTAGTTGAGTGCTATTGTCTAAATTTTTCTTATATGTTGGTAGTTGAGTGCCATGTCTAATTTTCTTATAAGTAATTCTTTCAGAGAGACTCAAGCCTTGTTTCCATAAATAGCTTATTTGCTGCTTATACCATATAATCAATTATGTATAATCTATTTCTATAGCAGCCAACTGGTCAAAGACACAGGAAGTACAAACTCCAGCATCCTTTATATCTAATCCTAACAAACATGCAAACCCTAATTGCATAACCGTAAACCTAAAAAATTGGAGCCAAAATTTGAAATTTGAAATTTGAATCCCACTTTAAAAAACCATAACAATTATTATACGCACTGCTCAATACAAACTTAAAAACATGTTCCTATGTTCACCCCCTTTCTCTCTCTCTCTCTAAACTCCAAAGTTCTTCTTTTGTTCTCTGCAACAGGTTTTTCTTTTTCTCGCTTTCTCTCTTCACCCATCTCTCTCTATCTCACGAATCAGAAATCAACCACAGCCTTCCCCATCTCACCATCTCCTTTATGTCGTTGAGTGACCATGAAATTTTGATTCGAAAGCGTCTAGGCCGGCGAATTCAGCAGTGAATTTTCTCCTCTGGCCTCCTCTCTAGGTCTCTCTGTCCCGTTGCCTCTTCCGCTTCCCGTTCATTCAACACCAACGCCATGCGCCAGTACGACGAACACTCTGATAAGTCCAATGTTGCCGATCGTCGTCACGCTTATTGCTCTTTCGCTTGCACTCGCCACGACGATTTCCTCTCAGGTGGTTGTTATCACTCTTTACTCACTTTCACTATTTCATTTAATTGTTTTGATTAACTAATACTAAATAAATACTGAATTGTTGTGTTTTTAGATGTTAACATGGTGGATCAATTAATGGACAATCCATTCCTTTCTGCTTCCCATGGAATTGGATCCGGTGGAGTTCGACGTGGTTGGGATGCGAAAGAGATAGAGGATTCTCTGCTTCTTCGTTTGGATATGCCTGGACTTGGTAAGGAAGATGTGAACATATCTGTTGAACAGAATACCCTTTATCTTTAGTTTTGCTTTTGGTTGTTTTGCTAGACATAATATTCCAAAGGTGGATGCTAAATTGATTTCTGAAACATGAAAATGAGTTCTTTCCTGGAATTTTGCTTTTATCTTCAATTCTGTTTTGGTTGTTTAACTCTGTGATTTAAATCTTAAAAGAACAACACATTTCAAATATTTCTCAAATGCCTTTTATTGTTAACTTGAATATTTTGATGATTTGCTGCTAATTTTTGATAGTCAAGTGAAATTAAAAGCACGACAAATACAAAACATCCCACATCATACCATTATTAAGCAAGTGGGTACTAGAGAATTCGGAGGAGTTGATGCCCTACGACACTGTGTACATATGATTGTTATAATAGGCATTCACTAATTTAAGTTTGGCTTTGATTTAACATAACTGTTTCAATTTTGATTTGGATTTGGTTTGTGAGGAGTTGAGTTAAATTGTGTTAATTGAAATGTTTTAGAATATATTTGCTTCATATTTTCAGGTTTCATGGTTGATGTTGGTTTTTATTTTTCATTAGTGTCATTATTTAATATAAATCAGGTAATGTGTGTTAGTATGAACAGAAATAACCAACGGTGATTTAAATTGTTTTTGGTGCCGATAATGCCATTGCTGCAGAATTTTATCTTGACAGGTTCATGTTGGTTTTGTAGCGATTGCAAATTTGTGTGAAAGCATATATATGTATGCAGGCTTTTCTTTATATAAGTTGAATCTTTCATCTGTAGCAGGCAATGTCTATTATGAAGATTCAAAACCAAAAAATGTTTGGTGCTGAGTTTTTGAGAGCTGTTTTTTGTGTGCCCCCTGTCCTGTGTGTTTTTTGCGAATTTGCTTCTGGTTTGTAAGGCAGCAGGTTTATTACTTACAAGGATGTCCAATTTTTGGTGTGCTTTATTCATTTAGGGGCTGAGAATGAGGAGACTGCCATTGGAGTTAACACAAACTTTAATTGTAATAACTACATCTTAAGTTGCAGCTACTTTCACTTAGGTTGAGCATTAAAGGTTGCTTACCTCAGGATTTTAAGTAGCTATTTGACTGCATTCTCTCTGAGCAAACAATGGCTACATGTCTCATATTTACATGGTTTTTGGCTATTGTTTAATAGAGATTCTATAAATTAACTAAAACTTGAAATTAACTTGAGAATTTTTTTGTTTCTTTCTTTGTTTGAATTGATTGAAATTGAAAAGTGATTATTGTTATTGATTTTCTTTGAATGGATCAAGGATTCCGTGGACGGATGAAGAGCACAAGTTGTTTTCGGTTGGATTGCAGAAAGTTGATAAAGGTGATTGGAGAGGAATCTCAAGGAACTATGTGAAAACAAGAACGCCTATGCAGGTTGCAAGTCATGCTCAGAAGTACTTTCTCTGCCGAAGTAATCTCAATCGCTGTCGCCGTAGATCCAGTCTCTTTGATATCACCACCGACAGGGTAATTTCTCCGGCAATCTCTTTATAGAAACAGTAAAAAACTTTTTGCTCAAATGTGTATTCAATTAGTTACTAATCAATAGAGTAGTATTATGATATTGCAAAACTGAGATTTAATTTTCTCTGTTATTTATTGGTTTTCTAATTTTGATTGAATCAAGTTTTTTTTGTGGAAATCCTTTGGTAGTTGTAAAGAAATCTAACAACTAGAATGGAGAGTTATATAAGATTATAAGGTTTATGTTTGTTCTCTATTTAGGGCTACTTTTTATTAGCAATTGTAAGAAATGTTAATGTTAGAACAAATCTGTTTCATTTGAAAAGTATGAGGATTTGATTTAAAAAATTAAGATTATGAAGACCAAAATCACACAATACTTAAGCTAAAGGACAAAAATACAATTAAGGCTTTCAGTTAATTGTGTGCTTTGTACATTCAGGTTTGTATGGTGCAACCAAAAGCAGAAATGGATCTCCAATTTCAGTCAACAAATATGAGCAATACTTAAGTGCAGTTGCATTTGCTGTTACTACTTTTGGAACGGTTGCTTTGATGAGTGGATTCTTCCTTAAACCTGTTGCTACACTTGATGATTATCTTGCTAACGTTCTGCCTCTATTTGGTGGTTTCTTATCTATTCTTGGAGTTTCTGAGGTAAGTTATATGTTCAGTTTTCCACCAAACATTAAATTTTTTCCTAGACTATAAAGCATTAAAACAGCTGAGGTTTGTCAAGTTTAAATTTTGTGTTTGTATTATCAACATTGTCTTCAATTGACAACTTGAGATCAGTTGAGACGGCTGGATTAACAAAGTGATCGACAAATGTTTTCGGAGTATCTAGAGAAGCAGATTGTGAGGACAAGTGACTCTCAACAATGACAACATTTACCAGACTGGAAAGAGGATTTTCTTCTTCTTCTTTGTTTGATGCAAACCTAGTGTTCCAGTACCGTCATGAACCTTGAGGTGAGAGATGTTCTTACAATTGAATGGCTTCAAATTTTCTGTGGCTTCTTCGCCGATGAAGGAAAGTTTGAATTCCTTGAAAATTTTGGTTAAGGCCATAGAATAAGGCAAGCCACTGTTTCCTGATGTATCCTTGAGTGCAGCTATCATATGCCTAATGATTAAATATGGAAGGTTGATTCTTTGTCCATGAGTTAAGTGATGAAAGATCATGAGATCATTGTCATGTACTCAATACCTATTGCGGCTGTGAGGCAACAGACCGTGAGTACAAAGATTATGCAGAATCTTGTACTCATTTTTTAAGGCTGTTACAGGAAAATCTTTAGCTGGTTTTACATTACCGAAAATTGTTTACCACAGAGTTTCGATCAACATTGACCTTGTCATACCATTTCTTACCATACAACTTTACACCTGAGTTTGGTATATTAAATACCTTTGCAAGAACATCAGTGGTGATAATGACTTGAGTTTGATTCATAAGACAGAGTATCACATCATGTCCTTTAAGGACCTTAGTAGATGAGTAGAATTTCTGAACAAGATTTGAATAGATTACCTCATCTATTTCACAGAACTCTTTCCAACCGATGCTAGTCATAACATTATCAAGCATTATTCTCCTAGATTTCATATCCTCAAAATGAAAGGATTTGCTTTCACAGAGAGGTCTTGACGAGATTTCAGGAGCTGGACTTGTTTGATATGGATTTAAGATTATCTTCTCTTTAATGTTGACAAGTTTTGAGATAATATCTTCCATCATCTTTTCTTTCTGAGCCTCCTTGCGATCATATGGTGAAAAAGCTGATGAGGATGTTTTGAGTCGTTTGGTAGGATTTTGAGCTTGCATGTTGGAATCTGGTTCATTATCAAGGTTATTGTATGAAGTTTTAGAGGGTTTTGAGCTTAGCCTGATGGATTTTCTAAGATCATTTGAGAAGGACCGTTTGGATTGATCATTTGGTTTAAAAAGTTCATCGAACGTTTCAGCTTTCACTAGTGCTGAAGTGGTGAAGCTTTTTGGTGGTGAACAAGAGTAAGGGCCAGTTTGTGAATCTGGAATGATGATTAAGGGAATGGTGAGTGTTTCATGAACGTAAGTGAAGGAAGTAGGAGGAGTAGGTGGTGGTGATTCTTGAGGAGAAGAGGTGGTGTTTGGATCAATGGCGTGAAGGAGTTGAGAGAAAGTTTGATTTTGTTTGTCCATTTTTGTGTTTTCTGCAAAATGGGATGAATAACAAATGGATGAGAGGTTCTTTTAATGAGGAAGAAAAAGTTTTGAATGGGACAAGAGTGATGGTTAGTGAGTTGATGATTTAACAAGTCCAGCTCCTGAAATCTTGTCAAGACCTCTCTGTGAAAGCAAATTCTTTGATTTTGAGGATATGAAAACTAGGAGAATCGTGCTTGATGATGTTATGACTAGCATCGGTTGGAAAGAGTTCTGTGAAATAGATGAGGTAATCTATCCAAATCTTGTTCAAAAATTCTACTCATCTACTAAGGTCCTTGAAGGACATGATGTGATACTCTGTCTTATGAATCAAACTTAAGTCATTATCACCACTGATTTTCTAGCAAAGGTATTCAATATACCAAACTTAGGTGTAAAGTTGTATAGTTAGAAATGGTATGAGAAGGTCAATGTTGATCGAAACTCTGTGGTAAACAAAATTTTCGGTAATGTAAAACCAGCTAAAGATTTTCCTGTAACAGCCTTTAAAAATGAGTACAAGCTTCTGCATAATCTATGTACTCACAGTCTGTTGCCTCGCATCCGCAATAGGTATCGAGTTTATAACAATGATCTCATGATCCTTCATCACTTAACTCATGGACAAAGATTCAACCTTCCATATTTAATCATTAGGCACATGATAGCTGCACTCAAGGATACATCAGGAAACGGTGGTTTGCCTTATTCTTTGGCCTTAACCAAAATTTTCAAGGAATTCAAACTTTCCTTCATCGGCGAAGAAGCCACAGAAAATTTGAAGCCATTCAATTGTACGAAAATCTCTCACCTCAAGGTTCAAGACGGTACTGGAACTCTAGGTTTGCATCAAATTCCACTACCTCAGGAAGCTTTTCTCAACAAAGAAGAAGAAAATCCTCTTTTCAGTCTGGTAAATGATGTTATTGTTGAGAGTCACCTGTCCTCACAATCTGCTTCTCTAGATACTCCGAAAACATTTGTCGATCACTTTGTTAATCCAGCCGTCTCAACTGATCTCAAGTTGTCAATTGAAGACAATGTTGAACCAATTGCCATTCCTACAGCTCCTCTGTTTAACTGCGAAAATTCTGCTCTGTTTGGTTCCTCTTGTTTGAACAGGTTCCTTAATTCTCCAAAGAATGACAATCCTCTTTTGAGTGATATTCCACCCATTCCTTCGCATTTCAGCTCTTTTGACAGCTTCAAATCAATTGGAACTTCTCCAAAAAATGATCCTCCAATCGAACCAGCATGCTTAAACATCACAAATGAAATGCTTTTCTCTGAAATTTTTTCTCTTCGATCCTTCATGTTCCAGTACTTTGGGCTGATGGCTCCTGCTCCTAGCAAGGATCCTGGTTCTTCATCTAATCCACCTCCTAATCAGCAGTAGTATGCTCTGTTTATAGTGTCTTGTGCTATCTTTTTGAGGATGACAAAAAGGGGGAGAAAGCAAATGTCTTGCGCGCACACTTTGCATGAAATGAATTTGAAAAATATGCCTTTTTTTTTTTTTTTTTTTTTTTTTTTTTTTTTTTTTGTAGATTATCAAGCACTTTGGTGTCCTGTTTTTTAGTATTTATGTGTCTTTCCTTTTCTAGTTAAGAATCTTAAAAAATGGACTTTTTGTACTTCAGCAAGTTATTGCTAAAAATGGAACTTCAATGCTATATGCAGTTCAGCCGTTTTTCATGATCAATGCAAGAATATATGTTCTTATCTATGTTAAATGAAAGCTACTTTGTTCTAAATACTATTTTGCCTCTTTAATCAACACAAGTATCTATATTAAGAAATGTATGACTATGTTTAAAAAGGTCTCAAATCATCCTCTTCAAATAATCTGTGAAAAAGAAAACTCATGTTTTTACCTGAGATGATAAATTAAGAGGCAGCCTAGTTTAAACAAGTCATCTTTGTTTCTTAAACCCTCAAAAGATATGCATCAAATTGAGGGCGAGCCTAATCAGAACACATCTATAAAATCAAATTCAAATATATTTTGTCATCGTCAAAAAGGGGGAGAATGTTGAGATAATATTCACAAATTCCTATTTTAAGTTTTAAAGATGAAAAATTATATTTAAATTATATTTTATAAATGAATTCTGATATTATTGTATTTAACATCTTTGTATGAGTATTTTTAGTTGCAGGAACTTAAGTTCAAAGGATTGATATAACTGGTTCCTAAAAATTATTTGAGCTTCTCATACAATGGACAAAACAAGAAATTAATGGATAAGAATGCATTGGATAAAATTGGACCAAACATGTCCAAGCTTATGGAACATGCTGGCACATACAAGATTATAAATTTGGATTTTTAATTGTCTCTAAAACCACTTCCAATCCAATCAAACATTGGCATGCAAGTACAAACAAATGGTTGCTTTTTAACTAAAATAGTTCAGACAAGGAAACAAGAAGGTTCCTAACAAAATGGATATTTATCAAGAATGAACCATGCAAAAAGCTACACGTGGAGCACACATGAAAATAATTGGCTGTAAAGCCTTAGCTTGGCACACGTGAGAAGAAGAAGGAAATATCTACCTTGAATGCATATGTGGGACCACAAGCAAATGGAATAAATGAAAAGCTACACGTGAGAACACAAGGGAAATGAGTTTACACATTCTTTATACCATTTAGATTCCTATGCCTCCACCACCTGGTACATTCAAAATATTTTCTAAGTTTCTCGCATGTATTCATCTAGCAATCTTTGTTCTAAGAATTCATCATGTTTGTAACACTCTGGTTCTTGGTTCCAACCTCGTCAAAACCAGTAATAGAGCCTGTAGCCGAGCTCCATGCATATGTTGATAAATTTTTCTGCAACTCAGTTGCAGTAGACTCGTGGACAGCGTCATCATACGGGCTGTCAAGGTACTTCGATTTCTTCACTGCACGTCGACGCTCAGGGTATGTGCTATTAGAATAAAGCATATTATGCTTCTTTCTTTTCTTTGTCGTGACTGTTTGTACATTATCCAAGTCAATTATTTCATCTAGCATCACTGACTTTAGTGGAGTTGCACTATCAAATAATATTACATAAGAGTGTTTATTTTTGCAGATTTTAATTAATATTGTTATTGTGCAGAATATAATTAATCAATTCTAAAGTACAATTATCACATTGCTTGATTCGTACTCTATAACAACGTTTGAGTCATATTTTGTAGGCTTCTCCCCATCCGTCACATCTGGTACCAACAGAAGTGCAAGACTTTGATTGCATTCTTTCTTCGTTGAATCATTATCAAAAATCTCAGGGAACTTCAAGATTGTTTCCTGTGTCGCTGAAGCTGGATTCTCTGAATCATTTGTATTGAACCTGAAACCATTAAAAAACATTTTAGTTTTCAGACATCACATATCAAAACCATTGATAAACACTTTAAAAGTTATGGTTTAAGATGGATTTTTTAAACCATTAGTTTGTTATTATAGTTTTACACATCATAAATAAAAAACCATTAAAACACATCATATATAATCATTTTTTACCCTGCATTCGAAGCTTCAAAAAACTCTGGAAACTTCAAGATAGTGTCCTGTGTCAATGTCATTCCCACATTGCATGCTGCCTTAACTGAATCATCAATGATCTTCGCATCAATCTCAACTTCTTCATCATCAACATTTTCATCATTGCTTTTGGCATCATCATCTTTATTCAACCTGAAACCATTAATCCCTTGTTAGATAGTAGTTCTAATTTTTTCATTTATATTCTTCAGTAATAATTTGAGAAAATAAGAGTTATACATAATCTCAACTACTTTTTCATGCTTATATGCTTTTAGATCTGTTCCATCACTAAAAGAGCTCACATCATCAGTTTCAGGTACTTCCACCCCCTTCTGAGTACCTGAACTCTTATTCTCCTTAGTTTCAGCTTCCTTGGTTGTGCTTGGTTCTTCTGAAACTGCATCATTTTTTGCAGACTTTTCATTTTTCGCAGATTTTTCAGCTTCCTTGGTTGTGCTTGGTTCTTCTGAAACTGCATCATTTTTCGTAGACTTTTCAGTACTTGAAGTCTTATTCTCCTCAGTTTCAGGTTCATTCGATGTGTTTGTTTCTGCTGAAACTAGGTCATTTTTTTGCAGAAGTAGAAGCATTTGCCTCAGCTATTCTCCTCTGCAAGGTTTCTGCGGTTCTATTGTAGACCCGTATGCAACCCCTACAATAATTTAGATGCTCCTATGCCTGCAATCGGGTTATGTACATGTATTGTTAGGATTTTTGAAACCATACAAAGACAATATTATGGTGCAATTGTTTTATGTATTATGAAAGAAAATAATAGCATTCACTCATTCATAGGAGAATAGTCTTTCACTATTAACAATTGTTTTATATATACTACTAATTTGTATCAGTTTAAAACAAAAATGAAGAAAAACATTTAAACTAGCAAGTAAAATTATTTAACAATACTAATGGTTTTACTGTATAACATCTTAAAACCATTTAAGATAAATTAATGGTTTATACATTAACATTGCATGAATATCATTAATTTTCTCTCACCTTAGATAGTGGACATGTATCTGCATCAAAACACATTACAAGCAGACCATCATCGGTGCTCTGCAGTCTTTTGACCTCAACTGTCAATCCTTTATCCAGTCCCATAAGCTCATGCACCTTCTGAAGGTCTTGGTTTGCCGACTTGACATCCCAATCACGAAGCGATGGCTGCTTGTATTTTCCTGTAAGGAATGGGCTTCTCTTCCCCATTTTCTCCATATAATTAATCTGCAAAATAATTAGTATCATCATAATTAGCATCATCTTCTTCATCATGATCCTATAGTCTATGTATGCATGCAGTTCCAATGAAAACAATTATGTACATCGAATGGTTTTGTAAGACAACTGTCTGAAACCATTCCTTGTGCAAAATGGTTTCAGACATACAAACAGCCAACATAAAAATAGGAATATATATAATGGTTTGAAGCTAAAAATAGGAATATATTACCGCAGCCAACATACAAATACAAATATGGGAGAGAGAGAGAGAGAGAGAGAGAGAGAGAGAGAGAGAGAATGATTACCATTAGGAAGTGGAAGTCCGCTAATGGATTTGCCACTTTCGGATTTTGCAATCCGTCTTTCATATATTGGAGAACATGGGAGCACCAGTTATAAGATGAAGTCTCTTCTAATACTTGAGCATAATGTAGAGAAACTAAGTTGCTGTTAGTGGGGCACAAAATGTTGTGAATTATAAGACAAATTGCACCCTTTACCCATGCCTTTGGTTTCTCCATTATCTTCAGTCTTATCTCCAACTCTGTCGCCTTGACAAATGGAGAATAATCACCATCCAATCCTAACTCTACCCTGAGTCTCTTTATTGCTGCTTCTGAGCAAAGTTTAATGTTGATCTGCTCCCCCGCCATTGGGAGATGATACACTCTGTGCACATCTTCTTCTTTCAATGGGAGCACATCCGTCTTGCTCAGTCTTATCCACATATTCTCCTTTTCAAAGTGTCTGACAACCCATTCCACAAAGAATGTGTGGATTTTTGTCCATTTGCATATATGAACCATTCCTCCAAACCCACTCTCATTCAAAAGTTGAATTATCTGGTCTTTTCTTCTTTTTCCATCTATTGACTTCATTAGGTCATAGACCTTAGGTATGCTAAGCTTGTGCCTCAATCGTTAATCGACATCCAAGTTTTTCTTTCCAATTTTGTCATCAGAACTTGCTTCATCAGATTTGTTAACCTGGATAAAAAAAAACAATTACCAGCATCAAATGATTATTCTTGAGAGATTAACCAAAATTTATTAATAATACACTTGAGACATTAATCCAAAGAAAACAATTACCAACATCAAATGGTTTTGGTGTAAAACTTTCTGAAACCATTCCTTGTGCCAAATGGTTTCGGGCAGTATTAACAAATTTCAATTGTTTTTAATTTTACAGTATTAACAAACAAAGACATTGAAACACAGAATTAACAGTATCAAAATATGGCAGATGGTATTGTAGCATATGGCAGCTATAAAAAAAGTAAGAATATGTATACAAAAATACTCTTCTTTTCATCAAATTCTTCTCCAGCAGATTGTTGTTTGTTTTTATCCGACTTCTTTGCATTTTTGTCATATGAACTTCCTTCATCAGATTGTTGTTTCCTTTTCCCACGGTTTATCTGATCCGGCTTCTTTTCCATCTATTTACCATTCTTTTTTCCATTATCGTCATCAGGTGCTTGCTCCTGCTCTAATTGCATAAGTCCAATACTGAAGTTTGGAATTGGCCCTAGGTCGTTAGATTTGTTAACCTGGATCAAAGAAAACAATTACCAGCATAAGATGATTATACTATAGTTGAGACATTAATCCAAAGAAAACAATTACCAGCACCAAATGGTTTTAGTGTACAACACATAGAAACCATTTCCACAGAAAAATGGTTTTGGTATTATTTTATTAAAAAAAAACAAATACAATATATAATGATTTTGGAGTACAACTCACCAAAACCATCTCCACAGCACAATGGTTTTGATATTAGTTGTTCTTGTATTTTAAAATTTAGGCTGAAAGTTTTAAGGGATGAGATTTATGTGAAATATTCATCTGTGAATGAAGATGTAAATGAAGATGTAATGAGCTTAAGTGAAGATTCCATATGTAATGAATTTTGATAACTTAGATTCTAAATCAAACAAAGAAATTGTTAAAAACAGTTCCAAAGCAAATCAACATTTTGAAACCATTTCCACATCAAAATGGTTTCAGAGTAAAACTTGTGAAAACCATTTACACATCATATTGGTTTTCAGAGTAAAATGGTTTTCTATATGATTTTTAAACAAAACATACTATAATAAGAAACAAGTCAAGAGTATGAAACCATTTCCAGAAATTAAACAAATCAACACTATAAATCAACACTATGAAACCATTTCCAGAAATTAAACCAATTCGAAATTAAACTGTGAATTTAGGGTTACATATGCAATTACTTTCCATAAACAATTTCCAACTAACAGATGAAATTAAACTGATTGTAATTACTTGAAAGCACAAGATAAGTTCAAAACTGTTTTGTTTTC
Organism: Medicago truncatula; assembly: GCF_003473485.1. Lineage (NCBI taxonomy): Eukaryota > Viridiplantae > Streptophyta > Magnoliopsida > Fabales > Fabaceae > Medicago > Medicago truncatula. The sequence goes on along the minus strand of NC_053044.1, from coordinate 14,136,194 downwards.
ATCTTTTCCAAATGTTTTGCGGCGATGATGATGAATGAATGCGGTTATGGTGAATGCGATTTCCGATTATGGAAGTTTGTTTCCGACGTGATTTGTAGTGGTGGAAGTTTGCGACGTGATTGTTAACGTTTCCGACGTGGTTTGCTTCCGGTGGTGAATGTCGTTTCCGACGTGAATGCGGTTATGGTGAATGTGGTTTCTGAACGGTTTCCGGTGGTGGAAGTTTGTTTCCGATGTGGTTTGCGGTGGTGGAAGTTTGGTTTCCGGTTTGCCTCAATCGTTTCCAACGTGAATGATGCGTGTTGTTTTGTCTTGTTTGCTTGCATGGTGAAGCAATTCCTTTGGGGTGTAGGAAGCAATGCAATTCTATTGGGCTAGGTGCATAATGGGCTGGACTAATGCAGGCTTATGCATGGTGCATAAGTTATGGCTTATGCATGATAACCACACCCGTGTCGAAATAGCGAGGGTCTCCCTTTGTGGTTGCCTCAGCGGCGGATAACAAATAAATAAAAATATTAATGATTATGTATGTCTTAGTGGCGGATTAAATAAACTATATTCGCCTTAGTGGCGGTTAAATAATTATGTGTGCCTTAGTGGCGGATTAAATAAATTATGTTTGCATGTGTGACGGTTAAATAAATTATGTTTGCTTGTATGGCGGTTAAATAAATTACGTTTGTCTATGTGGCGGTTAAATAAATTATGTTTGCCTATGTTTGGCGGTTAAATATTTTTGCGTCTTAATTGCGGGTTATATCTGGATCGCTTAACTTTTAGTAGCATGCATAACATTGCTTAAGAACTATAATAAGAATAATGAAAGGATGATGATTTTTGAGTATTTCGTTCTTTTTAGTCGCTTATGTCTTGTATGATTTATTTTATAATATTGTGCCATATGTTTGGTCTTATTTGTATGGATTGTGGTTTTAGGAAGCTGACCCCTTACACCAACATTTTAGGTACCAAAAAGAGATGATGTTTGCTTTGGTGTTTTGCTTGGAGCGCGTACGGGGATGAAATTGGATTTTGATTGAATTATAATTATAAAAATAATTTGAAGGATATTAATTTTAAGAATTTTTGTACAGGTTGTTGTTAAGAATTTATTATTGATAATTGAAACAAAAATAGTAGCGCTGTCTCCAAAATGAAAAAAATTAAATTAGACGTAATGTCTTGGATCAAAATACGGGGCATTACAAATTTGTCTCTTGATGTCCTTTGATGAGTAACATAATATTTGAACCTATTTGGTTTTAAATTCGGTAAACTGAAAGTAATGGGATGATCCTTATCACAAAAATGAGATTTTAGCTTATATGGTTACTAGTTTGATAAATATGAAGGTTGATTAAGTCCCTCGATCTCCCTTGATGCGAAACATGATATGTGATTCTATTTAGTTTCATATTCGGTAAGAAAGTATTGGAATGAACCTTGTCTCTTTAAGCCTATTTTGATTTAAATTCGGTAAAATGAAAGTCTTGAAATGACCCTTGTCATGAAAAATGAGATTGTAGTCTATATGGTTAAAAGTTTGATAAATATGAAGGTTGAATTTGTCCTTTGATGCGTGATGAGTAAAACCGCAAGTGCACGGTTCTACCGAAGTAGTAAAAAGAGAGTATCGTTCCAATAGGGAGTTGTTCAATTCAATTAACTTAGTTGATGATTAAAAAGGGTTTTAGTTGCAAAGAGAGCCTTGAGATTATTGGTCCATCATGGTGACAAACCCTTCACAAACCAAACCTTTAAACCTAAAACCTTATGTTAGACCTAATTTCTAAAGACAAATTTCTCTTTAGCCTATCACATCTTCTTTCGGTCTCCGTGAGTGTGTTCTTCTAGCACCCACGCCTATTTTCATGGTTGATTGCTAATAGAATCCTATTTTCATGTTTCGCAATCCTTGTCTAAATTCACTTGTTCCAAGTTGTGCTTGAGCATTAGAAGTCTCTTGATTTTGTTCTTGAGCATAGGAAGTCTCTTGCAGTTGTGTTTGAGCATTTGAAGTCTCTTGTTAAGTTTAGCAGTGAGGAATTGTAATCAGATATTACCTTTTAGTGAAATCTCCTTGGAAGTGCAAGAGGGACAAGATGACTACCGGTTTGTGGAAGGAACCTGTTCAAATTGTTTTGAACATCACTTCAAAAGTAGAACTCTATCTGCTTCTGATCAGTGTTTTCAGCTTAGGAAAGAAAGAAGAAAAAGCCAACACAATTCAACCCCCCCTCCCTCTTTTGTGTTTTTCTCACCTTCACTCTAGTACCCCTACCCCAAACTTAATTTGTTGCAAATTCCAATAGCAACCCCAAACTATTATTTAGCAACATTCTAGCCTAACTCAGAAAAACAATATGAGATAAATCCTAAAAGTCTTTAAGCTTGTAATGTAGTTTGTCACCGAACAAAAAGATCTAAACCTATCGGCTCAATTTGGCTAAAAAGAGGATAACATTTCAAATATAAACAGGGTAGGCTTCAAAAAGGCTCACATGACCAATCACTTTTGCCTCAATGTGCTAATGACAAAGATCAATCGACAGTAGAGAAAAATTGCAAGTTATAGAAATGTAAATGCATGGAACACTCTATATAAGTAAATTGGAAAAATAAAATTTGGCCATGAACCTTACAGTTATCATATCTGGGAGTTATGACTACCTATCTTTAACTGCCGTACACTTCGCCTTTGAAATCACAAGTCACTCCTCCTTTTGAACTTTTGGAATACCACTTGAACAAACATTTGTTACTAAACTGAAAAGAGTCAATAAAACAAGATAATTCATCAGTAATAAACAAGTTCAAGAACAATTACATAAACGGCGGGTACAACTGAGTTAAACTTCATCAAAGCAAATAAAATTGTTCAAAAATAAAATTAAAAGTACATAATAAAAGAAAGAAAGATTTAACCTTTCATATGAAGAAAATATAAAGAAAGATATACAATTATCTCTCTGCTAGATCCTAATTTTTTGGATTTGAATTTAAGATTTGATGTAATTGGAGATCCAATTTGATCTTTGGAAAAATAAAACCAATTCTCAGTCTTGAAAAAATATAAAACAACATAGAACTTAATTCCTACTAGAACTATTGTCATAAAATTGATTTTTTTATGAAGACAATGTTTCAATCAATCATCCATTATTATTTTTATTTCTTCATTTGCATTCAGAAGACCAATTTTTTGTTGGTCTTAAAATCATCCATTCAAACTTTATTTAACATACCGATGTTTGTAAAGTAGACTGAAACAAATACTTTCTTTAGCTCACAACCAAACTCTAGATTACCAAAGTCTCTAGTACATCGGAGGTTTAAGACCAAAGAAGAAGACAACCCATACGACGTAATTTCGTGGTTAAGGGATTGAAGTTCACTAACCATATAACGGATTATTCTACAATCATACATATTGATACATCAACCTAGGTAAAATATATATCATTGAATCGACTTTAAAAACAAAATGGTTTCTTCTTTAGAGAATATGCAGTTCTTGTACATGTGTGTATTAATCAATTCATTGCATTCTGATTCAATAAACTGAATATGTGTCTAAACATCAATCTCTTGAGCAACCAAGTTTGAATTTGCGAATGGTCATTCTTCCATTTAATGCAAGAGCAAGCACATTGTATTCCTCAACGTACCACAGTTCGGACACCACTGCCTGGATATGTTTGGAGAAAACTCAGCAAGTAAAATAAATGTTAGGTATGCTTATAAAAAAGTATGTAGACAGCAAAACATCATTAAAAGGGTAAATTTCAGACAGATATTCAATCATATTTGAAATGTTGATCACACGCTCACTCTAACACACTCTATTGCTAACACTCCTCTTTTGCCACATATATTTGTGATGATATTTTAAAACTATCATATGTTTGAATGTCGGTAAATTTTTGAACGCTACCAGTGAATAATTATTTCAGTTTATTACTAAAAGGAAAAATGTAGATATACTAGAAAATTTGTTGCTTAAAATTAAGAAATTCTGAAATGAACTCGAAAGGTGAAATTCCTCCATGGGATTAGTTCTTTAGGATACATAAATTTAGAATATACCATCAATTCAGTTCTTTAAGTGTCACTTTCTCTTCAATTTAGTCCAGAAAGTATATAAAAATAATAAGTAATCCTTAAAAGTATGAAATATGTCAATTTAATTCCCAAAATATATGAAAATCTGTCATGTTAGTCTCAAACATCTAAACAGCGTTGACTAAATTGACAGATTTTATATGCTTTAGCAACTATTTATTATATATAAATTTATTAATTGATGGTTTATACCATAAATTTAACCCTACATATTTTGTCCATTAAATTGGTGTTTCACTAAAAAAACCTAAATGAAAAAGGCTCTTTCCTATAATATTTAAACTACTCAAGTCTTCAACTACAATTTTGATTCTGCCATCTATAAAACAAACAAATAAATAACCACAAACCTCGAATCCTTGGAACTGACTATTAAGTTGATTCACTAACTCATGGAAAAATTGGAGTTCATTTGATGTTTTAAGCAGTTCCTGCGTATCACAAGAAACAAAAGTGTAACCAATACGACAAAGGAGAAATTTGATTATATATGATACAACTACCTATGTACCGAGCATTTGGAACAGAGACCATTCTAAATTCGATTATCACAAAGACAACCAACATGTGAACACTACCTATTTCAAAGTTGCAATGTTGAACTTATTCGTGAATGTTTGGATTAAATCTTGCAAACTACTGTCTAAGTGAACTTCATTTCGTAAAATGAGTTTAAAAAAAAAACCATTTTGTCTAATTTTTTGCAAAAACCAAATGACACTTTGCCAAATTAAAGATAACCTTCTGGTCTTAGCATGGATAAGATAATCCAAAGTCTAATATATTCAAAAACAAACAATAATCCCAAATTTGAACACCCTGATTAATAAATTAAAACCCAGAGTAAGAATTAAAAAATAATCCAATTTACATCATTGTAGGTAATGGACAATCATGCCAATGTCCATGTTAGGATCAAATGCAATTCTAATATGAGTGATGATGCTAACTCTAACAACAAATTCCAAGAAATAATGTTAAATTAATAGTACCGTAAACGATGTTCTTGGTGGACCCAAAAGCCTTGCGAATGTAGTGTGAAGAATTGCAGCATCATACTGCAGATGAAACAATGACAGATTAACAAGCATCACAATGCAATGCAATTTTAGTATATAAAATCACCTAATAACTTTAGAAAAATATAGCACATCTAAAATTTACGAGGTTTCCCAATTTTCTAATTGCATCTCGAAATTCACAGTGTAGTCCTGCTTCGAGCCATAGTATAAGAGATTCATCTTTGTTGCAGTGACATTACAATAAAATTGGGTAACTTACAAGTTGCTTCTCTGGTGCACGTGGGAGCGCATTCTTCAACCTAGAACGAATGGTTATGGGATCACTACCCGAGATTACCTACAAAATAAACATAAAATCATTATTCTAGGCTTGCCGGTGCTTTCTGAAATCCTAACACTGGTGGCACAAGTAAAAATAATGTCTTAGTTATATAGTTTTTATTTTATTTTAGTTTGGTCACGGGCTTAAAAAAATTATAAATTGATTCCTCGACTAATGTCAAGGTTGAAAGTTTCAACACTGTCTACGCTTTGAATAACAAAGAAATCCACGACAAAGAAAAAAGGTTTCATTTTAAGGCATGAACAACAGCGAATTTTTGGTACTTCCCTCTAACTGAAATGATAATAATGCTGAAAAATTTCTAGAATCAGTAAACCAAAACATACTGAAAGAATCATACAAGTAAAAAGAATACAGATTTCTTAAACTTTTGTTACCAAATAGAAGAAATTAGGAAACAAAGCAACTTAAGGCCAACAGTTAAAAAGGAGGATTTCATAGCTCAATTGGTTTGAGCTAAGTCAGCTAACGGGTTGAAGAAGTTGGGGGAATTAATAGACCGAGGTTCAAACCCTGGTGAAGGAGAAAATAGTAATGTAAAAACTAATTCACTAGGATTTGCAGATCAAAAGAAAACAGATAAATAATTTATGTCAATCACCGATTCACCATTCTAAATCATTTGACAGGACACGGTAATTTTGTTGGGTATGAGAGATAGAAAGAAAAGGTGATGGGGAGGCATGTGCGAAAATCAATCCATAATATATGTTTGAAGGACAAGGAGATGAATCATTTAGATTATGAGGGAAAGTAAAACCTGCCAGCAACCAAGGAGCACCCCTGTTGAAGTTAAAACCACTCTATCCAAAACAATTTTCAAAGGGCATAGCTTTGAAGCAACAGTTTCCACAGAAGATGCTTCAGCTTCTACCTGAAAAAACAATGATTCTCATGAGTTATTACTTGAGCAAACTGCCAATATGAATTGAGGCCATCGATACTTGAGGTATACCTCTACTTTGGTGGCACTTACAGGTACAATATGGTGGGAGGCATGGAACATGCTAAAATGGTACATACTCGAGTTCTGAAACCAGATTGCTAATTGACACACATGTAAGGAAGTGAATAAAAAAAATTAAAAAGATAAAGAAAAGATTGAAGCGAAATGGGAAATTTTCAAAGATAAATAATGAATTTTGTTATCATTGTGACTGTATAGGTAGATGAATCCAACTATGACTTACCTTTATCAAAGTATGGAGCGAAAATATTTTTAACAGCCTCCCTGTATCATGGAAACCATGCATCTCATAAGTGAATATTGAATAAGTAATATAAAGCAATAATATATCATATTAAAGAGGTACGCCAGCAAAGAAGGATACATGAATGAATCCGTAATATAAGGCAATAACATATAATATTAAAGAGGTACAACAGCAAAGAAGGATACATGAAAGTAGAGATATAATAATGATATTATAATTTACAAACATGGTGTGATATGCCCCATGTACCAGGAAACAAAATGAAAATAGGTATAATCAAATGTCATCCCCTTGTAACTTTTTGTCTAAATCAATTTTAAAGTGGCTACCCTGTAAAATATAATAATTTACTCTCATCAAGTTTCAAAATGAATACATTATATCCCTTTAAATCTCTGAAAACACTGCAGGTGAAGCATTTTTCACCCTAAAATAACCTTATTCGTCAAGATGCATTGAGTTTTCTCGTTTAAGCATGCTAGACTAGTAAAAGAAATTGTTTGTTCTGCGATGAATTTGAAGAGAGAAAAAAAGTAGGAGACACACTACATCTCCTGGTCCATGAACATGAGAAAACAGAAAAGGCAATGTGCTCGTTTGAAGTACTTTTGGGAAAGAAAATGATTGCAGGCATGGAAGATAACCTCGGATTCAGTTTTAACTAAAGTATTTGTGGCTATTGATTCTAAAACTTAAAGGATGTTCAAAGGAAAAAAAATCTTTGACAAGAAAGGGGTAAAATGTACAACTTTACCAAAAGAAATAAGCCATACCTAACTTCATTAAATAACTCATGCTAAATGTAAATTATTCAAAACCCTCGTGTATATGGTCAAAATACAGGAATCATATCAAAATCATCATGTCTCTATATACACCACAAAGAAAGGAAAATAAAAACTAACCCAAGTGATATTCGAACTGAATCAAAGGATGAAAATATAATCTGTGTGGAACCTTCTTAAAATGAAACAATTTCTGTGTGGTTTCCTTGGGTGTGATGGTGTCATTTTCAATGGAGATGTCGGCCACTACTGAATGTGACAGGACCAAATTTTCTTAGCCTTTTCCGTTTGTGGATTGATCACACACTCTGATGGAGGGAAGGCTTTGTATCTGATCTTTTCGTAATGGTAAGAGTATGTCATGTGCTTCTTTCTAAAATTCTCCATTTTGATCTTCGTGCTGGTGTAACACCAGAAGGAATGACTTCAGAATTTTGTACTTTCCACTAGTGAGAGTCTTTGCTGTATTTGGTGTCACAGTTGGCTACACGCTTAATCGAACCGACTGCACAATCATGTAGGACAAGGTTTGAGAATTTGGCGATGTACGGTGCATACTTGTAACTTTGTACTTTCCACCATTGGTAGCCCAATCTGATGCATCCCATATCGTGGCATATAGAGTCATAGGCTTAGAGGGAAAATCTCCTCCTACATATTTTGTTAGCTTAATTTCTCTATTAAGAATGTTATCTACATAAAATATGATATGAGAATTTGTCGAGACAATATTGTATTGATGGAAATCCTCTCCAAGATCAGACCAAAGACCATATTTTTCCTCTCTGCCAATGTTGGTGCTTCCATTGCCATAAACATTGGTTTGAATCCTCCAGTTTTTGCCTCTTAAGTTTTCAAAGAACTCAGTCTATTTCACCATGGTTCTTCTCATACATGTCGTCATTTGAAAAATAAAAGGCAAACAACTCCAGCAGTGTACCCTGTAACTAAATCAAAGCACTAAAATACCCATGAAGGTAAATATCAGACACAAATCAAGTACATGTTATTTCATCTAATGAAAGATGCATCGATTTGTCATCCCTATGAAAAAATAAGTTACACACCCTTGTACGGGGATATCATAAGGGGATATTGTAATAATCCCAAGTTGAATTCGAAAACATTATCAAAAATATTATTTAATAATTTAGAAATGATAATAGAAGTTATATAAATTTTAAATAAACATACGTATATGCAATATAATTAAAATTAAGATACAAATATGCAATAAAATTAAAATAAACATACAAATGAAATTATCCAAATCCATCATATTAAACTTAAATCATTCAAATCCATCACCCATAATTAAAATTATTCATATCCAACTATTATTATAGACAGACAATTAATTAAAATGCAAGAATATAAAATCATGTCTCATTCACTAGCATCCTCATGCATATCATCATCAACATCCTCTTGGAAAAAAGATTCATCATATAGTGAAGGAGCATTCCAAGTTGGTGATTGTGCTTGGGAGTGTGCCACATCAGTCCAGCTTGGTGAAGGAGCATTCCAAGCAGGTGATTGTGCAAGGGAGTGTGCCGTCCAGCCAGTAGCACATGTTGAGGGACCATTCCAAGCTAGTGATTGTGTAGGGCGGTGAGTTAGAGCAGCTCAGCCAGTAGCACTTGGTGAGGGAGCATTCTAAGCCGTTGAGCTTGTTGGGAAGTGTGCCAGAGCAGCCCAACCAATAGCACTTGGCAAGGAAAATTCCAAGCTGGTGATTGTGTTGGGGAGTGTGTCGGAGCAATCTAGCTAGTAGCACTTGGTGAGGGATTATTCCAAGCAGTGATTGTGCTAAGGAATATGCTGGAGCAGTCCAGTCAATAGTACTTGGTGAAGGAGCATTCCAAGACAGTGATTGTGCTATGGAGTGTGTCGAACCAGTCAAACAGTAGCACTGTAATCAACAGATAACTGGTAGGACTGCTGCAGAACACTCATCAACACAATCACTGGCTTGAAATTATCCTTCACCAAGGTGGACTGCTGCGGCGCACTCCCAAGCACAACCACCAGCTTGGAATGCTCCTTCAACATATGATGAATCTTTTTTCAAAGAGGATGCTGATGATGATATGCATGAGGATGCTAGTGAATGAGACATGATTTTATATTCTTGCATTTTAATTGATTGGCTGTCCTTGTTCAAAAAAAAAAAATTAATTGGCTGTCTATAATAATAGTTGGATATGAATAATTTTAATTATATGGATGACGGATTTGAATAATTTAACTTTAATATAATGAATTTTTTATAATTCTATCGCATATTTGTGAGTATATTATTAGTTATATTGCATATTTGTATGTTTATTTAAAATTTATAACTTCTATTATCATTTCTAAATTATAAAATTTTATTTTTAACAATATTTTCGAATTCAGCAAGACCCTTGTTTGGGGAAAATAAACTCTTTGTTCATAACGATGGTAAATCGGTTTATAACAGGTTCTGGATTTGTGTCTCTTGATCACCTTGATGGATATTATAGTGCTTCCATTAAGTTACCTGCTAATTACACTGTTGGAGTTAGGGTTGCCTTTTTTTGTTAAATGGCGACATATAAGAGAAGAACCATTATGAATAGACTTTGAGTTCTTGGGAAACAAAAGAGGCAAAAACTAGAGGATTCAGATCAATGATTATGGCAATAGAAGCACCAACATTGGCAGAGAGGAAATATATGGTCTCTAGTCTGATCCTGTAGAGGATTTCCTCAATACAATAGTCTCTGGACAAATTTTCATATCATATTTTATGTAGATAACATTCCCATTAGAGAACTTAAGCGAACAAAATCTATGGGAGGTGATTTCCCCTAAAAGCCTATGACTCTATATTCCCCTAAAATCTATGGGAAAACAACACCATCACAGCAGAGGAAACCACGCTAGTTCATTTCAAGTAGGTTCCACACAAAGATTATTTTCATCCTTTGATTCAGTTCGATTACCACCTGGGTCAATTTTTCTTCTCCTTTCTTTGTGATGTATATAGAGAGGGGCACCAAATACAAGCCACTTGGATCACGCCCTAGATATCCAGTTTTGGGTGTGAGGGTTGTGTGTTGAGATCCCTAATTGGATTATATATGACCTGAATATGTGTGTTTATAAGTATGAGGCATCACTCGCCTTATAAGCCCGATTTAGGGCGGTTGAGTTAGTCCCAACCGAAATTCTAATAACAATGCAACTTAATTTTATTGAAGGAAAAGGAAATATTTAAATGAGTATATAAATATGAACATCCAATTCAAAACCATAACCGGATTCAAAAACTTAGGGTTGTTTATTGCGGATACATTTTTTGTTTTCATTCTTGGAATATGCTTTTATTTTTGCTATTAAGATGAGAGACTTTTGAAGTGAATCATTATGATGGAGAGAAGATCAAATGTTAGTTAGGGATAATGCATTTCCTGAAATAATGAAAATAGTTTTGTTGTCATTTTGTTTCCGGAAATGCAAGAGAATTGTTCATTTCAAGAGTCTCTTTTATCCTTATTAACTAGTGAAACTAACATAAATTCTAGGAAATGAAAATGGGAAATGTTTTCGCAAATTAAATGACCCTTAAATCTTTATTTAACCATACATGCATCAAATAATCAATGATAAAAATCCAGGAAATAATTCATTAACTTACGCAATGGGGAAAGAGAATTCAGTACTCAAATACAACACATTAGCTCGAATTGGAGGACTTGCAGGCTGCATATAGAAAAATTATCATTAGCTGCTACCAAAACAACCCGATGAAACAAAAACTGCTCAAAATATTATATGTCACCTTCAATACAGGTGTTACAGATCCATCTTTCAAGGTAAAGATGTCTGAAATCGAAAGTGACTGAGAGGTTTCACCATGTTTCAGAAAAGCAGCTCCATGCTCATCGAGATCCCTTGCCATCTTATCATATAATTTGGATCTTCTCTCCGTATTTAAATTTAGCGAATCTGAGATAAACCCTTTTTATTTTAGTACCAAATCTGCGTATATCTCAGCCCAAAATCAAATTTTTAATAATACCCACATCAAAGCAAACATCTTTACCTTTATTTTAACCAGAAGAAAACATTTTACTTATTATTATTACATTCGGCCAAAACAAAACCACTATAAAGCCTTGTAGTATGACACCTCTGATTAGAGAGGTGTCCGGTGTCTGATACCGAGATGACACAGATGACACATACGCATGTAATTACATTCAATTAACTCATTTTTTTGAATTATCACTGGTGCCAACTGTCACTATCGTGTGTCCGGTGTCTGTGTCGATGCTTTATAGCTCTAAAGACTCCAATTTGTTTGGAGAAAATAAAAAAAACTGAGAATTAACTTGTTTCTAAAGCGAAGAAACAAAATCTAAATCTAGATACTAACATTAATTTTTACAAATTCCAAAACAAACTAACCTTAAAACACGCACATTCAAAGGAAGAGACAAAACAAGGATTTAAAATTGAATGGTAAGATTGAGAGAAAAAAGAGAAATTAATTACCCGAAGAAGGTGATGGTAGGGTGTTTGAGGAATTACGAAGGGCCATTTGGAACAAAATGAAGAAGCATAAGGCAGAGATAAGCCAAATCAACGCTACCTTTTTGGAATGACTCGAACAGATGAATGTTCCAGTTCTACCCGTCATAGTCACGTAGTGAACAAGTGATTCAGATGCAAAATTTAGCCCGTGTTATAGTTCATGGGGTTTTATAAATTGAGACATAACTAATTCTTACCAGCGAAATGATAACCATTTTTGACAACTTTTGTGACAACCTTCTTTCCATACTCACCTTATGTGTTTTATTTCCTCTCTGTTGTTTTGGTTTTTGTGTCAATATTTCATTTTCTTTGTAAAATTTTGATTGTCTTAAAAATTGTTACATAATTGATTGTTCAAATAACACAACTCGTCTTAGTATAAGGTGAACATTGTCTTTTTACAAACTCAACCCACGCCAGCACTATTGGTTGAAAATTGTTTTTCTCACATACAAAGTTTCTTCAAAATACCACTGGGAGTAGTTAATTACCATTGCAAAAATATTCGACGGTAGTTAACTACCGTTCGCTTATTTTCCAGCGGTAGTTAACTATCGTTTGAGCCAGTTGTAATTTTTTTTTTTAACAAGGTAAAGTGAATTATATTAACAAAACCACAACAATCCCTTCAACACAAGGCGTGCAAAGCGACTACTAAAAATACAAGTTGTCCAATGAGTAACAACAAAACAGTGTTAGCCAGTCGTAGTTAAATGTAGTTGGGGTCTAATTTGTGTCGATTTTGATCCACCGACAAGCAATGGCTGCAGCTTTGCTTCTCATTTCGTTTCTTTTCTTCCTTTAAACTCAACATACAAAATTTTCTCGGACGGATCTAAACACGATTCAATTTATTTACTGTTCCATCATTTGAACTATCTATTTTAGGGACTTTATTAATCTTACAGTTAATATAATAAAAAACGCGTTATCTTATTTAATAATAAAAGTCATGATACATAACATAAATTTAACATAAAAATATTGGTCTCTAGAGCTTACACCAACACTCATTAATGTTGTTGTTAAAGTCTTCCCTAAGTCTATTGATTTACTGTGTTGGTTTTATATATTCAAAAATATGAGAGCAAGATTCAAGACTTATTAAAAAGTCAAATATAAGAATGCCAAAGTAGTTAATGTCAAAGGGGAAGATTTCCAGAAGGTAGAGGGCAATGAGGAGGATGGTAAAGATAATGATGTCAAAGAGGTGAAGCCCATTGAGTTAGTTAACAATGGTGCAAGCATAACAACCTCATTTCACTATGTTTATAAACACAATGGTGCAAGCATAACAACATCATTTCACTTGGTAAAAACTGTAACGCTCCTATTTCTATTAAAGCAATTAAACATGCGAATAATACATTTATTCAAGAAATAGAGATTACGTCTTATTCAAAATTCAAAAACCGATAGACATGTATATAAACCTCAACAGTTACAGCGGAATATAAATCAGAGTGATCAAATATATACATGCCATGAGCAAATAAATCATATCCCAAAGATAAATCTCAAAACCCAAACATACGGGTAGTCATCAACAAAATAATAATCCAAAGAAAAATATAAACAACCTAATCTAGACCGACACGACAAGCCTAGATCAAAGCCGACACGACACCGATATCGGAGGAAGCTCCCGATATCCCAAGCAAAGACTCACCGAGACTACTCCTGCACAACGTCTACTCACCCATACAGGCAAGTAGGCGGTTAAAACCACTGGGGGTAAGCATTACATTATCATAATCCAGATAATAATTAAATCAAATAATATCATGTACTTGAATAATATTAGTCATGCATAAATACTTACATCACAACTCGATATCTCATATCAACATACATCAATCACTTGAATAATTACCCAATCATAAATATTCATTCACAACACCAATCATTGAACAATCATTATCAACATTCATTCATCTCATTTCATCACCAATCACATATTTTACATAGGACTCATGCTATGATATGCACTTATGGATACATAAATGCATGTGGTACCAAATCTCAACAAGGTCGTCACCTTTCGATGCCACTTGCACATCGAATGTAAGGGCTCACACCTGCCTTACAATAATCTCGAAGTAAAAGAGCCATCCCTTTTACAGCAACAACGACTATGATGCATGGACATGTGTAAGGACTCGATAATGCGACAACAATCACAATTTCAAACTCAATATATAGGACAACACCCAATTATATTGATTATCTCCACAATATTGCATTATCAAGAAAACATGCTCATACACAATTAAATCATAGTATTCACCATCACACTTCAACATAATTATCAATAATCAACAATGTCATGCAACATCAACTATATCATATAGTTTCACCATTTCAAGCATTCTCATATTCCAAGTAATAGGGAAAAACAACATCTCATGATAAATATCATATTCAACATATAACCATTAAACATCAACTATCACATATAGTTTAACTATTCAAGCATTCCTTACATTCTAAGTAAGATAGCATACATATCTCATGATAAACATCATATCCAAAATATAATCACTCATTCATACAACTTCACTTAGTCATACAAGAATAATCATAATAACTCACAAAACAATTTGCTAAAGAAACATTTCCGACAAAAATCCAATTCATATGACAAACGGCCAACATTGATAATTTTCAAAGCTAGGCAACTTATTCAAGTTTGAAATCCTACAATTCAATCTTAATCAATCATATAAGTATGAGCATAGGACACTTACGAACTATCGATCATTAGTTCAAAGGTTAGCCTAAGTTCGTATGAGAAAATCCCAAGTTTATACATTCCACATTCCCACCCGAAAATCAAGTTTGACATGATTAAGACATTGTACCAACCTTACAAGCATTGCCTAAGCCCATAAGAACTGTAGACTAAGCTTGCAACTCCTTTTGTTCACAAAGACAAAGTTCCAACAATTTCCGAAAAACCGAAACGACACAAACTCAAGTTTCAAACCATTTAGAAAATTAAAGTTCCGACAAAGCCAAATGTGTTCCAGTAGAAAAGTAGGTGAAAACAGCAAAAGAACACTTCAAAACGATCGCCTAGGACCCTCACACGACCACCCCCAAGCACCCGGACACGGAGCAACAAGCATGTTACCCTGTATGGGGCGCCTGGTGCTAGCAGTGGGGCGCCCAGCGCTGGCTTCCTGACTTGTGGGCGCCTAGCGCCCTTGCTCAGGCGCGGCGCTCCGTAAACGTGCGTTTTCGCGTGTTTCGGCCGCGGGTTTTCGCCAATTTCAACCAAAAATTGAATATTTAAAGTCCTCAATCATCAAAAGTGATCCGAGGCATAACCCAAGGCTCTAACACATCGAACTCGCTCGTTTCGTGGCATTTGTACAAGTTATGAAATTGTTAAAAATGATTTTCTCAAAACAATAAGTCTTCAACAACAACAACAATTCATTTCTTCCAATTCAACACAATTCAAATTCTCATCATCAATTCATGAATATGCAAACCCAAGCAATTATTCATCAATCATAATATCAAATAACATTCATAACATCAATTGAACATGAATCACATCTCAAATCAACAACAACTTTAGGAGAAATTCACCAATTGAGCATAATATTCATAACTTATCATTTTTGCATATATGAACATGTAATTTCACCAACAATCATACAACTAACGTCAATTCATGCATACAAACATAACATCACAACAAGAGCACGAATTTAGCATGAATTGTTCATCAACTCATTTTCATACAACATGAGAATATGCAAAATTACACATGATTATGATAATCACTAACCCCCTTACCTTTGAAGTTGATTATCTCAAACCCTTGCTTCAATTCAGCTCCTAGGTCACCCACTTGATTCCTAAAGCTTCCCTTCAACCCTCTTGCTCTTCTCTTCACCTCTTCTCTCTCTATCTCTCCTTCTCTCTATGAAAATTGTTTTGTGAAATGAATAACCATTCTAAGATAACCCTAGTGTTATCCCCCTTAATGGGCTTAACTCAAAATTCTAATGGGCCTAAACCCATCCTAATAGAATTCAAAAGTTTCTATACACTCCACGGTAATTACTAACAGCGGTAAAATATAACCGACGGTCACTAACGGTAAAAACTAATCATTACACTAGTAACTTAGTAAAATAAGTGTTCTCACTAATTATTAAAATAATTCTCACCAAAATTACCATTTTACCCTTACCCGCCAAATGACCAAAATACCCTCCTAATACGGTAAACCACGTAAATGCATCCGATGACAATAAAATACATACAATTACAATTAATCACAAACAAACACACAATAAAGGTAATTAAAATAAATCTAGCTAAAAATCGGGCTGTTAAAAAGGTGATGAGGGTAATGAGGAGGATGGTAAAGATAATGATGTCAAAGAGGTGAAGCCCATTGAGTTAGTTAACAATGGTGCAATAGTGCAAGCATAACAACATCATTTCACTATGTTTATAAACACAATGGTGCAAGCATAACAACATCATTTCACTTGGTAAAAACCCTACTTCGTTCTAGTCCCTTTTCATGCTTCAAGTTTCATTAAATTCTGTCTCAAAATAACTCAATCAATTTTATCATTAGCTCATAATCAAATCACAATCAATATCCATTTTAACCCCCGCATTTATGCAAGAACATTTCAAGTTAAATCATTCATGTTATGCTAACTCATTTCATCAAAATCAAGTACAGTTGATTATATATTTAAAACATTTTTTTCTCTCTTGCTTCCACATACCGTAGACACAAGAGTCACATATATTTTGATAAATGTTGATCAATTAGGGGGTAATAGACATTACAGTTGATTATAACATTTTTAGTTTTTTTTTATAGTAGATAAATAAATAAAGGTAGATGGTGATGTATGTATTTTGATTTTCATTTTAGATCTTATATAAATAAATTAACATATACATGTAGCAGTGTCAGAGTCCTATATCTTTTACACTAACAGTGCCGAAGTGTCTATATCAATATTGTGTAAGGTGTCAATGTCGGAGTCCATACTTCAGCTAAATCCAAAAGTATATGCAGGAATTTTGAAACCTGAAGTATCGTGACCTTTTAGATTGAACTAGTGCTTAAGATGGAAGTCTTTGACTACTAGTTTTGACGATATTCTCATGTTAAGCACGATTTCCTTTCAGAGTCGGCCAAACACACATGGAGGTCTAACAATTTTTTTTAATATAGGACCTTTTAAAGTCAATGATAGTATTTTAGTAAAATTACTAAATTTTAGTTTAAGTTTTATTTTTATTTGCTTAGATAATATAATTTTAATCCTTGTAAACTTAACTCAGTTAGTATGAACAAAACATAATATATGTAAAGTTTGAGGTTCAAACAAAAAAGACAGACAATATAATTTTAGATAAGATTGTATTACTCAACATAGCTTACATGTCTTTTGTGACATTTGAGAAACAATTGAAACATCACAAACAATCATGAAATGAAACAGTGGAAGTATATAATTTTAATTTTAAGTTGAATCCACACAAAACACAAGTGTCTAGAGACAAGAATCTAGTTATCAATTGCATAATGAGTAAGGTTGATTATATCCTCTGGCCTAGAAGGTGGATGTGTCTTGTTCCTCATTCTTAGCTCTTGATACTCCTTATAAAGGAATCCTCTATACTTTGGTGATTCCCCAATCTCTTTGGTGAATTGTGGTAATGGTTCAACCCATTTCTCTCCATTTAAGTTATGGAAGAACACAAATGAGTACCGGCTTTTTTCTCCTTTTCTTACAACTCTATGAGTTGCACTCTTGAACTTTTTGTTACTCAAGACCTTCAAAATGACAACACCACTAATGAGAGTGTGATACAAAAATACATCCAAGTGTTTGAGGACATCTATGTAGTTACATCATCTAAGAAGAAATTGTGCTATTTAAAAGTGAACTTGCTTCTAAGGAGATTAAATAAAGTAATATTGAGAGATTAAATAAAGTAATATTGACTATTTGATATAATTTAAAGAGTGAATGGACTTCATTCCAAAATAAAAAAATAAATAGTAAACAGTTGTTTTATTTTTTAAAAGTGTGAGACACTAGTTAACTATAGTTTTTGAATATATCAAAATCAGATAAATATTTATAAATATGTTTTTTTTTTTTGTGGTGGTCTGGGTTTGAACCCCGAACCTTACCTATATTATTTATAAGTGTGTCTTTTGTTAGTAATATTGGGACCAAATTGATAATCGAAAAACACTTTCATGACTAAATTAACTAATAAAATACACACTTGAAGACCATAGTGACTAGCGAAAAGATGCATTTATGTATGCATGAGTTTTGGTGCTTTAAAAATCTATTGTGGGAACACATCACATATTTAAATTCCAAAATGACTATTTAGTCTAATTTAAAATGAATTGTAATTTTAATACATCATACATTAATATATATTGATTTTCAATCAAAAGTTCAAATCCTCTAAAGTTAATTACTTTGTATAAATAAACCATCACTTGCTCACTTTAGAGTCAAATTTGTTTCAAAGAAGCTTTTCCCTTTTGATAAAACAAGATTAACACAAACATTGCCTCAAAGAAAGATTTAACAAAAAAAACATAGGATTAAGAATTTGAGTGTAATTTACCTGAATAACATCACCAACATTAACCACTATAGTGCCTTCTGCAGGAACAACAGGAACCCATTCTTCATTACTAAGGACTTCCAAACCTCCTACTTCATCTTGAAGAACAAAGGTAACACAGTTGCCATCTTCATGCTCTGTGATTCCGACATTTTCGTTGTTAGAAGCTGGTAAGTAACGCAAGGCCACCATGAAATCCCAGCTTCTGTCATTGTTGAATTCTTTGAGGAAATTGGGAGGGAGGCCTAAACACTCATTTATAATGTTCTCTATCACAACTCCAATCTTGCTCATTTGTGCAAAAAGTTCTTCAACTACTTCCCTATCACATAATAGGCACACATTTTATGTGCACTTGAGTATTATTAGTGACAGATTTTTAATATTCAATGAATGGTTGATTAATTAGTAACTATAGTAGGATTATTTATAGCGACAAATGTCTTTCTGAAAGATTCACGAAATTTCAATTAAACAATTAAATCATTAAACACTTTTAAAAAATGTAGTTGGAACATGTGTTTGTGATATCATCCTAAAATGATTTTTCACGAAGTTCAACATTACTGTGTAAGGAAAATACTATTTAGTAATTTTATTTATAACGACAAATGTCTTCGCGAATAACTCACGAAATTTCAGTCAACTAATTAAATCATGGGAATGGACGAAATTCATGGAAGTAGTAGATTGAATTTTTAAACACTTTTCAAAAACATCGTGGAACACATGTGTTCGTGATATCATCGTGAAATGGTTTTTCTTTACGTTCAACATTACCCTATACTAACAACATTAAATTGAAAATATTTGTTCTGTAACTACAACTCATATGATAAAAATCTGTAAAGATACATTCAGACGTGAGTTTAAACCCACAATTCCTCACTTCTCACCACTTAGTCTAAGTGAGACTATGTTTTTCAATAGCTATTATTTTATCTAATAAAGCCTCAATTATATAATATAGCTAATATTTGTAATAAACTATGATGTTAGGTTTGACCCAGAAAAAAAAATGATGTTAGGATGTGTCTTCCCACGCACATGGTTCTTCACATACATGGCTCTTCAAAGTTCGAAGAGTTCATATTTGGATTTATTCTATTTCTGTGGCAGTGTTTTTAAAAAAAAATTGGGGAAGAGAATTTTCTTTACTAACTAACACAACATTAATAATTATTTTATAACAATCTAGATTTTATAATAGCTCTAATAAATTTTATATCGACTATAAAACCAACTTGTAGAGTGTGAACGACATCTCTTTATAAATTCTTTTACAAATTCTTTTACAAATTCAGACAATTGACGCTCAAAACCACATTTAAATAAGTTTATTGTCCGAATAAAAATATCAAATTTTGTTTTTGGTTCCTTTATAAATTTTCAGCAAGTTTTGATTCAACAAATGTTTTCTGTCGCAACTTTTGGTTAATTTACCTTCATGAAAACTCATATATCCTTCAAAATTTTGAATTTTTTCCGGTCATGTTGAGTAGATTATATAAATCTCTCCTGCAAAGGTTTAAATTGTGTTAGCAATGGATGAATTAAAAATGAATTTCTAAGTTTGTAGCGCTTAAAAATTCATATTTAGTTAAAAAAAAATTAATTGTTATAATATCATTTAAATTCATATTTTGTTTAAATTGTTATAATATTCTAAATGTCTCTGAAAAAAAAAACATGGACAAAAAATTATGATGAAAACATTTGAGGATCAAAATTTGTTGAAAATTTTTAGAATGACTAAAAAATGAAATTTGTGTTTTTCTTAAAGGATCAAAAACTCATTTAACTCATCTAGAGGCCGAATATCTTTTCCCCATGAAAAGTAAAAAATAACAATAATAGATAAGATAAATATATTGATGAGATGAGTGATAGAATTTACCTTAACTTAGGAGGATTTTGAGGGTAAACATTGAAGTTAGATCTTGGAGGAAAAACAAGCAAGTATTCATTTTTGTCTGGTGAGTGTGATGGCTGTCTACTATAGCCAGCAGGAAGTGGAGCATTAGAAGAAGGACTGCTCTTGTTCTTTTCTTCATCTGAGTAATTGAAAAATGTTTTGGATAACTCCATGGCTTGTTTCATCAAATCTAAAGAAACACCATGGTTCACAATTTGGAAGAAACCATATTCAGAACATGCTTTTGTGATTGTTTCCATGGCTTTCTTTTTGTTGCCATCCTTGTTTTCTTTGAGGAAAGGAAAGAGATCAATTGTGGGAATAATAGGCTCAACCATCTCTTACTTCTCTAATTGCTTCTCAAATGTAAACTTTTGCTATAGTATGATTTAGATTGAAGACAAGAATGGTATGGTAAGTTGGTAAACAATCACATTGGATCACCCCTTCTTCTTATTATTATTTTTTAAAATTATCAGGTTTAATAGTACTTTTGATCCCTCTATTTTATCAATCTCTCAAAAATAGTTATCTTTTAATAAATTGATTTTTTAGTCCCTCTAGTTTTACATATCTTGATCCTAACCTATGAAGCACGGACACTTCTTGGATTAGGTGTATCCCGATGTCGTACACGTGTCGTGTCCGACACCGACACGACACTGACACTTGTAATTACACTGAATTATGTGATTTTTTAAAATTATTAGTTGTGTCGGCGTGTCGTGTCTGTGTCCGCATCCGTGCTTCAGAGGTCCTAACCCTTATTTTAAGTCTTAAAAATGGTTATTTTGTTGCACAAAAAATGTGATTTATTGCCTCCATTTGAATCTACAGGGAAAAAAATCACTTGATATCGAAGTTCACATTTTTAAGCGTAAAAAATCGTAGAGTTTAAAAGTATTCTTGAACTAGTGGGGTTTCAAACAGGCATCACAGCACTACCTGTATCATTGGATATCCGTCCGAACCCCAATTAAGGAATTTCCCAGCTTTGACTATGTTTAGATATGAGTTTGAATTTTTTTTCAATTTCAAAACACGAGAATGGGACGGGTGACAGTGATATAATATATGTATCCACTTGAACCCATACTCAAACACGTCCTTGATTGTTAAAAATTACTTTATTACCCCTTTGTTGCTCCTTTTATATAAAAAGAAACTCAAACCTTAAACAATTTCACTCACGTAGTCCGTGTTTATCGAACGACAATCACTCGAGTTTTCTCTCTTCTCCTTTCCACATCTCACACTCTTGGTCTCTCTTCTCCCTCACCATAGTCAATTGACTTGAAGAGTGAAGCTGAAAACATCGGTAGCATTTAGAGAAAGAAATAAGACAACGTTTATGTGGCTACTTGTTTTAGCAATTAAATGTAGTTTGGACTTGGTTATGTTATTTTGAAAATTTGGATTATTTGTTAATTTAGAACATTGATATTTTGGCTATATGTTGATATACTATGTTATTTGGTTTGATAATTGTCATGTTATAAAAATGTCATTGATATTTAAAGGAGCAACAAAATCATTCAGTCAAGGAAATGTTAAAATGAAAATATTGTTGAATAAAGCATTACAACATTGTGTTCGAGGCTGAATTTATTTATTTTACTTAAAAAAAATGATTCACTATGAATACAAGGATGTGGCTGGAATACTCAAATCTGTTAGAAACGAGGATGAATTCAATTTCTCATATCAGTTGTATATGAGTATTATAACAGATAAATATATAAGTATAAAAGGTAGGAACGACGAAGGTAAAACCTGTCTCCACCAATGTCACGACTAGGTTCAAACATTCAATGTTGTTTATGTACAATGTACATGTTTTGTGAAGACCAATGTCGGTCTAACTAACCCAAATTCCTTCTATTTTGAAAGATGACAGAGAGATAAATACAACTAAGAATTGTTATTTGCAAAATTATTATCATCATAAAAAAAAATCTAATATATCATTTAAATTATTTGTGTTTATTTCCCTTCTAATATATTCCATTTCTTTTTTAAAACAGGAGAATCTCATAATTCACTAAAGCTTGTGTAGCAAAATGTTACACTAGTGATATTTGTGGTGATACAATGTATGTATAAAAGTATATACTATTGATATAAAAAAAACTTGGCTCATTGTTCCAAGATATTAACATATGTTGTGCCGGTAAAGATCCACGTCAACTTCAACTCTTACGCCGATCATCATTGATTCAACGGTATAGATTCAAGAGGAAATTACAAACGCTCTTATAGCAATGCCACGTAGCCAATCTGTTAGAGTATTGATATTTGATCAACTCATCTTAGACAACTTCTTTTTTCTCTCTTTTTATTGGTCAAAAACAATGGAGAGAGATGAAAGAAGAGAGAGAATAAGAGTATAATGTGAGTATGAGAGAGAAAGTTGTCAAAAGGTTATCACAAAGTGGTTGTACAAATATCATTTAATTACCGATGTAATCAGTCACCTTATTTTTTTTCTCTATTTTATTTTGAGAAATGATATTTGAACAACGATTTTGTAACAACTTTTGTGACAACTTTCTCTCTCATACTCACATTATGTCTTCATTTTCTCTCTCTATTGCTTTGATTTTTGTGCGGACCTACATTTCTTTGTATATTTTGATTGTCCCACAAGTTGTCATTGTCATAATGAACCGGTAGCCAAGTAAATTGTTCAAAACGTGGATTATGGCCCAATTAAAAACAGTGTGTTTGAGAGTTTGATGGTAGCATTTCTCTTGAGAATAGACGCACTACCACTTGAGAATCACACTCCACCAAACCAAAACCTTCTTATAGCCTAGCTGCCAAACAATCCTGAGAGTTGAAAGGCTCTAGAGCTCAGTCATAAGAACATTTGAGGAGGCCAAATTATGCATGAAACCCACAATCTTAGACGGCTGGATATGAAATTTAGGCTTAATACATTATTTGGTCCCTTAATTTATTTTCTGTTTTTAATTTGGTCCTCTAACTATTAAACGTTTTAAATTGGTCATTTATCTTCTTTCCATCATTCAATTTGGTCCTATTTTATTCATTTTAACATCCATAAAAATGAGACGTTGGATAAATGAGGTCTATCAGATCTAACTGTGTATCACCAATATCTAATTTATTTTACTTTTCTTCATCATCTTCCATCATCTTCATGTTCATACAACCTTCATCAATCTTCATCATCTTCAACTTTTTTGTTCTTTAAAAAATTTATCATTTCAACTTCAATAAAAATCACATAATCAAGTGAACCATCAACAAGTAATTTTTTTTTTCATTTCTTCATCTTCTTCCTTTTTCTTCTTCATCACACCCTCATAATCTAAACCCAAAAATTCAAAAATAAAAAAATTGAAATCTAAATCCATCAGATAACCTTACCCTTCTCTGTCACCAAAATCAAAATTGACAAGACCAAGATTTCATTAACATTTTTCACAATCACTTAATCCACTCTCAATGAAAAAACTCACTCTTTTATCAGAAACTCTTGCCCCATTCAAAATCCAGCACATCCTCTTAAAACTTAAAAACCACACGGTTATTTCCCTCAAGTTCTTCAATTGGATCCAAACCCGTAACTTTAATTCTCACACCCTTCATACCCATTCAAGAATTTTATCAACAAATCAACACTACTCTCTACGTGATCCTCATCACTCTCCTCTTCAATCCCATTATATCCTCCAAAAACACCTTCATCAATCTCATATGGTTCTCCCCCACTTGAGTTATTCAGCTACAAAAATCACAAACAAGAGTAAAATAAAAAAATAAAAAAATCAACAACAAATTTTGAGTTACCCTTTTTCTAAAAACAAAATTTTGAGTGACCCTTTTGCTGAAACAATAAGATGAAGGTGAAAATTATATACCTTGCTATTGCAATTGATGGTTTTGAGATTTGAACGATGGTTGTAGTAGAGTTTGGAAGGAAAGGGTTGGTGATGAAGAATGTGAACATTGTTTACTGAGAAGTGGCGAAGATTGAAGCGTGGAAAGCGTGTGAGATTGATCAATTGTGTTGTCGTTGTAGCTGCCATTTGAGACCGAACATTAAGCTTTTAAAGATTTTGTTTTATCACCCACCATCGTTATAAAAAAGAGCAAAAATGAAAATAACAATCTCTTATGATGAATTTTCAAAAGAAAAAAAAGTTGAAGATGATGAAGATTGATTAAAGTTGTATGAAGATGAGAAAAGAAGATGAAAAATGTAAAATAAATCGGGTGTTGGTGATAGACAGTTATATCTAATAAACTTCATTTATTCAACGGTCTTTTTTTTTTTCTTTTTTTTTTTTGGTGTTAAAATAAATAAAATAGAATCAAATTGAATGATGGAAGGAAGATAAAGGACCAATTTAAAACGTTTGATAGTTAGGGGACCAAATTGAAAACAGAAAATAAATTAAGGGACAATTAAGCCTAAAATTTAACATGAAAAGGTACAAACGTACATAGCATGTAGTTTCATCCAGTTGGTACTGTAAAGTTGTGTACGCATTATAGATTGTGATAGCAATAAAATGATATTGATTACGCAGCTATACCAAAAAAAAGACTATAATTTTAGATAAGATTGTATTACTCAACATAGCTTACATGTCTTTTGTGCCATTTGAGAAACAATTGAAACATCACAAACAATCATGAAATGAAACAGTGGAAGTATATCATCTTTATTTTTAAGTTGAATCCACACAAAACACAAGTGTCTAGAGACAAGAATCTAGTCATCAATTGCATAATGAGTAAGGTTGATTATATCCTCTGGCCTAGAAGGTGGATGTGTCTTGTTCCTCATTCTTAGCTCTTGATACTCCTTATAAAGGAATCCTCTATACTTTGGTGATTCCCCAATCTCTTTGGTGAATTGTGGTAATGGTTCAACCCATTTCTCTCCATTTAAGTTATGGAAGAACGCAAATGAGTACCGGCTTTTTTCTCCTTTTCTTACAACTCTATGAGATGCACTCTTGAACTTTTTGTTACTCAAGACCTTCAAAATGACAACACCACTAATGAGAGTGTGATACAAAAATACATCCAAGTATTTGGGGACATCTAACACAAACAATTGAATAGGGGCATGCCAACATTCCATATGTAGTTACACCATCTAACAAGAAATTGCTATTTAAAAGTGAACTTGTTTCTAAGGTGATTAAGTGTGTGTTCGGTATTACGGTGGCTATATCAGAATCATGGTGATCCACCATGATTTTACTGAAGCTATAAAGTGTAGTTTTTCAAAAATCACGGTCGATCACCGTGACGATACCCACCATAATATCAAACATAGGCTAAATTAACTCATATTGAAAGTTTGAAATAATTTAAAGAGTAAAACGGTCTTCATTCCATAAAAATAAAATAAAGAGTTAAAAGGCTGTTTTATTTTATTAGTTTTTGAATGTATCAAAATCAGAAAAATATTTATAAGTGTGTCTTTTGTTAGTAATATCGGGACCAAATTGATTATTAAAAGACACTTTGACCACTAAACTAACAATAAAAAGACACACTTGAAGACCATAGTGACTAGCAAAAGACGCATTTATGGATGCATTAGGTTTGGTACTTTTCGAGACTATTGTGAGAGCACATCACATACTTAAATTTCAAAAGGACTATTTAGTCTAATTTAAAATGAAGGAAATTGTTGGTTACAGCGAAAGGTAATATCAGGAGGATTTCACAAACCTTGATTTTAGTAAATATCTGCCCTAAATTACACCCACGCCCCCCTTTTTGCCGGTCAAGAAACAACTGTATTGGCTGAATGATTTATCCGGATACGCTCGGAAAAAAATTCCTCTAGACAAATAACATTGCTCTAAAATGAATTGTGATCTAATTACATGAAAATCTATTGATTTTTCAATTAAAAGTTCAAATCCTCTAAAGTTAATTACTTTATATAAATAAACCATCACTTGCTCACTTTAGAAACAAATTTATTTCAAAGAAGCTTTTCCATTTTGATAAGACAAAATTAACACAAACATTGCCTCAAAAAAATATTTAACAAAAAAAAAACATAGGATTACCTGAATAACATCACCAACATTAACCACTATGGTGCCTTCTGCAGGAACAACAGGAACCCATTCTTCATTGCTAAGGACTTCCAAACCTCCTACTTCATCTTGAAGAACTAAGGTAACACAGTTGACATCTTGATGCTCCCTGAGTCCGACATTTTCGTTGTTTGAAGCTGGAATGTAACGAAATGCCACCATGATATCCCAGCTTCTGTCATTGTTGAATTCTTTGAGGAAATTGGGAGGGAGGCCTAAACACTCATTTATAATGTTCTCTATCACCACTCCAATCTTGCTCGTTTGTGCAAATAGTTCTTCAACTACTTCCCTATCACATAATAGGCACACATTTTATGTGCACTTGAGTATTATTAGTGACAGATTTTTAATATTCAATGAATGGTTGATTAATTAGTAACTATAGTAGGATTATTTATAGCGACAAATGTCTTTCTGAATGATTCACGAAATTTCAATTAACCAATTAAATCATTAAACACTTTTAAAAAATGTAGTTGGAACATGTGTTTGTGACATCATCCTAAAATGATTTTTCACGAGGTTCAACATTCCTGTGTAAGGAAAATACTATTTAGTAATGTTATTTATAACGACAAATGTCTTCGCGAATAATTCACGAAATTTCAGTCAACTAATTAAATCATGGGAATGGACGAAATTCATGGAAGTAGTAGATTGAATTTTTAAACACTTTTCAAAAACATCGTTGAAACATGTGTTCGTGATATCATCGTGAAATGGTTTTTCTTTATGTTCAACATTACCCTATACTAACAACATTAAATTGAAGATATTTGTTCTGTAACTACAACTCATATGATAAAAATCTGTAAAGATACATTCAGACGTGAGTTTAAACCCGCAATTCCTCACTTCTCACCACTTAGTCTAAGTGAGACTATGTTTTTCAATAGCTATTATTTTATCTAATGAAGCCTAAATTATATAATATAGCTAATATTTGTAATAAACTATGATGTTAGGTTTGACACAGAAAAAAAAAATGATGTCAGGATGTGTCTTCCCACGCACATGGTTCTTCATATACATGGCTCTTCAAAGTTCATATTTGGATTTATTCTATTTCTGTGGCAGTGTTTTTAAAACAAAGGGTTAATAGTATTTTACCCTCTGTAATATAGGTCATTTTCGGTTTTATTTACTGTAAAATATTTTTTTTCGATGTCGACCTTGTAATTTTAATATTTTTGGTTTTGGACCTTCATAAATTTTGACTGTACAAAATCGAAGATATAGCAGGGGGTAAACTGAAATTTGCTAAAATTAACAGGGGGTAAATCGAAATTTGCTCAAATTACAAGGGGGTAAACCTAAATTTTCTCAAATTACAGGGGGTGAAATTTTTCATGAAGGTCCAAAACCAAAAAAATTTCATATTACAAGGATGAAATTCAAAAAAAAATATTTTACAGGGGGGAAAACCAAACATGACCTAAATTACAGAGAATTTTCTTTACTAACTAACACAACATTAATAGTTATTTTATAACAATCTAGATTTTATAATAGCTCTAATAAATTTTATATCGACTACAAAACCAACTTGTAGAGTGTGAAAGACATCTCTTTATAAATTCTTTTACAAATTCAAACAATTGACGCTCAAAACCACATTTAAATAAGTTTATTGTCCAAATAAAAATATCAAATTTTGTTTTTGGTTCCTTTATAAATTTTCAGCAAGTTTTGGTTCAACATATGTTTTCTGTCGCAACTTTTGGTTAATTTACCTTCATAAAAACTCCTATATTCTTCAAAATTTTGAATTTTTTTCCAGTCATGTTTAGTAGATTATATAAATCTCTCTTGCAAAGGTTTAAATTTTATTAACAATGGATGAATTAAAAATGAATTTCTAAATTTTTAGTGCTTAAAATTTCATATTTTGTTTTAAAAGAAAATAAATTTTTGTCTAAAAGATTGTTATAATATTCTAAATATCTCTGAATAAAAAACATGGACAAAAAATTATGATGAAAACATTTGAGGATCAAAATTTGTTGAAAATTTTTAGAATGACTAAAAAATGAAATTTGTGTTTTTGTTAGGGATCAAAAACTCATTTAACATGTGAAAAGAAAAAAATGACAATAATAAACTATGAAGCACGAACACAGACACGGACACGACACAGACACCGACACGCCGACACAGATAATAATTTGAGAAAACGATATAATTTAGTGTATTCATAAGTGTCGTGTCGGTGTCCGACACCGACACGTGTCCGACATGGGACACGCCTAATCTGAGGAGTTTCTGTGCTTTATAGATAATAAATCATGGATAAATTGAGTGATAGAATTTACCTTAACTGAGGAGGATTTTCAGGGTAAACATTGAAGTTAGATCTTGGAGGAAAAACAAGCAAGTATTCATTTTTGTCTGGTGAGTGTGATGGCTGTCTACTATAGCCAGCAGGAAGTGGAGCATTAGAAGAAGGACTGCTCTTATTCTTTTCTTCATCTGAGTAATTGAAAAATGTTTTGGATAACTCCATGGCTTGTTTCATCAAATCTAAAGAAATACCATGGTTCACAATTTGGAAGAAACCATATTCAGAACATGCTTTTGTGATTGTTTCCATGGCTTTCTTTTTATTGTCATCCTTGTTTTCTTTGAGGAAAGGAGAGAGATCAATTGTGGGAATAATAGGCTCAACCATCTCTTGCTTCTCTAATTGCTTCTCAAAGTCAACTTTTGCTATAGTATGATTTAGATTGAAGACAAGAATGGTATGGTAAGTTGGTAAACAATCACATTGGATCACCCCTTCTTCTTATTATTATTTTTTAAAATTATTAGGCTTAATAGTACTTTTGGTCCCTCTATTTTATCAATCTCTCAAAAATAGTTATCTTTTAATAAATTGATTTTTTAGTCCCTCTATTTTTACATATCTTCGTCCGTATGAAGCACGGACACTTCTCGGATTAGGTGTGTCCCAGTGTCGTACACGTGTCGTGTCCGACACTAACACGACACGGACACTTGTAATTACACTGAATTATATGATATTTTAAAATTATTAGTTGTGTCGACGTGTCAGTGTCCGTGTCGTGTCTGTGTCCGCATCCGTGCTTCATAGATCGTAACCCTTATTTTAAGTCCTAAAAATGGTTATTTTTGTTGCACAAAATATGTGATTTATTGCCTCCATTTGAATCTACAGAGAAAAAAAATCACTGGATATCAAAGTTCACATTTTTAAGCGCAAAAAATCGTAGAGTTTAAAAGTATTCTTGAACTAGTGGGGTTTCAAACAGGCATGACAGCAATACCTGTATCATTGGGTATCCGTTGGAATCCCAATTAAGGAATTTTCCGGCTTTGACTATGTTTAGATATGAGTTTGAATTTTTTCCGATTTCAAAACCCGAGAACGGGACGGGTGACAGTGATATAATATATGTACCCACTTGAACCCATACTCAAACACACCCTTGATTGTTAAAAATTAATTTATTACCCCTTTGTTCCTCCTTTTATATAAAAAGAAACTCAAACCCTAAACAATTTCACTCACGTAATCCGTGTTTATCAATCGACAATCACTCGAGTTTTCTCTCTTTTCTTTCCACATCTCACACTCTTGGTCTCTCTCTTCTCTCTCACCATAGCCAATTGACTTGTGTTGTTGCTGGATTTGAAGAGTGAAGCCGAAGACATCGGTAGCATTTAGAGAAAGAAATAAGACAACGTTTATGTAGCTACTTGTTTTAGCAATTAAACAATGATGTAATTTGGACTAGGTTATGTTATTTTGATAATTTGGATTATTTGTTAATTTAGAACATTGATATTTTGGCTATATGTTGATATACTATGTTATTTGGAATTGTCATGTTATAAAAATGTCATTGATGTTTAAAGGAGCAACAAAATCATTCAGTCAGGGAAATGTTAAAATAAACATATTGTTGAATAAAGTATTACAACATTGTGCTCGAGACTGAATTTATTTATTTTAATTAAAAAAAATGATTCACTACAAATACAAGGATGTGGCTGGAATACTCAAATCTGTTAGGAACGAGGATGAAATTCAATTTCACATATCGGTTGTATATAAGTAGGATAACAGATAAATATATAAGAATCAAAGATAGAAACGAAGAAGGTAAAATCTATCTCCATCAATGTTACGCCTAGGTTCAAACATTCAATGTTGTTTATGTACAATGTACATGCTTTGTGAAGACCAATGTCGGTCTAACTAACCCAGATTCCCTTTATTTTCAAAGAGGACAGAGAGATAAATACAACTAAGAATTGTTTTTTGCAAAATTATTATCATCATAAAAAAAAATCTAATATATCATTTAAATTATTTGTGTTTATTTCCCTTCTAATATATTCCATTTCTTTTTTAAAACAGGAGAATCTCATAATTCACTAAAGCTTGTGTAGCAAAATGTTACACTAGTGATATTTGTGGTGATACAATGTATGTATAAAAGTATATATTATTGATATAAAAAAAACTTGGCTCATTGTTCCAAGATATTAACATATGCTCTTACAAACGGTATAGATTCAAGAGTAAATTACAAACGCTCCTATAGCAATGCCACGTAGCCAATCTGTTGTAACCAGTCACCTTTTTTTTTTTTGTTTCTCTATTTTATTTTATATTAATTATGATTATTATTGGTCTCCATGACAGTGCAGTGTTTGTTCTTTGTGATTCCTTCATCGATTCAACGGCTACCTTTATGTTGTGGGGTCACAGTGATTAAGAGCCGGTTTGAAACACTTTTCAAAAACATTTTTTTAGTTTTTAAAAATTAAAAAATTAAAAATTCTTTTGCTACACTATTTTTTAAAATTACAGTTTTTGAAACTGTTTTAAATTTTTTAGTTTTGGAGACTAAAACTAAAAGGCAAAATTACACTTTTAGTCCCTTAACTTAATTTCAGATAACAGTTTGATCCTTTATCTTTTTTTCATTTTAATTTAGTCCTTTTTGTCCATTTTCATATGAATTTTTAAGCTTAAAATTCATGATTTTATTTTCTTATGGTCCTTCAGTCTTCAAATCTATGATCATCGTCTATGTTTACATAAAAATATTAGATTTGAAGCTTGAAAATGTATATGAAAATGGACAAAAAGGACCAAATTGAAATGAAAAAAAGATAAAGGACGAAACTGTTACCTGAAATTAAGTTGCACTAAAAGTGTAATTTTGCCAAACTAAAACATGTAAAAGAATAACTATTGTGAAAAGAGGACTTATATTTCAAAAACTGAAAACAAAAACTATTTCAAACAGGCTCTAAGCGTTGCGTTGAACATGGTGGTTTGTTTTATACAAAGAGGTGGGTTCATCTGAATTGGTGTTAACGGTGGTTTTAATTAGGAAGAACAATGGATGGCGGTGGAATGAGAACCCAAAGATTTCAGCACGAAAGAAAAAAGTAAAACCTTAAGTTAAAAAAAAAAAAAAAAAAAATTGCATTTGTCATAATGAACCGGTAGCCAAGTAAATTGTTCAAAACGTGGATGAGGTGGCCCAATTAAAAAGAGTGGGTTTGATGGTAGCATTTCTCTTGAGAATAGACGCACTACCACTTGAGAATCACACTCCACCAAACCAAAACTTCTTATAGCCTTGCTGCCAAACAATCCTGAGAGTTGAAACAAGGCTCTAGAGCTCAGTCTTAAGAACATTTGAGGAGGCCAAATTATGCATGAAACCCGCAATCTTATCAACGTTAAAAGGTACAAACGTACAACTGATTTCAGCATAGCATGTAGTTTCATCCAGTTGGCACTGTAAAGTTGTGTATGCATTATAGATTGTGATAGCAATAAAATGATATTGATTACGCAGCTATACAGGACACGGTTCAAACGTCTGGCTATTCATGACCTAGTCACCAAAGCTGGAGTGATAGATTGATTCAATCCAGCCACCTTTCTCTTTGTTCTAATTCTCACTCTTATTTGACTCTTCGGCATTGGCATCTATTGTGATAGCAATAAAATGATATTGATTACGCAGCTATACACTAAATATACTGCATTTTTAACTACTATATGGTTCAATATAGGACCAAGATAAAATCCGATGTATCATTGGTATCTTTGAAGAAGTGCACTAAAGATAAAACCAGAAATCACCTTCCAAAGGACAATAAATAAGGTTTACGCCCAAAGGGGGAAAACCAATAGCCAACCTTGGTCTTTCATCGTCCCCTAAAGACCACTAAGATACTCCTATAATAACCTTAAAATAAATAAATTAAAACCAAGTATTGCTATTTTAAAGCATTTTACACTATTCTTCTTCCTCGTCATCGTCATCATCCTCTTGATCATCATCATCTTCAGAGTCATCATCATCCTTTCCCTGCCAATGAGAACAGTTGGAACTTGTTATTTCAAAATAGAACCATAATATATATACATGTATATTTAATTATAAATGCAAGGCACAAAAGTTCAATAAACAGATTGGTTCTTAGTGAAGCAAATACATAGCTCTGGTGTCTATAAAGTAGAATAATTAAATGAAATTTAGATCTCACTTCATATTCCTGATTCAACAGACATAGTCCAACTCCTAGATGATGAGTAAAGAGAAGTAAATTCTAAACTAAGTTACATTGTAATTTATAAAGTCTAATAGAATTGAGAATAGGGTCTAAATAATCACACAAGAGCTAGCATAACCCAAACATTTACATCAAGGAGTATGTCAACCATATATTTAGACATTAATGGATCTAAGACAGTTTATAAAACTAGATATGCAGGTGGGCTTTATATCAAGTCAAAGATAGCTTATAATATTATGTTAGAGTTATGAATAGAATGGTCATAAATTTAGCTAAAAAGTAAGTTTAAGGGATTAGGCAGTATAGTCAATTGTATAGAAAACAGTTGTATGTTCAAATTCCGCTCTGCTGTAGCACAACAATAGCCTCTGTTCGACAACACTTTGTACCAAATAGCATATCGCAGAACATTAGCAGTTTGTTCAAATTACACTAAGCTATAGCACGACTATTTGAAAACACTGGTACTAGGACTGCCCAATTCTTCATAAGAGTTACTTTTGATAATATACCTAGTTGATGCCAGATCTTAGAATCAAATGACATAAGTCATTTAGCCAACCCCAAATAAACTATTTTACTAAAGCATTAAGTTTTTCCCCATTTTTCTTCCTCTTTGAATACCCACCTTGCCCAAAATTTTACCCAAATCAAGCGCAAACACAACTTACATAGTAACTGAACTTTCTAGAACGCATAACCAACATGCAACAAAAAATTGATGGGCTAAATATGCAGGTAATACTCCACGGCATTTGCTAATCACAAGTTTTTCAAAAAAAGGAAAAAAATTAATGGAACATTAATTACCGCATCACCAGCTTCATCATCATCCTCCTCTGCTTCATCAGGGTCCTCCTGTTACATTGTAATCAACTACCATTAGAGAAAGAAGTATAGAGAATGGTAGGTATTGGAGCGTAAAATGAGTTGTTTGAAAAATAAAATAATAAACGTTACTATTAAATCAAAAGTCAACTTACACTGTTGAAATAATTAAGTGGATTCGGCCATAAATCATCCTTGATCATTTCAGCAATCTACAATTTGGAATGAAAAAATTACACACAAAATTCATGCAACAGAAAACAAATTAAGGCACATCAACGATTGTTGTAATCAATAGATGTAACAAATGCAAACTCTTACAAATTTAACAAAAACTTGAAAATATATATATACCTCATCATGAATGTCACCCATTTCATCTTTCTGTTCAGTGTCACAAAACCAGGTAAAGAAACTGCATTCATTAGCACATTATAATTAATTATTTGTTCCATTTGGCATTTTCAAGAAGATTTGACAATAATTTGAATAAAATAGAGAAATGTATTTCAATAACCCAACTAGGTATCACTAATCATGAGCTCATTCATCATACACTGATTGATAAGCTTGATTACAGCCTTACTCGTGAAATAAATAACCAGAAATTATGTTAACCATACCATGTTTGTTTGGGACACAAATATAGTTCGAACCATGCAAAACTTTGGAAATTCACCCAACTTATACATGAACAACAAGTGATCTAACATATAAGACTAGTAAAGGTGCAATTTATAATTGTTTTACTTTTACTTGCTATTTAAACACTAGAAGTTCAAAAATAATTTCCTTTGTTTTTCAATGTCTTCCATAGAAACACTTTTAACACCAACCTGATATCAGAAGCAGCTCGCTTGTTCCCTTTCTTCTCATGACTAACTCCATTGGGAATGCCCTTCATGTTTAAAGATAATGTTCTACTTTTACGGTCACGTTTTAAGAAATAAAAAAAATGAAAAAGAGAAAAAGTGGATAGATGAGGAACAAACTAAAAATACCAAGTCTTACCTTGCCCTCTTTCCATTTTATGGGTGTGGCGGTAAGCTTTGTGGTTCCTTCTTCAAGGAAGGTAAAAGTCTTGACAAGTTTTGAATCCTCAAAATAGGGATTGGAGTTGAAGTTCTGGACACAAAATGTTTTCAAAAGTTATTATTCCATTAATTTAAGCAAAATACAAATTCTCAAAACCTAATCGAGATTTGCAAAACACTAATGAATTATGCACTGAAGGGAAATAGAAGCAACTCACAAATGTGATCGAATAGCCTGATTTAACATCTTTATGATCTTCCACCTCAAGAGAGATTAAATGCTTAAATATCTAAAAAAATAAATGGTCATTAGTATAATTGAATTAATCATCATATATCTGTGACTAAAGAACAACAACATTGAACAACATGATTAGCAAATCAAGATTAAAATCTTAAATTGGAAGAGTCATTTTCGAATTGTGAATTGAATTTTGTTATGAATTGTAAGACACACAATCATGAAATTTATCAAAGTAAAAACAAGTAGTAAAAATATAAATAAACTGAAGTCATAAATCAAATGAGAAGAAAAGTTGTTGGGTACACTATGTTCATACTTTGATCATTGAAATAAACCAAGATACTTCAAAACGAATCAAGATTCATCATAATAAATCAGGATTAAAGTCCAAAATAGATACACATAGGAATTGATAAAGTTCACTTCTAAACTGAAAAGAGATACAACATGCATGTATCGGAAGATCATGATACTCCCTCCAGTCCTAATTTTAAGAAACAATTGACTTTTTAGATTCATTGCTTGATTGATGTATCCAGTCTGTAATATATACCAGATACATCAACTCTTCAATGAATCTAAAGTGTCAATTGATTCTTATAAATCTTATAAATAGGACCATAGAGAGTAACATCCAAAATAGATACACATAGGGAATTGATAAATTTCACTTTTAAATTGAAAGAGAAACAGCATGCATGTATTGTAAGATCATGATAAACATATCTGAATAACATTAAGAGAGTACACTTTCAAACAATATTCTAAGTAATGGCAAATAAACAGAACCAAAAGCGAGAAGTTATGACACTAATAAACAACTCAAGTTCTTATTCATATGAAGTTATGGTAAAGCAAACGGAATAACACTTGAATAGCTATGGTAAAGTTATGACACTTAATGCAACTAAAGAAACCGAACCTTCTGATCCTCTTCGTTTAAGAGATCACCAAGAACAGGATGGCTCAAAAACTGCACAAGAATAGTAAAATATAGTAAACAAATCATTCACAGCAACAATTTAACAACTCAATAACTAATGACCAATGAAAAAACAAAAGCAAAATAAAAACATAAACTTCAACAATAAAAAACATATAGCTTACCGCAGTTAGCCAGAAATCGGGAATGGACTTGATCACATCATTGCGCTTGTCATACACAGGTTTCCTTACTTCATTGTACTTCTGCTCTATTTCAAGAACTTTATCGCTAGCCTCCTCATTGATCTGATACCATAATCACCAAAATCAAATTAAATTGCATTAATAAAGTAACAAGCAAACACTCATTCAGATTAAGTAAATGATTCCTATAAAAATCCAAACTTTCCTTTCCCGTTGACAAAAAAAAATCCACTTATTAGTTCCGATAACATTTTCTTGAGACCAAAAATGCTGATATAAAAAAAAAATGCTAAAAACTGTTGAAGAAAAAAATTTTACATACCAAAAGTGCTGGCGGAAAATACGAAAAGTGCTATTTTTTTTTTTTGTAAGACTAAACGAAATGCTGATGTTCATATGACCATTTACTTAACTAAAATTTACTTAATTAAAAACTTTTAAACAATGTTATTTCTAGGGTTCACCCAAAATTGGGGTAAATGACAAAATAAACAATGTCACATAGTATCCACTGAAAACGTTTAAACATCAATCCCAGAATTTTTTTTTTTTTTGGGTGTTTAAACATCAATCACAGAATTTGATTCCACTAAGTTTAATTACATTTTAAAAGCTTATACAAATTAATAAAATATAATTAACTAATAAAACCGAATGAGATAAATCGAATTCTACAACAGAGGAATCAAGAAAAAACTTAAAAAATTACAAAATTGAGAAGGAAAAAAAATGAAAAATTGGATACCTTTTCAATCTCATCTTGAATTTCCTGCAACTTTTCAATGGAGAGAACAAGTTCTCCGTCGATCTCTTCAGCGTTCTCACCCTTTTCAGAAACTTTCAACTTCTTAGACTTGTCGGCCACCATGGTTGAAGAAACAAAAGGTGTTGGGTTCAAACCCTAGTGGAGAGATTGGTGTTCTTTTCTTCGAGCGTGAATGAGGGAAGTGTTAGGGTTTTGGGGGTTTATATTGGAAAAGAGTGAGCGAGTCTGCGAGTGTGTCTAACAACAGTGCGCGCGTGCGGGTGTACAGAGTAAACTAATTAGCTCATGACATCTGTCTCATCTATACTTAAGTGTAATGAGCCCTTATACATGGACGACTTTAGGTGGCATATAATATATACTTTGACACTTACACACAAATGTGACATATGGCAAATGGTGACGGAACCAGAGAGTGGCAAGGGGGAGCCACGATCACCCTATCTTCAAATTAAAAATAAAAATATTATACCCTTGAAGAATTAATTTGGCAGAATTGTAAATGATACCTTAATAAACTCACTTACTTTTTTTTTTTTGACACATAAACTCACTTACTTAACTTTGCTTTATTTGTCAATTTCAACCATTCATGTTCATTACATATTGTTAAAGGGAAATGCTAAGAGTACAATTTAATGAGTCAAAAGAAGAATAATTTCGTTGTAGTTAATGCATTTGAATTTAATTTTTAGTTTTTAATTAATGGGTCTTGTTATCTAGTGTCCTGAGAGCATAAATTAAGGAATCCAAAATTATAGTTTTTTATAGAAAAAACAAAATTTTGACTTTAAAAAGTTGAATGCACAACTTTTAAGACAATTATTTCTATTTTAAATTCCTTAGCATATGCCCCAACATGTTAGCATTTGCCTTAATTAATTAAATGCACGAAATTTATGAAAAAAATTCTACTTATGGGTTGCTTAACATATGCCCTTAAGGGCACAAATTAGCATGACTCATTGTTAAATTGAGAATTAAGATGGGACCTGGATTTTTCGCAAATAACATGTTAGTTTATATTTAAAGAAAAATTAGTGCATGTATTAGTTCCGAGTCAATTATTGATGATTTCAGGCCATTTTAAAGCGTAAAGTGTCAATTTATGTATTTAAAAATCGACTTTATATATTATGTAGTTTAAATTTTAAATGATTGATTTTTAGTTTATTACAACTTAAATGAGTTGTATGCAATATGATTTATATATTTTAGTTTATTTTGATGGCAGTCACCCCAAACTTTTTTGTCTGACTCCGCCACTGATGGCAAACATGAAACTGATTTAAAGAAAAAAGGTGATGATGTGCTGCGAAATTACTAAAATACTTCTGCCATATGCGGTCGTACATGAGAGGTACAAAAAAGGGTGGTTAATCTATAATTATTCCCGGGGTAATAGTCATTTTGATCCCGAATGTGTGCCTAGTAGCCACAATAGTCCTTTAATGTATCAAAATTTCAAAATAGTCCATTATTATGCACTTCTTAAGTCAATATAGTCTCTGATATTAAAATACTTCATTAATATTGTCATATCAGTCATTTAATATACTTAGTTATTGTCGTATCAGTCCCTATAAGTACTTAGTCCTTCAATATACTTATTTATTGTTATATCAGTCCAAGTTAGCATGACATTTTTTTAACCTTTTAACCGATCTCAATTATAAACAACATTTTACCTTTTAACAAAATCAAATGCTGGAGTATCTTTATCTTAAAATAACAGTCGTTTAAGGTTTGTGCACGATTTTTAAAGAAATGATCAATTGTGTTGATTTCAATGATAAAATTAGTACCATTTACTAAAATACTTTTATGAATTGTGTTAGTGGAGTAATTAAGTTGGATGAAATTCAATTAATAAAGGTATAATAATGACAAATAATAAAGAGACAATTATTTTAAAAAGAAAGAACAAACTCTTTAAGAATTCTTAAAAAAAAAAATCAAACACATCAATTTTTCAATTTTCATAAAAACTTATTGTTTAAGGAAAGTTCTTAAAGAATGTTTTAAGTACTTTTTTTTTTTTTTTTGAATCAGCAAATTTTATTAAATAACCTAATCCTTGTTCGATCAGAGACCAGTGAAACTGAGAACACAAACAAAAGGTGCCTTATATAGGCGGAACATCCGAAAATAAACATCCTAAAAACACTCATGAGGACCACACCCACCAAAATACACGTCACCACCTAAAACAGACTCCATCACGAAATCGCCACTGAATAACGATATCCAACCATCCATCGTCACTACTCACCCCAAAATAAAAACACCCTTAAAAAATAACCCCCACTTCCTGAGAACCAAAACTGAGCCACGTCCGAAAAGCTCCTAACCGAAAGACAATTCAGCTTCCACACCTCTCGACCTCCGAAAGAAACCATAAAAAGCCCAAAACCAAAAACTTGAGCCAAAGAACCGACTCCCAATCTCGAATCAAAAGTGATCGGTCCGCCAGACTTTAGGACCAAATCAGAAGGGCACCCCTCACTCCCGGTACACCAAAGAACACACCAAATCACGCCAAGCAGAATTGTAGCTAGACACCGACTCCCGATATCGAAGCAAAAGTAGTCGGCGCATCAGAAACTAGCACACAAAAAAGAATGACAAACGACTTGATATACGGTGGTGTAAACAAGAAACGAATCAAAAGGAAAAGGCACAACTCAACGGGACTCGCTTCCTCCAAAAACCCTAAACACCTTAACAACCCCAAAAATCGCGAACAAGAGCTAGTGACGACGAATAAGGACCCGAGTAACAAAGGCAACCTCCCAAATGAATCACCTCCCACAAAACACCCGTCTCCTCACCTAAACAAAACCAACCACCCCTTTATATAGCTCCCGTCCACAAACAAGCAAAATCCAAAGCACCACAACCACCAACACGAACAAACACAACCACCACGATCCTTACGACGACAAACGATCCGGGATCTCGTTGAAGTATGATTAATCGTGAATGGAAGAGATACCACCACACTTGCAGCCGCATGAATCGAATCACACTTGTTGGAACCACCACCACCATCACCATCACGACACCACCACACAAAACAGAAAAACAGTAGCGAAATCGGACCACCACCCACCACCACCATGTCTCCACCACCACCACCTCATAAGAGACCTCCAAACGGATCCCGTGACAGATCCACCACCACAGCAGGCCTCACACCACCCGTACACCATCAAAACCACAACAACCACCTCTTATGGTGCCAACACCAATAGCTGCGCATTGTAAACTCAAGATGACCCCATGAAAGACTAAAGGTTTGAATGGCAGGAACCAAGCAAATATATGATTGAGGGAAAACACACCACCTAAGAAATACAAGGAGAACAACCCACACTAACCCAAAGTCTACAAAGAAGGTCTCCGAAACAACAACTAGGCCATGGAAATTGCAGCAACAACATTAAAAAAGTAAATAAAAAACAAACCCCAAGATCAAAAGAAAAGAGACCGTGAACAACACCAACAAATACTCACAACAACAACTCCACAAGATTAGGGACCAAACAAGAGGAAAGTCACATAATATATAAGAACCACCATGTGAACACTGTCAGCAACCAGCACCAAAATACGAAGATCTGAAAAAATGACCACTGAGCAACCGCCGTCGGCAAATTTGCACAGTATGGCGGCGATGCGGAGAATCTGTGGAAGAATCTCGTCACACCACGACACATCTAGATCTACATGGTGGATGGTGGTTTTTGGATTCGAGGGGAAAAGATAATACGGTTGTGAGTGGAAGTAATGTTTTAAGTACTTGTTAGCATTTCCATTTCATTTTATATAAAGTTTAAAGATAGTGCACTATGGGTTCAAAGTAAATTTCCACAACTAATGAAAACAATCAAAAGTGGTGTAAGAAAGTTACATAACATCACAATTATTTGAATGTGAGAAAACAAAAGAAAGGGGTTGAATTGTGTTTACTTTTCCTAGCAACAATTAACTCTTTTGAGACTCAAAGTAAAGTGCGGATAATAAAGAGTTAAGGGAAAGAAGAATGACGAGGTTTGTCCTGGTTCACCTCACAAATTGGATTTTCGTCCAGTTGCCTTGCATTTTCAAAAGTTTTTTTT
This sequence comes from Medicago truncatula, assembly GCF_003473485.1. Taxonomy (NCBI): domain Eukaryota; kingdom Viridiplantae; phylum Streptophyta; class Magnoliopsida; order Fabales; family Fabaceae; genus Medicago; species Medicago truncatula. Next base: position 14,094,796 of record NC_053044.1, on the reverse strand, counting down.
TTACTATAATCAAACTTGATTACAACAATAACACTAACACAACCTAGTCTTAAATTTTCTTACCTTACCCTAAAGGATTTTTAAATCTCAAATTAGAAACTAGATATTGATCAAAACTAATTGTATTTAGTAGTAAACAAATTTAAGTATAGTACACTTAGTGTATCTCTTTTATTTCTTTTGAATGTTCATGAGACAAGGTATAATATAGACAAGAAATAAACAGTGCAGAATAATGTATGTATGTGTTCTAGGTCTGTAACATTCTTTGATCAAAGCAAAATCTTTTATATATAGAGATCAAAGCAAGGGAGTAACTGGTGAATACCTATCTTAAACTCGTGTAAACACATTAGTATATTGGAGTTTGGTTGGATATGCATATACCTATTATTTTTCAATCATTCAATGTTATCTCAATTTTTTTTATTAATTTTTTTTAAAATAAATTTAAATTTTGAATGAATTTTGCATACCCTATCAATATCCAACCGAATTCTAGACTACCGATTTTTCTTTATTTTATTTACATTATTTTATTATTTTTCATTCAAAATTTAATAATCTTTATTTAGATTTGATTTATATTGAAAAATAGAATAAAAAACAATTATTTGACTAGATTTTTTAATATTGGAGAAGGGAAAATCATATGAAACTCAATAATTTGCGTGCCACATAGACAACCAACAACCACGTTATATTGACTAACATTGGGGACAAACCGACAAACGTTTAACAATTTCAGTGAATTTTTGCCCTTTAAATAAATCTCTTACCACTTTTTTTGAAGAGGGCTAAAAAAACCTCTTACCACTTAGTTTATAATAGCCTCCAATTATTATCAATAAAATTATAACAATCTCAGTATTTATTCTTTTTTCATTCTGGATGTCATCTATTCAGACAGTGAAAATGTTTGCCTGTTTGCAAATTTTATGTGAATTCATTTACTCAATAGTATTCAATTTGGAAAAGCTTGTTCATGTTTTCCCACATTTTTTTTCTCTGTTAATACTTATTACCGGACTTTATTATGCATCTGTTACCAGCAATCATGTGCACCTGGAATTCACAATCACCAAGGTGTGAACCTGACCATTTGGCTAACTAAAATGTCCAAAATCAGATTAGGTAACAAAGCTGTGGTAAGATAGTTTGAACGTTTGAGAAAATGAACATAAGGGTTGTATAAATAAGAAATTGTGAGTTAAACTTACTAACATTTTAAACAACTAATAATTAACACTTGCAATTAAAAAAATGGAGCTTATGCCCACAAAAGTTGATGCTCATAGAGATCTTTTCAGCCATAATCCACATCTACTGGAATGGTTTAAAGCAATATTTTAAATGTCGAACCGGCAAGACTTTTATGGTTCAATCACCTTAAACTGCCCGAATCAGGATGAAACTGTGGCCGAATCGCTAAAATAACTGAAACCTAGTAAAACGGCGGTTAACAATTCAGCCTACTGAATTGTTTGGTTTGGTTTCAAACAGCGGTTTAAAGTTATATATTCATAAAGCAGGAGACAATAGTTAACAGAAAAGAATCTTGAAACATAAGTCCCAAACCAAGCTCTACTATGATTTGAGGAGTTTCAAGATTCATATCATAGAATTGATGAATAACGACTATGATTTATATACTACAAAAATTAAGACATCTACAACTCTACATTCATCAAAATAAAGCATATATGCTCACTGATGTTAAGACTCTAGCCAATTTATACCCCAAATAAAAATCACAATTAGAACCATTATGTCGGCTGAAATCTTGGAACAATACTTCCATTCCGGTATCACTATGTGCTTGTGGTGTTGTCACCTGCAACCCAGTACCGCTTGACGGCATACAAGACCTTTTCTGAAATAAGTGGACCATCCTCGTGATCCACCATTTTGGTATTCCATCTCATTCCTTTTGCAATTCTTTTCACTTGCTTCAGCACACCAACCTGATCTCGGAATATAACCGCTCCTTCAGGCCGTAAGATACGGTCCATCTCCAATAAAATATCTTCCGCATTACACCTGCATTGATCATCAGAGTTAGGGAAAACCTAAAGTAGTTTGCATTACACGATTAGGTAGTGATTCATCACAGTGAAGCCTAATTCAATATGAGCTCCAAAAAGATACACACTAAAGATTCCTAGCGATTGGGTTCAATTTAGTATCAAATTGAGATACGACTCGCATGTTTGTAAGATACTGATAACCATGGTTTCTACTGCAATGTGATAACCATGGTTTCTATGCAGTGTCTATTTTAAGCATTTGACATTATTACCAATTTGTTTATGTTTCCAGTCACAGAAAATTCATTTTAGTTTATGCTTAGACCTGTACAAGTTAGGAAAGAGAGAGAATAAAACTTACGCGTTCTTGTACAAGGTGAAAACACCATTTGCATGGATAAGGTCATAAGTCCTCGGATATGTGGAGAAGGCTTCACACCTGGGAAGAAAATAGATAATTAATTAATAAACAGAACAAGGCTCGGTTTTTGAATTGCATGAGAACATAATCATTGACATACAACTAAGCCCATCTATTGCTTACTTAACATTGCCATACTAAATTCAGATTAAAAATCTCCGCGGGTTATAATTAATGAAAATTCACTGAAAGCAAATTTAGCAGGATTTGTTTTTGAAAGAAAAAATTCTGAGCGTGATCCTATTGCATCTTTCAGCAGATCATCTACTATATTAATTTTAAAGCTTCATCTCTTTTACTCCTATTGTTGTATGCTTTGTCCAATATATTAAACATCTACCATCTATACCCGGTAACAAATGATGATTGCTCATAGCATGCATATTGCAAACAATGAAATAAATATCATTGTAACTTTAGACTACTAAAATGTACTGCAGCTGCAGCAAACAGATCCCTGATAAACACACCAAAGATATTATATTTTATAATTTAGATTTTGTTCTCTCTAGTCTTCCTTCTCTACTTGAATCACTTAAAATTTTAACAAGGTATTAAAGTGGTACATCCGCCGTGTCTTGAGCTGTTCCTTTTTTAATCCTTAAGTTCCCCAAAGTTTAGAACACTTACAGATCTGACTAATTCCTCCCCCCTCTCCGCATTTAGGTTTGATGTGTTTGGTCAACTATTTTGCATTCATTGAGGTGGCTATATCTGATATGTTGTTGTTTTGGTACTACACGGCTTTTTATGAATTTTTGCATGGCACTCGGAGGAAAAACATGTGAAAGTGTTTGTCATGATGCCCTTGTTTAACTAGTGAATCTACCAGTAGTGATGACTTATACTAGCAATGGCTTATGTCGGCCACAAATCACACAGAACCCAAAGTAACAGTGGCTTATGTCGGTCACAACTCACACACGGGCCCTGTGTATATCAAAATATGCAACTGGTGGCCGTTAACTCTCCTCAAGGCATTATGTCCTTATCTCCAGTCACATGCAATTCATCCCATCTTTAGTCCCAAATTCATTTTGGCTGAGTTTCAAGTGCCAAACGATATGTATCTTAGACTAACTCAGAAGAGGTTTTCATATTTATTTATATGCTTCCTTGTTTGATTGGGATTAAGAGTTTAGTACTATATAAAGACGTATTGTTTTCTATTTTGTAACACATTGTTGTATTCAATAATTCAGAGTTCACTCTCTAACCAAATCCCTATATAACTTCAACAAAAAATTTATTCAATAAAACATATGAACCATCCAAAATTCTGAATAAATCACCAAAACATTCCTATTTCATTGTTATTTTTTTTTAATTTTAACAAGATACCAAATGCCATAATATTTACATTTCTCTTTATCCAGCAGATGGTCATAGACTCATAGCAATTATAATCTTAATGTTGACATCCTAATTTATAAATGGATTAGGTACATTGCTACATAGTAAAAAAAAATAGCATATCTGTCACCACAGTTTTACAAATGTATCAAAAACTGTCTCTTGAAGTGGCAGTAAGACTAAGAACAGTGGCATAAGGACTGTATCTAAGTTTAGTCCTTTATAGATTTAAGGAGAGAATTATAGAAAAAGATAACCAACTCAATGACTAATAAAATTCAGAGGAAAAGCCAAACAGAAAGAGAAAACAAAGAAAACCAAGTTAAGGAAGTTACCAATCATGATAAATTCCAATCAATCCACGCTCGAATACAACACCAAGGGTAGCTTTCTCAGCAATTGTAGGCACGACATTCATAACCCATAATTTTGGAGAATCCAGGGCAGCAGCAAAACTTCCAAAACCAGCATTCATGTCCATCACATTGCGATACCTCCCCGAGTCAATAATTTTGTTAACCCGCTTGTAAGCATTCACATGTTTCTTCCATAATCGGCTGTCGTCCTCAAATAACTGTGTGGATACGTGAGGAACAGATCCACTGGTGATTCTGGTAGGAACAACATTGAGTCTCTCTGGGAATGGCTTCCATGCACCACTAGGTTTAGCAGGAGTTACACAATTGTCCATCTTCTTGTACCTGATATTGTTTAACCATTTAGACGAGTATTGAAAACCAATGGTCCATAATCCAAAGGGTAGGGGCTGCACAGTAACTTCACATCATAAAAGACTGAAACTTTGATGCCTTTGTAACTATGAAGCACTGACACAGACACCAGACACAACACTGCCACGCCTACACTGACATGTTCAGACACCGGAGACGCCTACAATATGAAGTGTTGGTGCTTCATAGCTAAGAAAACATGTTTCTCAAGTACTCAATACCATGAAAGACACCATTTTACAAGCAATGAGTAATTCTTGCATAATGCATATAGAATAAAAATCAGTTTTTGTTAAATCCTTCCAATAACAGAACTAGCGAAATAGGTTGGGACTAGCCACTTACGGTAGAAACATGCCATCTGTTTTTCTTTTCAAAAACAGGGTATACAGTTTAATATTAATTACGTGTAAATTGTGAAGAAGAGTAATTAGTGTTGTCCTTCCAAGTTGACACAGAATCGGGTGTAAGAATAATAGGTATCTGACTATCAGAACATAAATCTGAACTAACCAGTGAAGCAAAAGAACAAAAGGAATGGGGGGAGAGAGAAGAGAAGCAATTTACCAGACATCATCGGAATTTGAGGATTCACATATTGTAGGTTGGGTATTTTGCTCACCGCATTCATCAATGTTTAATGCTTTTCTCCAGATTGCAATTTCACCTTTTTCGTGTTTCTTTTCCCAGCAAAGAAGTTTAGCAGTGTTCTCAATCTGCCTTTGCTCCTCCTCAAGTTCATTTTCAGGGCGTTGCCATGCTCGGAAGTTGTTCTTCCAGTTGATTGGAGGACCAGAAAGTATCCAATAACCACCAGGTCTAAGAACTCGGTCAACTTCCTTCATGTACAATCCACCTGAGAAAAAAGTTCCAATTATTATGATTTAATAATCAATATAGATTTAGTATATGAATCCAATTCTTAGTTGTCTAGAGTCGGTGCAAACAAATAAGTGTAGTTGTCTAAAGCTTATGGAATCGTTTCGTAATTAGACCAAGAATTTTTATTTTTTTTGAAGAATCTAAGCCCACCTAAATTGACACCGGAGAGAATCGAACCTGAGACCTTGAGGAGGAGCACACTCCAGGTCCCAAGACAATACCACTAGGCCAACCCAAGTGGGTTACCGAGAAATTTTAATTAGTAGATCCAATAGATTATATTTTAATCAACAATGGCCAAAAAAATTCATAAGTATTCTCACCATTTGCACCCCATGGAATCAAGCAGCGAGAACAATGTGCCATGTCAAAAGCTCCAGAAGGAAAAGGCAGCATTATTGTACCAAGAACACCAATGATTGCAGGAACACCTCTCTCCAAAGCAAATTGAACTTGTGCTTCATGAGAGTCCCTTGGTGCAATTGACATTGCAATGACATTTTTCTTAAACAAGTATGCGCCCCAACTAGCAACCTGGCATTATCAATGACAGGAAAGTGAGATAGAGCATAGAATCTACAAGTGGAAGCTACAAGCACACACACAGGGTTAAAATTGGAAAACAGGAAATAAACAATTGTAAAAGAGAGAATTTTGCATGGTTGAAGCATTCAGAAGCATAAGCTTCTACTAGAAAAGCTTATAAGATAAGAAGTCTTGACATCAGACAGAGGCACGGCACTGACATGCCGACACACGTAATGATTCGAGAAAATCAATTAATTGAATGTAACACATATCGGTGTGTTTTTGGTGTCAGTCACCGGACACGCCTTCAATCTAAAGCGCTGGTGCTACATAACTTATAAGTATTAGCCAGGGCTACTCATGATGATCGATTTTATTTTTCATGTAACCATCATGTGCATATGACCAACAAACAATGTCGTTTAATAACAGCTATAAGCGTAGCGGAATTTGAACAAAGTTTTCTTCTTCCGTGATACATTATTTAGTAAGGGAATTTGAACAATCCGCAATTGACAACGCTGCCAACAAAATAGTTTATTTATATCAAAACAAGGATGTTTGCTTAGTAGGATTTGACTTACCCCACAACCAGTATCTAAAGCAGTTCTAATCATCCCATTATCCAATGGAATAACACTTGCAAGTTGATTAATGTAAGCATCCGCACCCTGAGGAAACTGAGTTCCTCCACCAGGGAACCTAAAAACATTCCCTTCATACTGTATCCAATTCTGCACAGCCTTCTCAACTGTCAGGCTCTTGTAAGGCGCGTTTGCAAACGGCACATAATCACGACTCTTAGGCCAAGGAAACGGCGTCGAATACCCTTTAGGTGCGGCTATGAGACAATGCAATTTCTCTTCTTCAGGAGGACAATGCCTTTCTCTATAATTCATATTCTCTCGCGGAAACGTCATTGCCCTCGCTTGATCATGACATGGCGTGTAATCGATGTAGCTATCGTCGCAAGGCTTGAATTCCTTGACCTGCTCATCCACATCATCAGGCGTTCCAGCGTCATTATCATGGTGAGTTTCGTAATTTAGATCGGAGAGAACACTACAATCTGTGTGTTTAGTAATCTCAACAGCAATGCTATCTCCTTTTCCAAAACCACTCCTTTGCCACAAACCTAATATGTAGAAGAAACCACACAAAGCAACTACAATGAAAATTGACAGTGGACCTTTATTGTTTCTATTATCTCCAGGGTTCCCCTTCGTCGCCATGATGATGATGAATCTTTATAATATTTCCAACCAGACCTTATAAATCCCTACATAGTACAAAACAAAATTATATTAACAAATAAACGCGAAATTTATCAGATTTTAAATACAAGTCCACAACTGCAATATTTCGGTGACATCAAAGTTTCTCATGCCCCCGCAACCACAATTTGGGGCTGCGTCCATCATATTTGAAAACTGATATTTCAGCCATATCGTGAAAACATTCACAATATGTTTCACGATATGGCTGTAGACCTTATAAAATCTCCAGATAGTGCAATATGAAATTATATTAACAAATAAACACAAAATTAATCAGATTTTAAATATAATTCCACAACCATTGACATCAAAGTTTCTGATGCCTCGTCAACCACTGTTAACGGCCACATTCATATTTGAAAACTCTGATATTTCAGACATATCGTGAAAACATTCACAATATGTTTCACGATATGGCTGCAACATCAGAGTTTTCAATGTCTCTGACAACGCGGCCACAATTGAGGCCGCGTCTGTCATATTTGACAGCAATTCTCTGCAATATTAACCATCGCGATGTGACCGCTATTTAAAACCTTGACAATCCATTAAACTAACAACCAAGATGGAAATTTAAACAAAAAAAATTAAAAAATTGGGATTTAAAATTAATCAAAGAAATAAAATCTGTTACATCGGTTAATTAAGTAAGAAAAGTTGCTTACTGGTGTGAGAAAACCGTTGCGTTGCGTTGTGATGAAGGTGGGGTCCTATGAAATCATTGAAGGAAGGAAGGATTGTGAGATTGATGATAGTTTGTGATTGTGCATTGTAGAAGTGGAATGAATGAATGGGTGTTTTGTTTTTTCTGTTTGTTTGTGTCTCTCATTCACATATGGGTCACCGAAAACTTCGAGGAAACGAAATTCTGCTTCACTCATTCCTATGTATAATATCTTTCATTTCATTGGTTCTTTAACTAACTTCATCACTTAGTACTTATCAAACTTTTTTTTTTAAAAAAATTAAATGAATAATAACACATATTATAATACAATTTCTTACCGGACTATACTATTTTCTCGCGCGTTTTACAATATTTTAAATTATATAATCTGAAATGGGTAAAAATATTGTTCATCATTCTACAATAACCTCAAGAAAAAAATGGTCTTACAATAATGTGAGGGATTCTTATGAAAAACAATTTCCTTGATACAAGTTTTATTGGGCTTAAGGCACAATGATTAATTGATGCGTCACTTGATCGGTTGATATGCCAATATGATCGAAAAATTGCTTTTTTTGCCCCCGTATTACTCATAGACTCCATAGATCTCTCTCTCTCTCTCTCTCTCTCTCTCTCTCTCTCTCTCTCTCTCTCTCTCTCTCTCTCTCTCTCTCTCTCTCTCTCTCTCTCTCTCTCTCTCTCTCTCTACCTCTTTTAAGGTCTGTTGGGATTAAAGAACCGAGTGGTTTGAGAAATAACTTACGTTCGGTTAATTTTGGAATATAATTCAAGATACATCATGCTTTTATACTAGAGGTTAAGTTATGTACCTTCACTTCTTCTCCCACACTTAACCTCAAAATCACTCTGGAAGTTCAAATTTGGGGTAATTTTTCGCTCTCAAATAATTATCATTTCATGAAATAAAGTCTTTATACACTAAATTGTTGATCGAGAATTTCAGCAAGCGTACCAAATCGTTCGCAAGTAATAAAGTGATAAGTAGAATCATCTTCAAATAAATTGTCGTTTCAACTCGACAACTAGCGTTACTTATTTGAAAAGAAAATAAAAACAATTAAATTAAATAAAGCCAATAAACTAGGGGGTTGCAAGTTTGATTTGATTGCGCAAAGCAGTAGTGAATTAGTAACCTGATTTGATTGCAGAATGTTAGCGGTGGTTAAGATTTTTTGGATCCCCTCTATTTAATTGTTGGATTTAAAAGACAAATCTTCTATCTACTATGCGATGCTCATCTTTTCCTGAATCATCTTAACCTTCTCAATAGTCTGCTGAACAATTTCCGATCCCAACACAACACTTTCACTCGACTCATACCAACACAAAGGTGTTCTACATCTCCTCTCATACAAAGCATCGAAAGGAGCCATACCAATACTTAAATGAAAACTATTGTTGTAAGTAAACTCAATCAACGGTAAACAAACATCCCAAATCACTCCTTGCTTCAAAATACACGCCCTCAACAAATCTTCTAAGAACTGGATGGTCCTATCTGTTTGATAAGTAGAACTCAACCTCAACTTACTTCCTAAAGCTTCTTGCAAACTCTCCAAAATCTTCGATGTGAACCTTGGATCTCTATCTAATACAATGATAGATGGAACTCCATGTAGCCTGACTATCTGGTCAATATAAATCTTAGCCAACTTCAGCACTGTCATATAGGTCTTAATAGGAATAAAATATGTTGATTTAGTTAATATGTCTACAATTTCCCGAATTGAATCACTTCCCTCCGAGGTCCTTGGTGTAACGCCCTATTTCTATTAAAGCGATAAAACACGCGAATAATATGAATATTCAAGAAATAGACGCTACGTCTTCAACAAAAATCAAATCAACATGCATATATAAAAATTTTCAACGGTCGCAGCGGATATAAATCATACATCGCCAAAAATATACGTCATAACTCCAAATATATCAATACATGAAATCTTCAAAACCCGAGATATGGGCAAAATCTCCATAACATAAACAAATCCATAATCTCATAAGACTGACACCTAATCAGAGCCTAATCTAAGACTCTAAACACCGATAACGGAGATTAGCTCCTGCTATCCAAGCAATCACCAAGCAACTCACCGAAAGGAAACTAACCCTATACTTCGTCTACCCATTCATACAAACAGATAGGCGGTCAAAACCATTGGGGGTTAGCTTCACATCAATCATAATCAACATAAACAAACATAAGCATTCAAGGATTTCATGCATAACACATATACATACTCATCCCTCCTAGAATACTAACATCACATGATTATTATCCTCCATTCCATACACTTCAAGCTATCACATTACTAACATGGCATAGCAATTTTCATCATCAAAGGAATCACTAAATCATATATACATACATATGCAATTCTCACCTCATCATTATTATCAAAATAATTATCATCAAATTGATTCACCATGTGTATAAGTACAAACAAGTAAGGCATGCAATTAGAGCACAACTCAATATTTACAACCATCAACAAAGTCCACCAATGTACATATACACCATTCCACATATATCACAATATTCAACAAATTTCACCAATGCACAAATTCATCAAGTCTCAATTACATAGGTCATCTATCACGTCAACCACCAAGCACAAACACAACTAGGACTGATGCCAAGATATTATGCACCTAAACGCGACTTCTATATGTACAAGGTACCATCAACTACGACAAAGTCGTCAACTTATGATGCAACAAAACATCATCAACACGGATATAAAATCCATCAACTACGACAAAGTCGTCAACTCATGATGCAACAAAAACATCATTAACCATGTATGCATGAATATATGACTCAACACCAATAGATATATTCAACAACACATTCACCAACACCATTGGATGTAATATCCTATATCACCTTCAATTTGCATACATGCATTCACCAATAATATCACTATCAAAATTAGCATGTGTGGATTGACCACCTACAATTAACATTTAACATATTCAACCAACAACAAAACATAAACATGTTTAATTTGTCACAATTCATTCATCAAATAATCATCACCAAACATTTAGCATATATGCAATCATCAACAAATCGCCATTACTTAACATATATGCATTCACCGACATTATCACAATCAATTAACATATATGTATAACCAATATCAACTTCATCATATAATTCATCAACATCATATGATTTCCCACATTCCAAATAAGGAGAAAATACAACACCTTATGATAAACATCATATTCAACACTTAACAATCATTCACATATCTTCATTCAATCATATAAAGCTATTCACAAAAGATTTATAAGGTACTCGGCTTTAAAGAACCATTTTCGACAAAGTCCGTATCAAGTGGCAAAAATGGCCAACATGGATATTTTTCAAAGAAAAGTAACCTGTTCAAGTTTGAAAACGTACAACTCGATCTTAATTAATCATATAAGTATGAGCATAGGCCACTTACGAACTATCAAGCATTAGTTCAAAGATTAGCCTAAGTTCGTATGAGAAAATCCCAAGTTCACATATTCCACAATCCTTACATGCCTATTATACCATCCTTACATGGCTTGTCTAAGTCTATATGAACCGTAGACCAAGCTTGTAATCCTTTTAGTTCACAAAAGTTCATTTTCCGACAAAATCCGAAAAACCGAAACGACACAATTACAAGTTTCAAACCATTTGGAAAATCTAAGTTTCAACAAATCCAAGTCTGTTCCAGTAGAAAAGTTAGTGAAAACAGCAAAATTACACCTTCAAACGGTCGCCGCGGACCCCCACATGACTGCCGCCAAGCACCCGAATGTAACGCCCTCTTTAATTATTTGATTATTTTAATGAGTTTAGAATATACTTATATGATTTATTGATGAGTGGTATTTTGTTATGTTATATGTTGGTAGTTATTTGTTGTAGAAATATGTATGATTTGTTATAGAAATATATATGATTTGTTATAGAAATATATTTGTTATTTGTTATAGAAATATTTTATGTATATATGTATATATATATATATATATATATATATATATATATTTATATATTAGAATAGAATATTAAGATTTGGGATATAAGAGAAAAATAAGTAGGTTAAGGATTTTTATAAATAGGAGAGACCTAGTTTAAAAAAAACATAACGTAAGATCAATTTTGGAGAAAAGAGAGAAAAAGCCAAGAGAAGGGAGAAGACCTAGGAAAGCTGCGATTTCATTCTTTAAGGTAAGGGTGAGACTAACTTTGCAATCTTATTAAGTGTATGAATCAACGGTTACATTTAACATGAATTAGGATGAGTTTAAGAAGAATCGGAAATTAGGTCAAATTGAGAAAATTGATGATTAAACGGTGAAAACTTGTTAAAAGGATGTAGAAACTGTCCTTAGACCTTAGATAATGATTAGGATGAATTCTGGAATCGAGATTAGGCTTAAAACCATGAGAGTTGATGATTTTTAGGTGAAAACTGCATTCTGCCCATAGCGACATTCATCGCTCGCCCTCGCGAACGATGATCCTCGCCTCACGAACCACTTTCCCTCGCCTCGCGAGTTGCACGTCGCAGCTCGCCATAGCGAACAGATGAACTCGCCTAGCGAGCTAGACCAGAGAGCATGCAAGATTTCGTATTTTTGACTTTTGAGTTGAACCTTAGATGCTTTTGAGTGCCTGAACATGTCTAATAATGATTAGGAAAGAATGTAGAATGAGATTGAACTTGGAAAGACTTAGAATGAAAATTTAGAGATGGACCCCTGGGTAGTATTGTGACCTATATAAGAAGTTAATTATAATCTGTGAAGCTGTTTAAGATGTGTTGTTGTTGATTATGATGTGATATAATGTTTTATGCATTACTTGAGAATTATTTGAATATGATTTGATGTTGATGGTAATGTAATATATTTGTATATGCATTATGTGAATTATATAAGATGTTTAAGTTGTTGTTGATTATCATTTGATATTGTTATATCTTGAGATGTTTACGTGCTGCCTATGTTGCTGTTGTTGGTTATGTGAAATATTTATATGCCTTATGTGGAAGATGTATGATGTTTAAGTTGTTGATGCTTCACATTAATATTGTTATGTTGTGAATTGCTTGTGTTGTTTCTGTTGCTGTTGAATATTGATCAAGTTGCATGTGTTGGTCTAAGTTGTAAAGTTGTAAGTTGTCGTTCCAAAGTATTCCAAAGTATTGGAGTCTTAAGTTGTTGATGTTGTCTAAGTTGTTGAAGATGATGATGTTCCAAATTATTGGACTAATATAAGAGACGATGATCATGATGTTTAAGAGATCGAGTCCATGCATTAGCATACATTTGTTGGGGGCTCATGCCTTGGAGCTTTGTACTCACCACGATGGAGCTTATGCCCTGGAAGTATATTAATACTCAATAACGTTGGGGGCTCATGCCCTGAATTGGTACCACATGCATATAAGAGGTCTAAGTTGCATAGTCGAGTTGGAGTCGCATTTGTCGAGTCAAAGTCGTCGTTGATGAATTATCATCCATGAGTTGTTAAGTTGTTGATGAATTATCATCTATGAGTTGTTGAGTTGTCTTCTACCCATGTGTTGTTAAAGAAGTACCTATGAAGATTATACGATGTTCATGACGTTGTCAAGTTGTTTATGATGTTGTTTATAAGGTTGTCTATGTTGTTGTTATATTATTATAAAATGATGAGTAGGTGTCGTTACGTTATTATTATTAAGTGATGAATATGTTGTGATGTATATAATTATTATTATTAAGTGATGATTATGTTGTATTGTATATGATTATTATCATTAAGTGATGATTATGTTATGTTTGTTATATTTTTTATTAGATGATGAATATGTTGTTATTTAAGTTATTATGAGATGATGATTATATTGTGTTGTTTAAGTTATTAGTGATGATGATTACATGATGTTATCTATGAGTTGTTAAATGTACTTGATGATGGTTATGTTAAGTTGATAAGTTGTCTTTTATTCATGAATTGATAATGGGATGTTTGATGAATAATTATTATTATTATGAATTACGTATAGTTGCTAAGTTGTCTTCTATTCATGAGTTGCTAATGAGATGTTTGGTGGAGAAATGTTATTACGAATTAATGATGTTGTTATGTTGTATTTGAATTAGGATTAAGACGTTGTTATGTTGTATATGAATTATGATTAAGATGTTGTTATGTTGTATATGAACTATGATTATGATGTGATGATCTATGTTGGTTATGATTTGGTTATTATGTGTTATATGATGACGTTTATAATGTGATGCATATGAAGTAAATGATAATTAGAAGTTGGTTGAGTTATTAAGAATTATTACATGAAGGATTATTATTACTAATAGAGGAAGTTATTTATGTTGTTAAATATAATTAATGAATTATATGCTTAATATTATTGTTTTGTGAAATCTCACCCCTTCTGCTTGAAAATGTTGCTCTTCGTATGAGTAACTTGCAGATAACCAAGAATAGTTGATGTCATGTGAAGTTTCTCTCTCGTGTGTCTTAGGTGCTCTGATACGTAACAGGATGAGAACTTTGTTGTTGCTTTTCTATTCCTTACGTATTGTTTTTAAAAATTTATGACTATGTTTTTAGATTGGATTTTTATGAGACATTTATGAAGAGGCCTTCGTGCCAAAGACTGTTTTAGTTATTGAATAAATTCCACTGCGAAGTATTAAATATTTTGTTATTGAATTTTAAAGGATAAATAGTTATTTATTCAGTTTATGATTTTAAGAAAAGAATGTGACATTCCGTTTATGTTGAAATACTCTGATTTATATGTGAAATTTTTATGTTGGGAAAACAGGGTGTTACACCGAACACGGAGCAACAAACGTGTTGCCCTGTCCAGGGCGCCTGGCCCAAGGAGTGCAGCGCCCAGCGCTGGCTCTCTGTGACTGGGCGCCTAGCGCCCTACCTCAGGCGTAGCGCTGCGAAACGTGCTTTTTCGCATGTTTCGGCCACGGGTTTTTGCCATTTTTGCCCCAAAATCGAATAGTTAAGTCCCCTATCCATCAAAAATGATCCAAGGCACAACCCGAGGCTCTAACACATCGAATACACTCGTTTCACGGCATTTGAATAAAGTTTTGAAATTGATTTAATTGGTTTTTCTCAAAACAACAAGTCTTAACAACAACAATTCATCTCTTCCAATTTGACACAATTCAACAACAACAACTCAACATAATTCATACCCAAGCCATGATATGAGATTATCAACAACAATCAACCACAACCACAACCACAACTTATAATCATGCATTCCATCACAATTCAACCACAACATGTCATAATTCATCAATTGAGCACAATTCATAAACTACCCATTTATATATATATATATATATATATATATATCATGAACATGCAATTTCATCATCAACAATTCAATTATCATCAAATGAACATACTGAAACATATCACTACAACATGAGGACGAATTTCCACGATGAATCAATTACATGAAGTAGTTCAAAAGAGTAAGCGACAAAATGTAGACAGATGCGAGGTAGTGAGGTAGGGTAGTTGATGATGAAAACATAATTCCCTTAAATAATAAAGAGTCCAAGGTTGTGATTGGATATAGTAATAGGAGGGATATGATTGACGAGGAATAGAACATGTCTGTTAAAAATGAATACCAAAATAAATTGGGGAAATGTAAGTGTCTAAACGATTCGTAGTTGTGATGTTGATAAATGATCATGTAATGTTATAATATAAATGTCTTATTAATGAGTAACGATGAGAAATACTAAGCTTGTAACGACGATGTAACAATGAGAAATAATCTGTTTATAACAATGAGTAACGATGAGAAATACTATGTTTAAGCGATGAGTAACGATGAGGAGTACCTTGTTTCTAACAATGATAACAATGAGTTATATTTTCTCTTTGATGTTATGCATGATAAGGTGAATTGAATTACGATACGAGTGATTAATGATGTGTTGATAGGAAAATACTTGGTGACTATGTCTTCATGCATGCATATAGAATCATATTTAGGGTAACAATGAGAACGATGAGAAACGATGAGTGTATGTTCAGTAACACAACTCTGACATGCAATAAACAATGAGTAGGTATGGTACCGCATGCATATAGGTTGTATGAAAGGAGTACATGTGCATATAAGTGGTAGTGTTTTGAACTTGGTGTATGTATGAAAAGACGTGTAAACAATGAATGTATAAACTATTGAGAAAATCACTAAGATGTTGTAACTGATGATGATTGAAAATGATTATTTTTAATGTTATTCATATATCCCAATTTAATGTTATGAAGTATATTCTCACCCCTTTCTTGTTGTTGTATTTATGACATATGTACTCGTGCGGTATAGATTATCAGGACGAGGAGCTCTGGTTGCGTGACACTTAGAAGGCGGCGATGGGGAATTGTTTTCCATCATTTTTATATTAGTAATAAATAAACATGTAGTCAAATACGAGCTCTGGTATGTAACTCTAGGATCAGGGTGGCTATTTGATTCCATATTTTGAAGTTTGAAGTATTTAAATTTGTGACGTATTTATGAATGTTGAGACTTAATTTATTTTTAGTTAAGGATGACGGAGTTTCCGCTGCTAAAATTATGACTTGTTTTATGAGATGATGAAAATTAAGCATGTGTAACACTTATTTTCCTTTATTTTTATTCGACATTTCCCTTACTCCTTAATCTTATTAGGTTGCAACAACTTAACCCTAGAAATTTGGCTCCAAAATTGCAGCATTAAATGCTAAATGAGATAACCCTAAATTTTTTGGCTCTAAAGTGTTTGGGAATTTGAATTTCAAATTATTTTATTGGAACAAACCTACTAGCATTTATCAATATATGTTATTAATAACAATGATATTTTCCAAAGCAAAAATTTAACAAGCAAAAAATTAACCGAACAAAAATTTGACCAAGCTCCTAAATCATATCACCACTCCCTCTTTTTCCTCACTCTCTCTCTCTCTCTCTCTCTCTCTCTCTCTCTCTCACACGTAAGAACACACAAACTCTTTTCTTCTTCTTCTTCTTCTTCAAAAACACACAAAAACCATTCTTCTTCATCTTTTGCCTTCATTTCAATCCTCTAAAGTAAAAGCATCGTCTTCATTTCTTCGTCCTCTACAAAACCCATTTGCTTTCCACCACGCCGGAGTTGCACCATTGACGTTGACCACCGCGTCGGAAACACTTTCATCACCGCCGCTGCTGAATCCGTCAACTCCGATGGAGATAAATTAATGATGTCGGTGTTGTTTCCTTCGCTAAAACCATTGCCGCGGTTAGGTTTCACTTCCCTCCTTATAAAAATGAAAATCCAGATGCAAAAAAAAAACGAAAAAGATTTCAAATTTACGAAATTCGTCGACGACAGCGGATAGCGGAGAAAATCACTGTTGATGGTCAGCGGACAACAGAGAAGAAGGATGATTGCAGCAGTGAAGGTTCCGTCGACATGGTTCAATTTTTTCACAGGTAATATTTACATTCCTTCTTCTCATTTGGTTTACACTTTGATTATTTTGTCTTTCAAGGTTCAGATTCAAAAAATTGTAAAAATCAACGGAGGTTAGGATTTGTGAGTTTGATATGTAATTTTGTGTTTGATAATATATGGACGAATTGATAGACATATCTGAGAAAGGAAGTTACAAGGGCAATTAGAGACTCTTTTTCTTTGTTGTGATTGTTGCTATTTCCTCTTCCGATGTTGGCATCACCGCCCTAGATGCCATTATCTATCTCTCCAATTCATCCAGCCGTGACAGGTATATCTAGCAGCGAAAATTATGATTCAACTTTGATTAATTTTGAACTTAAGTCTGTTCAAAAACATTATACTTTGTGGAAGGTGTTATTTCTCTTTCAATCTATTTCTATAACTATGCTGAAAAACATTTTGAATATTACTTTTCTTCATTCAAATGGGAATCCTTTATATCTTTTGTTGTGATTGTAGCTAAGTTGTAACAAGCATTTTGACTATCTGAGGTGAGAGATAAATTTATCCCCAAATTTTGAAGTTGATTATCTAAAATCTAAATGTATGTAGTCATCAGATGATAGTGTGAATGAATCTTTCTTACGCACTTAACTAATCACCATGGACCTTTTTTGACGTTTTAACTAATCAGATGATAGTGTGAATGAATCTTTCTTACGCACTTATGGAAAATACAAAGCAGATTTTTCATTGGTCTTTGCCTAATCAGATACAGATGTTAATGTGAATACATTTTGCTCGATTTAAAATTATGGTGCTTATTTTTAATGTCTTTGTAACAGCTTAACTATAACCTTATGCATTATTAACATTCCCTTTTAGTGCATTAATATATTATTATGTTTCCTTGCTAATAACCTTAAAATAAGGCTTTCAGCCATTTCACTCCTTTAGATTGCGCGTTTAAAAAAAAAATGAAGATTTCTATATTATAGTGTTTCCTTGCTAATAACCTTAACATAAGGCTTTCAGCCATTTCACTCTTTTAGATTATGCGTTTAAAAAAATGCAGATTTCTATATTTTTCGTATTTCCTTGCTAATAGCCTTAAAATAAGGCTTTCAGCCAGCTTACAATTAGATTGTAGGTTTCTATATGTTTCTGTGCGTTTTAAAATGACTAATATTATTCCCATTTGTTTTTTCATAAAGGCTGACAAGATTCATGCTACCGTAAGGAAGTCTCTGGTGAAAAGTTTTCAGGCGAAGATAAGTGAGAGATCACTGTACGAGCTAGAACAAATCATGATTGGTTTCAATGAATGTCCTTTCAAGCTAACAAGGCATAAATATAAAATTACCATGATGCAGAACTCTAGGTGGATAAAAATCTAGAATGAGCCTAATATACCACTAAACAGTTTTGATTTTGAATCTTTTGAATCAATCCTGGCTTCAACAGTTGAGGAAAAGATAGTTGGTAATGCACTTTACAGTAAATGTAATAATTTCCACTGTATTTTTATTTTGTGTTTTCAATTTTATGACCTATTTGTTTTGGTGTAGATGTGATTGGTCACATAGTTGAAAAGGATGCACTGAGGGAGACAGAAAAAAATGGCAGGAAGAGCAGGGTCATTGATCTTACTCTCGAAGATCTGGAGTGAGTTACCTTGCAACTGTTTCATTCCATATAGCATAATCATCTTCATTTACTGATATGTTGTTTACAACATTCCACAGAAATCGTCGAGTTCATTGTTCTTTGTGGGGTAATTACGTTGATAAGTTCTTGCAGTATATGGAGGGCCATGACATGTCAACGCCAGCTATCTTAATGCAGTACTGCAAGCAACGAAAATATTTGAGTATAGATTGATCTGAGTTAGTTTATATTATTTATTATTTATAAAAAAAATAGGTTTTCATACCACTGATCATGTGTCATTTTATTGGAAAGGTATGATGGGAGTTTCAAATTCCTTTTTTGGAACAAATTTGATCATTAACGGGGATTATCAAGAATTTGCTGATTACAAATCTAACTAAGAACTTAAAACCGTGTCTTTAGATTTTCATATTTTTATAACAAATGAATCACATGTATTTTCTGATGGATGTTTTTCTATATTCTATTAGGATGCGAAATGCAGAAATTCGTGTGACACATGGTGTAAGTAGTATATCTGGACATAATTTTGTTCCTTTGAGCAATGATCTCCTCAACACTAGGAGGGATGTAGATTGAGGACCTTATTGAAGCTAACGAGGTTTGTGTTGGAGGTTTTAGTCTTTTTGACAGTTTAGGTTTCGTCTGATTGCATATTGACAATAAAATTAAATTTGAAAGGATGACTAAGTCCAACTTTGTGTTGCTTTTACAAGCCACATCTGGTTTAACAATTAAGTTATACTTCATGTTTGATTCAAAATTTCAAATTGGTTTTTATTCCTTACCAATGTAGGTGTGAATCGGAGTAATGAAGCACAATATTAAGGTGATAGTTTCCGCTAATGTAAAATGGCTTGGAGCAAGATAATAACGCAATGAACATGGTAGTTTAATGTTGGAGATGAAAAGAAGACTGAGTTTTGATGAAGTAAAAGCCTTACAAAAGAGCTTTAAGTTGAACAAGCTAGATCAAACGTGATATTAGAGATTTTGATGTTTTTATGTTTGAGTATAGTAATATCAATCACTTTGATTGCACAAATAAATAACCCATTTGAAATCCTTTTTATTTTCTTCAAGGAAAACCACTTGAAATGCTTTAGTTATGTGATAATCTATAACTACATTTACTACATCAATATGGTATATACATGGCGGTATCATGATAACTAAAATCATGAATTAAATGATCACATTGAAGCTAGAATTCCGACATATAACTTTTTTTGCATTTCATTATAATTAGATAGCATTGTGAAAAAAACATAGATAGCTAAACAGTAAGTAAACACATTAAGCCAATATAACTAAATGCTAATGTGATTTAGCTTATGTTTTGTCCATCCGTCTCTAATTATAAGTTTTTTTTTTAGGGTAAATACCTCTTTTCGTCCCTGTAATATTAGCGAATTCCGGTTTTAGTCCCTGTAAATAAAAAGATTTAGATTTTGTCCCTGTAATTTCTGATTCTTCCACTTTTGGTCCTTCCTTTCATCACGTCAGCAAAATCTGCATCAATTACGACCTTGTAATTTCAGATTCCTCCCACTTTTGGTCCCTGTAATTTCAGATTCCTCCATTTTTGATCCCTCATTTTACGTGCCATGTATGCAGATTCTGCTGACGTGGTGGAATGAGGGATCAAAAGTGGAAGAATTTGAAATTACAGGGACAAAATCTAAATCTTTTTTTTACAGAAATTAAAATCGGAATTCGCTAATATTACAGGGACGAAAAGTGGTATTTACCCTTTTTTTATTATAAATTGCATACTTAAATATAAGTCCCTATTTTTTTAAACGTAATATGTGTTTTGATTTTTTTCTCTTCAAACATACCATGATAGTAATACAAATTTATCTTTGATGAAGGGAACAATTGTTCATGGTACCCATGTAAATGCTAGAATAAGGGTCATTGAAGCACCTATCCATATATTAATGCGCTTACAACAAATATGATCGATCAAGTCTCACAAGATTTCTTTTTATTTGATTATTTCAACATTAAAAAAGAATGGTAAATTTTGTCAAAAAATTGCAAAATTAAAGAAAGTGAATGGTAAATTTTGAAATGATTTTAGCTCATAAGACCCGTGCGGCGCACGGGTCATCAATCTAGTTGTTAATTAAAGTTGGGGTCATAGGGTATTATTACAAATCCGGCACACAAACTCGATCTCAGAATTTCATAATCCCGTTCCCATCTACTTTGAAGTCAACTTTCTTACCTTGATTAATTAGTAGGAGTGACAATATGATCCACTACAAAATTCATCCAATCCATCCTCCACTAAACAAAAAATTTGTTAATGGATTGGTTTGGATCCACTCAATTAAAACTATGGATGGATTCGATCCACCCACCTTATTTTAAAAATCTAATGGATCACCTCTTTAAAAAAAATCCAATGGATAACTTCAAATAATATTAATCTTTTTTATTTAAATAATTATATATTTGAAAAAATAAAAATAATTTAATTATAAAAATAACTTAATAAAAAAACTGGCGGAAAAAAAAGGAAAAAATAATTTTATAATTTTTTTTTTATATTTAAATATTATTAATCTAATATATTATTTAATTATTTTATATTATTTTATTAGAGGTGGTGGTCAAGGCGGAGCTCCACCAGTCAACCCGGTGCTCCACCTCTGACCACCGTGATCCATCAGAGGACCGCCGCTGGTTGCCAGAAAATTGGACGTACCGCCACCGTGCGTCGCCGTTACATTGCCGGTGAACCACCGTGCTCAACGCCAGCGGCGGGTGACTGCCTCTGTGCCACCATAATATTTTAAATTAATTAATAATATTTAGTATGTTTAAATAATTAAATTTATTGGGCTTATTTTAATAAATATTGTTGATATATAAATAAGTAGTAAATATTATGTTGAATATTCATTCTGTAAATATATCATAGCTTAGTCTCTAAGCTACTTTACTTTTATATAATAAATCTTTCGTTGTGCTATTCAGTCACATAATATTTCATCACATGTCTCTCTTTTCTCTTTTATTTAACATGGTATCAGAGCCTATCCTAGTTCTATTGTTGGACTTCCCGCATCGTCCACGCTTCAGGCCCATTGAGTTGGGTTGAAGCGTGAAGGGGTATGTTGGAAGTTCCGCCTTTATTGCGGCCCGCCCCTAGCCGCCTAAATTGCGGCATTTGGTTTGCCTTCATTGCAGCCTCCATCACCTTCATTGTGTTGGCTTTGAGGGGCTGGATTTAGTCCCACATCGGATAAATAACACTCTTGAGAAGATTTTATAAAGAGGAGGCACTCCTCACCTTACAAGCCGGTTTTGTAAGGATGAGTTATCCCCCAATTTTCAACATGGTATCTAAAGCCTATTGAGACAAACTCTACACCGTGATTACCCGGTGGACCAACTGTTCTCCGGCGAGATTTTTTTTTTGACAAACTGTGTTTCATCTCCGGTTTACCCTTCCTTTGTTGCAGTGACATATTCCGGCACTCGTTCGAACATTTTTTCAGCCATAATAGCCACAACCGTCGTCGTAATCACCACTTCCGGCATCTTTTATGGAAAGTTAACACCACCATCCACTCCGTCTTTTCCATATTGGCCTACCCTCAGAAAAATCGCCGTCAGAAATGTCTGCACCCACCCGCACACTCCGCTCTCCTCTCTAACGAAAACCACCACGCACCTCCGGTTTCAACCGTGCGTGGAAGCACTTTCGGCCGCCGTTCAGGTTGCGTATGGTCTCTTCGGACGCGGAATCCTCTCCTGGTTCCAGATCCGGTGTTAGTTTTGGGTTTCGACCTACGTGTATTCATGTTGCAGTTTAAACAGTCGTGTTTTCGGACTTTTCGCACGCTTTTATCTCTCTCCTAACAAATCCGACAGTCAGTGTTTATGTTACTTGATTATTGCACATAACTTTTCATCACCGTTCTAGACAACCATCAGCCTCCATGACTTGTCCCAAATGTAAGTATTGCCACCGTTTGGGACATTCCATTTTTCAATGTTGGAAACTTCATGAATGCTCTTCACTTCCTTTGATTGCTATATCTGATGTCATTCGGATCATCGATTATATGCCAACTTATGAAAATTTTCTTCGATGGTTAAAATTTCGTCAAAGTTCAGCTATTTCGGGAGCACACATCGGTAAATCATTTAGTTGTAACTCTACATCACCCTCTCTTAATCCATGCGTTCTTGATTCAGGTGCAACTCATCATATTACCGGTAATAAAGATCTTTTGTTCTCTCTCACTACATCCGGTTATTTATCTAGTATTATCACAACAAATGGTTCTGAAACACAGTACTCTCTTCCCTGTCAATTACATTTGTCCTTTATGTTCTTGGATGCCCATTTAATTTAATTTCTATCACTCAATTGACCCGTTCGCATGACTGTGTTGTCACCTTTACAAATAGCAATGTTACGTTGCAGGATTTCGGGACGACAAATTGGCGTCAGGTGCGAGATTAATGGCCTTTATTATCTCTTAAATCCATCAATAGCATGCCCAACCACAAATTCCACTCTTACTATACATGCTCAGTTGGGTCACCCAAGTCTCCTCAAACTCCAAAGGCTGGTCCATAGTCTTTCTAAATTATCCGAGTTGCATTGTGAGTCGTGTCAGTTAGGGAAACACATTCATAGTCATTTTCCTGATCGAGTCAATCAATAAGCATCGTCCCCTTTTACTTTATTTTATTATGATGTCTGGGGCCCTTCTCGTCATATCTTCACTCTTGAGTCCAAATATTTTGTCACTTTTATCGATGACTTTTCTCACTGCACATCAATATTCTTAATGAAAAATAGATCTAAATTATTCTATATTTTTGAACAATTTTATCATGAAGTTCAAACTCAATTTGGAGTGTCTATTCGGTCTTTACATAATTGCATGCCTTCCTTAGTCTTAGGTAATCAAGTCCCACACTCAGTCCTTTTTCCTAATACCTCTTTACACTCGCTTCCACCCCGTGTGTTTGGGTCCACATGTTTTTTTCACGATCTTTCTCCTAGTCTTGACAAACTCTCGGCCCGATCACTCAAATGTGTCTTTCTTGGTTATCATCGGTGTCAAAAAGGTTATCGTTGCTACTTTCCTCCTCTTCTACGGTACCTCATCTCAGCTGATGTTACATTTTTTAAGTCTGTTCCTTTTTTTGGGTCAACCACTGTACCTCTTGACCCACTTCAGGCTGATATGCCAACCTTGTATGATATGTCCCTCTTTAACTTATTGTGTCTATCCCGCCCGAGTCCACTATTTTAGTTCTTCCTACAACCATTCTTGGCGACCCTCTCGCGGAGCCTCCCACTCCACGGCCTCTTCAAACTTACCAACCTCGTCAACCACCATCTGTTGTGCATGTTCCAACACCTGTTACAGATTTAGACACTGGTGTCATTCCAGACTCGCCTTTGTCGCCACCAACTTTACCTGATTTGACCACAAATGTTCCTATTGCTATTCGTAAAGGT
This sequence comes from Medicago truncatula, assembly GCF_003473485.1. Classification (NCBI taxonomy): domain Eukaryota; kingdom Viridiplantae; phylum Streptophyta; class Magnoliopsida; order Fabales; family Fabaceae; genus Medicago; species Medicago truncatula. The sequence goes on along the minus strand of NC_053044.1, from coordinate 14,070,244 downwards.
ATACGTCATACTAGATATCCATCTCCTGATTACATTGACCTGTCCTATCATCGTCTTAATTTCCCATTTGCATTATACTTGCTTGTCTTCTTTGTCTTCTGCTTCAATTACTAAATCTCAAGGAGAAGCATTATCTCACCCTGAGTGGAGACAAGCAATGATTGATGAGATGTGTGCTCTCCAAAGCAGTGGCACTTGGGAATTGGTTTCTTTACCTCCTGGAAAGTCGATAGTAGGTTGTCGTTGGCTTTATACGGTGAAAGTTGACCCTGATGGTAAAATTGATCGATTTAAGGCTCGCTTGGTGGCCAAGGGATATACTCAGATTTTTGGGTTAGATTATAGTGACACATTCTCATCTGTCGCCAAAATGGAATATGTTAGATTCTTTCTCTCTGTTGCAGCTATTCGTCATTGGCCTCTCCATCAACTTGCCACTTGGGTTTGTTTCTCAGGGGGAGTCATGTACCATGGCTTGTTGGCTGCATAGATCTCTTTATGGTCTTAAACAATCTCCTCGAGCTTGGTTTGACAAATTAAGCACAGTAGTGCAACAATTTGGTATGATTCGTAGTCAAGCCGATCATTCTGTTTTTCATCGTCACTCATCCCAACGGTGCATTTATCTTATTGTTTATGTGGATGATATTGTCATAACTAAGGACCTTGGTAAATTCCGTTACTTTTTGGATATTGAGGTAACCCAATCCATGGATGGTATTGTAATTTCACAAAGGAAATATGCTATGGATATTCTTGAAGAAACATGTATATTGAATGCCAAGCCAGTTGATACTCCTATGGATCCAAATGTTAAAATCTACCTAATAAGGGGGAGCCTCTATCAGATTCAGGAAGATATAAGAGATTGATTGGAAAATTGAATTATCTCATAGTCACTTGTCCAGACATTTCCTTTGAGGTTAGTATGGTAAGCCAATTCTTAAATTCTCCTTGCCAAGAACATATTTAATTTATCTCAGAGTCACTTGTCCAAACATTTCCTTTGCGGTTAGTTTGATATGTAACCCTAAACCTCACATATTATTTTCTAATAAAAATACAATAATTAATTAAACATGCAAGAGTGTCACACAGCTTCTTCAATTTAAAAACATTTCATTTAAATTAAAAATGTAACAAACAAGCTTTTGGAGTTCTTTTTTATCCTTGAGTTGTAAGTCTAAGGGGCCTCGGGTACTATACATAAACGAGATGCCATCTCAGAAAAACTTCACATACGTAATTTTTTTTTTAAATTTCCTTCACACAAGAATTTACAAAAACTTACTCCTTCTATATTGTGACCTTTTACCCATTACAATGACTATTAACAATGTTACAGTAATTATTACGGTGACCTAATTTTATTTGATTTAATAGTTTATTCACATTAGTTGTTATAGGAACATATCGCCTAGGCCCGATACTTAGAATAGATTCAATTCTTTTTCAGGTTAACTTTTTAAGTTGATATTGTTCTTCGATTAATCCACCTTCTTTGGTGTTAACGTTGAAATCTTTTCACAACTTCATAGTAACTCGGTTGTCATAAATTTACACTTTCGAATCATGTATATAAAAATTTGTTCTCAGAATACAAAATTTTAAATTATTTTTTTCAATTTAATTGAAAGATATTTAAAATTTCTATGATGTATACACACGGATCAGATCAATCTTAACTTCATGTTTATGTTTGTATTTTTTTTCTTTCAAACTATTCAACTACGGAAGACTCACACTTTGAATGATCTTTTTGGTGATGCTTATTGTAAATTTTCTCCCTTCTTTGCCCTAGTCTAGTATGCATGAGAAATAAATAATAATAATGATAACATATGAATAATTACAAATGGATTTACAAGCATTGATTATGTGATATATTGAATAGATTGTTTGTCATTAAAATGATAAATGCAATAAAAATTATATAGGGAATTTGATATTTTCTAGCTATAGCTGCAAACAATTATATTATAAGAGAACATTTATTGCACCATAAGGTTGGTTATGGAGGATCGATTTTGTATTTGTACACCCCCACAATTTTGCTAATTTGATATATTATCTATAACTATTAATAAAGACAATACTTGATTTTGGTGTAGTCTATTTTTTTTTTCCTACTTTACCCTTACAATTTGATTGTTTTTCCTATACCACCCTTCACGGTTAATTAACACTTTAGCAGTAACCGCCACAATTAACTACTACCATCTCATCCAATATTGATGTATGTGATTCACATAGAACAAACTCATGATAAGAGACAGAGAGAAGAATAAGGTAGTTTGGAAATCTTACTCATTCTTCATCACCGTACCGCCACAAATTGTAATCATCAAGTACACGCTTTCAGTTATGCCTATAAGTTCTATATATATTTTGATAAACTCATTCACACAAATATATACGCATGAATTTTATTCCAATTTGTAAAGTTATTTTGAAGCCTAAAGAAGTGTATATTGCTTACACGACCAAGATTTTGTTGGTGTTGACGGCATGTCGCTTCTTTCTCTGCAACCTATCTTTTGTTCTTATCTTTGATACACAAAAACAACAAGGACATGATTCTAATTCTAGAAATACTTCCAAATATTTTTTGACAAGAGAAATACTTTCAAATATGTTATTTTATTCTTGGTTTATTTGTATTTAATGTATTTTTTTTCTATATAAATTAATATGCATTCTTTTATACA